>NC_074714.1:43840148-44182648 GCF_947242115.1 Biomphalaria glabrata
GTCCGTCTGTCCGTCCGTCCCGTTTAGATCTCGTAAACTAGAAGAGATATTGAAAATCCGACTTCAAAATGTCTTTTGTAACCTAGTTTGATACTGGTATGTCAATTTACAATGATGCTGTATTTTTCAGCTTATTTTTTTTTACATCTCTTTGACCGTAAACAAAATTGTGATTATTACGACCTTGTTCCATTCTTGACTGTTGGCACTTTGCTAAACTTTCACATATCTCGTATTAGGCGTGATTGCATACTTGCTATTCACCTTTTCTTATCCCTTAAGCCCTAGCTATAATGCAACAAGGTTACAAAAGACAGTTTGTGTGGAAACACAAACTCAAAATCGGCCCCCGAAGTAAAATGTTTTACATAATTCGGATAATCCTTCAGAGTTGAAGATAGTTTACTTCCTAGTCCAAACTTCCCGCAGGACGACGGGGGATGGGAGCAGGCAGGGTTTGAACCTTCGATCGTCGATAAATCCAAACGACAGTCCAGCGCGCAAACCGCACGAGCAGTGGTCCACCCAGGTAGGCTTCAATATTTTTAGAAAGAACATCCGAATGAAATTATATCAAAGACAAATGAGAGAAAAGAATGGAGAAAGAAGGTTAACAGATCTTGTGTAGTGCCCCAACCATCCCGCAGATCAAAGGATACGTGAAAGTGAATGTAAAGTTAGATGTGAACCTGGCCTAACTAGTTTGTGGTCTATAGGGCAGATGATGTAAAGTTCATCTGTTTTTGAGGCCTACGGTTAACGAGGGTGCCAGCACAACGACAAACCGCCTTTGCTTTTCCCCAACTAATGTCAGGTACCCATTAGAGCTGGGTAGACTCAGAAGTTGAAAATCCCTGTCTTCGCCAGGATTCGAACCCGGGACCCTCGGTTCGAACTAAATAAGTTAATTGTTTTGAAAAGGCTCAATCTCATATTCCTCAAAAAAAAAAAAAAAATTTCCGCTATATAGAAAAAATGTTCACGAAAATGATGTTTATAAGATTACTATTCGTCTTATATTAGGTCTAACATATAATGCATACTAATTAGCTTTTTCTTATAAAAAACTGCTTGCATAATTGATTTTAAAAATTAGAATTTTCGCTTTTAGGGAAAAAAAAAAGTAGCCGTTGCATCAGAACTTTGAATGGTCTAAAATATTGTGAAGTCGGATTTTCAATATCTCTTCTAGTTTACGAGATCTAAACGGGACAGACGGACAGACATTTCGCACAAAACTAATAGCGTCTTTTCCCCATCCGCTAAAAAAACAGAAATGGAAAAGTGGTTTGAATGCTGGGATAAGTCCCAAAAAGCCCGTGGAGTCTTGGAGCGCATGAGGCGCCCTGACCGCACTTCCCCGTGGTGGAGCTGTCCAGGCCTGAGAAAGCTATTTTAGCACAGTGCAGGACAGGCCACTGTCCTGTTGGCTCATATTTCTCGCGGCTATTGCCAAATTTTGATTCACGGTGCCACCGCTACGGGGAAGAAGAGGAAACAGTGCCTCATATTCTGTTTGACTGCCCTAAACTTGTTGATCTCCGTCTCGACAGGTCTGGGAAACCCAAAATTCTCGACCTGTATGGTGACATTTATGCACTACGCAGGACATCAGGGTTTCTGTCCAGGGCTTTTGCAAGAGAGGATTTGAGCCTCTCAAGCCCTCACTCTGATGGAGTTTGATGATGATGATGATGATCCCTTAAGCTGGTCAACCGTTGTGAGACACATTTTCTCTTTACACCATCTGTCTTCAGATCTCTATTGTCTTTTGATTTGAAACGAATCTCTTTCAATGAAAGGGCCGTATAATATTTGATATTTTCTAAGCAATCGCTTTTTCTGTCTGCCTCTTCCCTATCCCTGGTACTGTTCCCTGTAGGAAAGTCTTTTCAAACCCGTTTGACCTCTTGATCTAGCCATACAGTTTAAGTTTGCAACTTACATGAAATCGGGATTAAAATAAATATTTTCAAAGAGAAAGTGAAAGAGTAAAAGAGAAATCTTAAGCATATAAAATAATGAATAGGCGTAAAATAAATTATAAATTCGTTAATTGCTAACTCCTTTTTAATCTTTATAATATGGAGGTATTAAAAAAAAGAATGTGCTAAATATATATTGTGTAAATTAAATACTATGACTTTAAAATCGCATTGTCACGAAAGAGGAACGAGCGATCGCCTTGACGCGGCTACCTGCAGAAAAGCCTCCATTGTTTTATTGAAGAAATTTCTATGACTTCTCTGTCACCATTTTCTGTCTTATAGAGGTAATAGCAGACCAGTTTTATATCACGTATTTAAACCAATAAGCACATATTTCTTAACAGCTGCTACAATGCTATTTACACTATAAAGCACAGTATCCTTAAGTAAGAGTGCAATTAAATCAACAAATACGACTGTTATTGACAATCACTTGTAATCTTCCTGATTCAATTTTGTGTTAGTCCAAAATTTGGCAAACCTTCTCTGAAACTCAAGCCTGTACTTGGTACTCATGTTGTAGTAGATGAATATAGTGAAGCCAGAGTTGAAGATCTTCAGAAGGACAGTAAACGTGCCAATCACACGACCCAAGTCATTGTAGGCACCGCCCAACGCTATTTCCCTAAAAAAGATGGTGAAAGTGAAAATCACAGAATGGGGCAGGAGAAGCACCACGCACATGAAGGAGACGGTCATGAACATCCTAGCGCACTTGAGCTCCTTTCTGTTGACGTGGGAGCTCTTGTTGTACGAGCTAGAAGCCAGCTGCCTCCACTTGGCCTTGGACTTGAGCTTCACAAAGAGAGTCGTGCAGCATGCGATGAGGACAAAGAATATGCTGTAAGGAAGGAGTATGTCTGTGATGTAATAATTAATCGGAAACAATTCCCCTCTTTTGCTATTAAAGTAGACAACGCACATTGTTCTGTTTCGCCCTGGTATGTAAGTCCAGTCTATATACATTATATAGAACACAGGAAATAGGTACAGAGAGATTACTATAAATATGCCCCCATTGACCACAACAGACACTTTGTTTGTTATCAGGCTTTTGATCTTTAGAGGCCAGGTCACGCACAAACACCTCTCAATAGCGGCGTAAGCGGTTATAACACTACTGACCCTGGTGAAATATTCAAACGTATATCCAGTTATATAAGCTAAAGCTACTTTGGAAATGAACCATTCATCATCAGAAATGTAAGGACTCAACAAGATACAGTACACAAGTTCAAATATCAGACCGGCTAGGTCGCAAATGGCCAGGGCAGTCAGTGTAATATTCACTCCATCTTGGTAGCCCAGCTTCCAAAATATCGGTATGTTGATGATGTTAGTCGCTATACCAAAGAGACAGACGAGGACAGTGAATATACAGCCGACGATAAACAGCACAAGTTCTTGTATAATGGGATCGATGGATAGTTTAGATTGTACAACCGCAACTGAGAAGAATTTATCAGGGTCAGGCATTGTTGCAACTTCTCTTCTTTTCTCGATAGATCACTTGGCTCCAGTGCTTCCAAATCAGCTTTTGATATAGAGTTGACAGTCTGGTTTCGTGATAATTTGTGTTGGTAATCAATCAGGCAACGTTATTTTATAATTTAAATAGACATTCATTTCAGACATTTCTAAATTATCTTATCCCGTTAAAATATAATTGAAACAATTTTTAATATCATTATATTGTACTCCTCATTTAAGGTTTTATGAGGTTTTAAATAGAAGATATAACTTTTGACTTTCCTTTACTTTAATAAATATAACTAGCTCGATTCTTTCACAAGATATCACTTATTTTAATGACATATGCTAGTCATCCACAGAGTTGATATTAAAGTAGCTTAATGTTTAGATTCACATAACATCCTAACATTTTCGATTACTATTGAGATTATTTGTGATGGGGAATTTCTAATCTATTTTTAACTCTACATTTAACAAAAATTATTTTTTTCAAAACATATACAATTATACATCATGACTTTGAGGAAGTGCTGAACAAGAGAGAGAGAGAGAGAGAGAGAGAGAGAGAGAGAGAGAGAGAGAGATGCACAGTGTAATATTTGTTAAAAAGTTGTCAATGTATATTTAAAAGAAAATAATGGCATTCTTTAACTGCATTCCCCATGATTATCTAGACTTCATTTCTCCAGCCTCCTCGCTCAACTTGATTTTCTGATCAATACTACTCCTTCAGACTACAAGTGTTATAAATGTTATTTTAGACTTCTGTCATTGAGAAAAAAAATAAAACATACTCTATATGATTAGGTCAATTAAATTAAATTAAATTAAATTATGAGAAAATGTACAATATTATTACATTTCTGTGACTAGTCGTACACTGGTGAACAGGTCAGCGTGATACTTATATATAATCACCAGAACTTAAGGAATCACATAAAAAAACCAGTACAAGTAAGTCAAGCATATAGTCCACATGATAGTTACAAATATGGCTGTTAAGAGAAGTTTGGACAATTAGTCAGAACACAATCAGAAAAAACAACATTTGTAGCGAATGTTTCAAGTTTAGATTCCCTTTTTTCTAATTTCATCGTTTAAAGCTTCGCCTATTCGATCACTTTGAGTTTGTATTGTAAAACAAAAAGCTTCATATTATAAGAGACATTGGTATTGATCTTCTGAACAGAGTTTATTGCTGTTTATCTTCTAAACCGAGTTGTTTTGACTGATCAGATAGTTGTTGGTTTACTGAACAGAGCTTCACATCAACAAAGACGTAGACCGTGGGCATCTGAACCAATCTTCTGCTTATAAATTGATGCTGGTCAACTTAGTAGAGTTTCAGAAGTCTATAATGTCACAAATATCAGCTAACATTTTGCTTACAGCTGAAACTTTAAATGAGTGTTAAAACCATAAGTGAAGGCTAATCCAGAGAGTTAACAGGAGAATATAAGATCACTGATTTAAATTAGTCCAGAACTATCTCAAATAAAGTCGAACTATCAAGAAACGTAAACTTGGATTGAAGTATAAAAGGAAGATTAGCAACATTTCAGTTCAGTCAAAAAAACCAAAGTAACTTGTGGAATTCATACTAGAACATAAACGATGATAAGAGTCTAGAATGTGGAGATGTGTCAGTAGGGATATGAAATAATTATTTTATAAATTCGATGCTTTTTCTTTAATTCACGAATCATTGTGGACACAGTAAGTAATTCTTCTTCATAGTTCTCATTGTTAGTTTGGGTGTTCATATGACTAGACCAATACATGAGATGAACTGCGCAGTGGTTTCCAAATTAGGGAGCTCTCCATATAGTTTTCTTTCTATTGGGGTGATTTGGGGCCAATGTCTTATACGGGCCTCTTGGTAGAGAGAGCAGTTTTAAAGGACGTGGTCGGCATTTTCTGGTGATACTCCACATGGGCAGATTTCACTGGTTCCAATTTTGAGCTTCCGGAACATGTATTGTCGCATTCTGTTGTGTCCGGTCCTGAGTCAAAAGATTAGACGTTGGTCTTGTCGGGATAGCTTATAGTAAGCATCATCTTTCTTGTGATTTGGATGGGAGCTCGTCCATTTCTCATTTATTTTATCTACAATTAATGTCTACATTTCTTCAGTAAATAATGAACTAACTCATTATATATGTAGTTTCAAGTAGTTTATCACTAAATATATACAATTTATTTGAATCAGGAACTGTAACGCATTTATAGTTGGTGTGGATAAAACGTACACAGAAATAATAGAAATCAAATTGTTAAATGAAATTTCGTTCATACATTTCTAGAAGAATGAGACGAGCTACGCTTTTAATTTCGTTTGTTTTGAGATTTACTTTTTTAACCCAGTTCTACGTCTGTGTCTTGTCTCCATACACCGTAGTGCTATTTCTTGTAATAATTAGAGTTTCATCTATATCCAATATTGAAACGGTAGTCAAGATTGTTTTTTATTAATAGATACGTACACATTTTTAAGCCCTAACTATTCGAATGATTTGGAATTCAGAATCCTAAAAACAAATAAAAACAAACTCACATCTGGTGCATCCTAAAAATCAATAGCCTCAAATCTGAGCTCCATTTACGTTCTACCGTCATATTTCTTTTGACTGTCACAGACTTGCTCATCTCCGTTACAACACATCTCTAGATATAAATCGTGACACAAGTGCACTACGCACAGCAGCAGGGCTTCTGCAAGAGAGGATTTGATTATCCAGGCCCTCACCACTCCAATGGGTTGATGATGGTGATGATCGTCAGACCAGAGCTCTTTTGTGATTAGAGATACCTAAGAAGCATTGAAGGTGAAGGTCGACGAGATTTCACGTAGATACATTGACATCGAGGAGATAGTTGGCAACAAATGTAAAGTCAAACAAAGAATACAATGTTTAATAAACAAATTATTACTATAGATAGACATTGAACCATTCTTGTAAGCTTATGATACAAAGCTAAAACAGGACATTAAATCATTCCTGAAAGCTTACATCAACAGTTACTCGGATATTTATGATGGAAAAGAAAAGATGAAAATAAAAGATGGATTGATAGAAAGTAACTTAACAAGAAGAAAAGATCAAGCTTCTATAGTCACTAGCCTTAACATTCGTAAATACTGTCTAGAAATTAATTTAAATTTTTTTCCAGAAAGAATAACTAACTGTAAATAGATTTTTTTTTCATTAAAATCGGAAAATACAGATTTAAAAAGTTCAAACGTCTATCCAGCACTATAGAGCTACTGTCTATAGAGGATCTTGTTCAGTTTGAGTGGACTTTATCCTTCACACTTCTTTACCAAAGTTCTTTCATCCCTACTACTGTCTGTAGATATTAAAGCCTTGGTTTATTGGACTTGTTCCTTCTCAACAATAAACCTCTTTCTCTGTAGAACTAAAAACTTTGTACTGCTTTATCAATGTGTCCGATACAGACATCTACAAAAGTTTTTTTTCCAAATGCAAGCAGACGTTTTTTTTGTTGATATTTATCTCTCTTTTTAAGCATTGGTCTACCTTTTGCTTACTAAGTCTGTCTTCTGGTGTGCACTTTTTCGAGTGTCATCTCGATGGTCCCGGATGGGACTATGACTGCCACAATTGTCTCCAACAGGATTGTGGAGGAATTCTAAGGTAATCCCCCAAAACTTGTAGATAGTAGCTTAAACAACTTGTAGCAAAAGTAAATAACAACCAAGACCGTAACCATTTGCATATAAAGAAGCCAGGGGAACTGAGGATTCATCATCTTCTTCTTCTTCGTTCTCATTATTATGTTGGAGTGTTCAGAAGACTAGACCAATACTTGAGATGAACTGCGCAGTGGTTTCAAAATCAGGGAGCTCTCCATATAGTTTTCTTTCTATTGGGATGTTTTGGGGACAGTGTCTTATACGGGTCTCTTTGTAAAGAGAGTAGTTTTGGAGGACGTGGTCGGCATTCTCTGGTGATACTCCTCATGGGCAGATTTCACTGGTTCTTCTTTTTTCGTTTGGATGCCCTCTGCGTTCCATTGTAAGATTTTTAGACTTTTGGACTTGGAGTGTTGGCCACTAGTTTTTACTTTCTTGTCCCTGCTCCTGGCTCCACAGGAAGAGATAGAAGAACCACCAGCTCGCTTGTGTGGGCTTCTTTGAGGCGGAGAGCCGGCCCCCTACGTGCGCGGCGGGATTCCACAGGCAGGACGTCACATCTATTAAAATCGTTACTAAACTCCAACATAAATGAGGTTGCGTGTCAATGTGTTATGAGCCAGGAGGCCCATTGACTCCGACTTCAGCCTGCTTTTCTTTCTGTGTGTGCTCCCATAGCCTTTGATAATCCAAGATCATCTGCAAGGTAGCAGGTGTTTATTTTCGGAGTTTTCTCTCCTAGATGAACTGCTATCCCTAGCCATTACGTACAAGCATGGGTTCTAAACTTTTTAACCCAACGGCCCCAGTATGTTAAAGTCAACAACACCAAATCGCCAACTCGAGTACCATGTACGGGTGCTCCACAAGGTTGTGTGCTTTCTCTTGTACTGTACACTCTTTACACAAATGACATAAGAAGCATCTATGACTCAGTCAAACTTAATAAATTCGCTGATGATACTGCCATAGTCGGTCTTTTTTCAGAAGACAAAACTCAGTATCGAAACTCGATAGAAGAGTTTACAACTTTCTAGAACTGAATGTCACAAAAACTAAAGAACTTATAACAGATTTCAGAAAGAAAAACCAAACGATAAACGAACTGCAAAAAATAAAAAAAAACACTACATCTATAGAACAAGTAAAGGCATATACATATCTAGGCTTTATCATTGATAACAAGCTCTCTTGGGAAGACCACCTTCATCTAAACTGTTGCGTCATCTAGGAAACATCATAAAAAGGGCATCAAAAATTACACTCACAAGATTATCATATTTAAAGAAACTTTTTGAACAAAAGTGTCTAAAAAATAATCGAAAAAATCTTTGAAGACAACGGCCACCCGCTCTATCAGAACTACGTCAGGTCGTCGCGAAGTGGGCGACTGCTGTCAATCAAAACAAAAATAGAGCAGTACAAAAACTCGTTCGTACCTCACTCTTATATCTTATATATAATACTGACGTTACTTCAAAAATGATGATTACGCCCTATGGTCAGACAATATCAACGCCACTCTTTGATCAGGAAACATTAAAAGGACCAAGATGCCTGTGTGTAGTCGCTGAATGAACTCTTACTGTTGTGTCTTTTCTATTTATGTGAATGTTTCTGTTGTGTTGTCTTTATATGAGATAAGAGTCCCTGTAATCAGAACAAATTTCCATAAGGATCAATAAATCAGTCTTAGTCTTAAGGTATACTGTTCTTTGAAACCTGGTTTTTTACTTGAATAAATAAGCTTCAGGCATTACTCAGAGGTCACAATACAAAACTTGTCTTTATAAGCATACAGCTACACCAACTCATCATCTGCTTCTCGTACCTTTTCTTCAATTCTTACGTTTTACATTCATCTTTTCACAGAGCAGTCACAGTTAACACACAGTGTACACCCAGACACTGATTCCACTAAAAAATGAATGGAACTCCAACTAATAATTATTAGAAAACGTCACGGATACGACCAACACACTGCATAAGCCAAAACTATTGCCACACGATACAGTACCCATCGGCTTGACCTGCACATCCAACTACACACTAATCACAAATAAAAAACATTGAGAAGTCATCCATTACAAAGGTGAATGGAGTCATTCAAACAGTAAGTCACAATAAACAGACTAATACAAAAATTAGTAATGAGAAGGATACTGACTGCTACTTTTGAAGCAATATGCAACTGCTAAATCTATCTAATATTTTTGTTTTTAGTGTACACCAATTTGTACAACAGTCAGAAGCACACAAAAAATATCATAATTCAATATAAGAAATTAATTAAACAATACACAGTATGTGATAGTTTTGGTGATTCAATGTAGTCAAGAATACAAGACAATAAAAAGAAAATTTAAAACATACCTTAAGATCGAAAAACAAATATATAATGATTTACATTCGAATTGCCATATTTCTTATACCAATGTTTCCCAAACTGTGATCCGCGAAACCCATGTCTTCCTCTAGGAGTTGGTTTCCTAGAGGTGGAAATAATAAGGTTGAATAATTAGCTTTTTTAAAATTGAATTAATCTCTCTTAAAAAATAAACAAAATGTATATCTAAATGCTCGGAATGCGCGAGGTGTTCCGTTAATGAAAAAGTTTGAAAAACACCGCTTTATACTAACATAGTACAACCATTCATCTCATCTCTTTCTCCCTAATTTGTAGGACGATGACCCGGGCATGATACCCTGCCTCATAGTGGCACCCGGGTGGAAACCATCGTAGGAGGAAACGATTAGGCTAAAGAGTAGCAAAACAAGACTCCCGTGGGGGTGCCTAAGGGGGTGCGAGAGCATCCTCATTGCACTGTGTGGAGTTGTAAAAAAGCTCCCACAACCTTGTCACAATCCAGGCCCCGTACCTCAAAGGGCCGTTACATAAATGGCGTGTCCTGCACAGTTAGCCTTGTTTAGAAAATGAAAATGCAGGGGTCCCGGTGCACGCGGTCTCTGGACTCGAGTTTGACACCCCGCCAGACAGAACGGTGTACCACTGTCAACAAAAGACGTAGAATCAAACTCTAACTAGGTCTAGATCTATCAAAGGACAGAAAGGGATGGAGAGAGACGGTTGACAGATCTTCTGTGGTGCAACGGTCCTGCAGATAAAGGAATAAGAGAAGGTGAAGGCGAAGTTAAATGTGAACCTGGCCTAACAGATGTTATTGATTGATTATCTTATTGATCTACTTGTTTTGTAAAGGGTTAATTTCTATATAAAGTCTTAACAAATAAAGTTTTTCTTTAAAGGTAAGTGTGTCAGATCATATAGATTTTTTTTACTTTAAAATTAAAAGTAAACATTTTTGTTAACTCTTTCTCTCCTATTTGACGATAAAGTCGTCGATGCGAACCCAATAAAATAATTTTTGTTTTTATAAACATTAATTGGCGTAGCTATGACGTCTCGAACAGATCTGGGTCTATAGGGACGTCGCACCTAATAAATTGACAGGTGGGCTGTCGACTAGGCGGGCAAGGCCGATAGCGCCAAGTAGTAGAGTTGAGTAGATCCACGTAGGCGGGAGATGATACTCAATAGCAGATAGGCAGTTGACTAGGCAGACAATGCCAAATAAAAAGGCAGGTGAGTGATCCGATAGATAGGCAACTGCAGTGCTGAATAGCACTAAGCACAAAGGCAGACACCTGAGGGAGGGATAATCTCCAGTGAGAAATATGCGCAAAGTAACTAAGATGGAACTTGTGATTAAGTTCGGCTTACCACCAGTACGACAGTATTCCTCTAGGAGTAGGAATAAATGAAGTAGTCCAGACTCGATTGACAGCGATAGAGAAATAAGCGGGTCTGGTTGAGTTAATTTGCCTTATAAAGGCCGGGAGATATGGGCGGAAACAGGAAATGTCCTAGGCTAAGAATTATATTACACGTGGGTGAATTTGACTCGAGGTGGGCGTCGCACCTTGGAAAGGTCAATGGGCGTGTTGGTCCGCGTGATCTCCTAGATCAAAGAGAGACGTGGGAGAAGAGGGGGGGAGGTGACTCCAACTGCGCCCGTCAGACATCCGGCCGGTAAGATCAAAGAGACTGTGTTTATCTTTACCCCGGTCAAGAGAAGATAAATGAAAGGATTCCAAGGTGGCGGACCGAGTCTAGCCCGAAGAAGGAAAGGTGGGGCGGGTGAAGAAATTGGAGATAGGACGGGGAAATGATTAAAATAAAATAATTAAATAATAGTAAATAATGATTAATGCTGTGATAAGTATGAGTGACTCTGACAGCAAGCTTTTGACTTGTCACAATTATAAATATAGAAATTTGTTCGTTAAGAAACTGGCTAGTAAGTAATTGTAGGTATAAATTAGCTCATGGGAGGGCAACATTTTTCTATCGAGGGCCGCATTTAAAAATAGGAATGGGGGCCGCACATATATATATATATATATATATATATATATATATATATATATATATATATATATATATATATATATATATATATATATATAGATAGATAGATAGATAGATAGATATAGATATAGATAGATAGATAGATAGATAGATAGATAGATAGATAGATAGATAGATAGATAGATAGATAGATAGATAGATAGATAGATAGATAGATAGATAGATAGATAGATAGATAGATAGATAGATAGATATGTGTGTGTGTCACCGATAAATGTTTGTATGTGTGTATAATGTAGTTTTACTTATATATGTAAGTTAAAACGTTTGCGCTATTGGTGTGATCTATAAAGTATAATAAAATATAAATTTCTGTGTTTGATCTAGTTATTAAGTGCTTAAAATTACAGTTGAAACCAGGGACTCCTAGACTTTGAGAGAAACTAACGTAGTTTCTTCATAGCTATAGATATAGTAGAAAACTTCAACATATATTTGGGGGCTCGTTCTTCCAGTTAGTTCACTTAGTCTTGGAAGACATTAGGCAGAACTGTGATTGTGAAAAGGTTAAGGACCTTGAAGGCCGTGAAGTCGTGCAGTGTATGAGCTTACGTGGCACTGTGAGGGAATCAATCAGCCGAGACGAAACTAGGTCAAACACATGGTAAAGCAATGTGTAATGTTTATACTGGATGCTAGATATATAAACAAGAATCGGCAGACAGATTATCACAGATAATAGCCGCTGGGAAAGAAATGGGATTGACTGGAACCACTTTACAGGAGTGGGTGAAAGAGAGGAAAGAGATCGTGATGAAAGAGCTAAAGAAATAGAGGCTGAAGCAAGAGCTAAAGAAAGAGATGTGGTAGAAAGAGCTTAAGAGGCTGAAGCAAGAGCTAAAGTGAAAGAGACTGATGTAGAAATACACACATTGAGAGTCACAGAGTGCATGCTCAAGCCACAGAAGTACCCAAAAAACTCAATGGGGAACTCATCTTTACACATTTTTACAGGGAAAGACACTTTAAGCTTGTATCAACTTTTCTAAGAATGATTTAGTAGAATATGACAAGGTGAATAAGGTATTAATGAAACGATGTAGCTTAACAGATGATGGGTATAGAGCAGGTGTGTGCAAATTATGAACGCTGGCCACATGCGGCACGCTGGATTGTTTATGCGGCCCGCATACACCATTTGATTTGCCCACTTGTTATAAATTTAAAAAAATGAAAATATATTAAAATTAAACAATTTTAAACATCTATATATAAATTAATGAAACTTCTGATTCGTATCTCTTTCTTATCTAAAAGGTTAATTTAGTTCTACTGAAATGCTTAAAAAGTACAAGAATTATTTGAATTCCTTAATAATGGAATTGGGAACCAAATTTTAAAATGTCAATAGCTTGGAACCTGTTTACAATACTCTTAGTTCATCATTTAGTGCAGAAGCGTGAGACCCAAAGAAGATACTTCCAAGCTAATTATGACCTGAAAGAGAAGTTCCAGTCAGTTCTTCCACGGGAATTTTATGGGTTCCAAAAGCTGTATTTCCATACCTAAAAAACCTTGCAAAATGTTTTTTTTTTATTGTGGTCCACATACATCTGCGAACAAGCATTCTCTTTGATTTGAAAGTAAACAAGTGTAAGAACAAATCGATGCTGTCTGACTGACTGTAATTTGGCAGCAGTTACAAGGGTAAGAACTACTAAGATACTTTCACAGTTCCGGAACATTATGCACGCGTGTAAACATTTAATAACATCACATTAAGTACAACTGGACAACTTCATTCCCGGTCAATTCATCCCCGGTCATTTCATCCCCCGGTCATTTCATCCGCTGGTCAGTTCATCCCCTGGTCATTTCATCTCCCTGTTGTTTTCATCATCTGTTCATTTTATCTAACAAATAGTAATTGTAAAAATCATGAAATTAGCAATATTTAATATATTAATTTTTTATTTAAATGTCAAAAAGTGTAACAATTAAATAAACTATAAAAATTTAACATGTATAATTATAGAGGTAATGTAAAACAGTGTTATCCTGATATGTGTGAAGCAAGCCAGCCTTTATTAGAATAAAATAAAACATGTTTTCAAGGCCAAGAATGACGCTCCTAATTTCAAGATAGAGCGATTGAAAAATAAAATAAAGTGAAACATGGTCGTACTTACACCACAACTTGGCCTTTGATGATAAGTTATCAGCGGCACGGTCATAATTCTAATCACACTTCTATCTTTCAAATGATTTTTACTACTTTTACCAAACCTTGGCATTTGATCATTACGTCATGTGCAGGATAATATTATAATATTCACCCCCACCCCCACATCCAATAGAAGCACTATAGTTACACACCCAGATTTACAATATATTATAAGATTTCTCATCAAGAATGCAAAGTGGAAGAGAGAACTTTATAAACGCATTAGTAACATGTCAAAAAATATCAAAAAGCATTCTATATAAACATATTTATATATTTGATGAAATGAGGGCTTAAAGTCAAAGCCTTAACATCATAATTAAACAATGAAAAAGAAAAATATTTAATTGGGTTTGAAATGACCGGTGTTGAAATGACTTTGTGATGAAATGACCCGGGGGTGAAGTGACCGGGGATGAAATGACCGGTGATGATATATATGTATGATTTATATATATATATATATATATATATATATATATATATATATATATATATATATATATATATATATATGTATAATACGGCCCGTCCCCATTCATTTAATTTTTTTAAAGCGGCCCTCGATACAAAAAAATTGTCCACCCCTAATATAAAGAAAATATCCATAAAGATAAATCAAAGAGGTCGTCCTACGCATTCCATGTGTCAATCTAGTCATGCTTGTTAATCAATGACAAACTCTGTTCAGTTATTGGTTTCCTGGTTGATTTAGGCAACCCATTCCATTCTCTATTGGCACTAGGGAAGAAGGAGCACTTGTACGAATTTGTTCTAGCATATGGAATATGAAATGTGCCTGACTGTTGTGTCCTTTTGAGTATATCATTAGGTTTTGATTTTCTATTTGTAAATTTTGTTGCAGTGTTTTATGCATTGTAGCTACTTTATTTTATTTTATTCTCTCCCTAAGTGTCTCTAAGTTAAGTGATCTAATCAAATTTTATTATGCGTTTCTTATCAATCTCACTGCTCTATTTTGTATTTGTTCTAGTGACTTCATGTTTTCTTGAGTTGACAAATCCCAAACAGAGAATGCAAATTCTAATGTTGGCCTAACTAAAGTTAAATAGCATTTTAAATTCATGTCCTTGTTTGATTTGTAAAAAATTCTTTCAATAAACCCTAATGTTTGGATTGATTTTTAAATAATTGTATCAATTTTATCAATTCTATAAGAACTTTTCATTTCTTATCACAACTAGATATTTTGAGTTTTCTTTTCTTATAACTGATTTATCATGAAGAAAATAAGTAGTTTTTACATGTTTTTGTTGGTTTTTTTTTTTTTTGTAGGTTTTTTGTTTTGGATACTTTTAATAAATGGCTTTTTTTCTGGGTCGAAAAGAAATGCTCTGACATTTGGCCCTGAACTATAGAGATAGTGACAGAATACAAAAAAAGAACAGACTACGTTGGGCACGTCACTTTGAAAGAATGTCAGAGAACAAGAGGGAAAATAGTATACAGGGAAAACCAAAAGGCAGGCGACCCAAAGGCAGACCCCGAATGAGTCGGATTGATGATGTAGAGGAAGATCTACAATAGCTTGGGGTTTGGGTGTGGAGACGAAATGCCCATAAGAGATCTAAATGGAGGGATGAGTTGAAGAAGAGCAGAGCCGTCCAGGGCTATAGCGCCACTGGGATGGATGGATGGATGGATGGATGTTACATAACTAAGAAAAACTATTTTTAAACACAATATACAAGCAGCTTTACTTTACAGATCAATAAAGATTTCCATAGCAACGTAAACATGTATAACACCGCTGACAAAATGACGAGATATCAAACTATTTAAAACTATTTTTAAATTCAATTCAAAACTACTGCTTCTTAGTACAATTAATGTCCAAATTGAAAATCCCTTGTCAGCTGACTATCACCATTCATTTATTACCCATTATCCTTCTCATCTGTGAGATTTTTGCTCATAGTTACATCAGAATCTTTTCAGCCAATATAAAGAGGCACACGCACATCCCATAACATCTGGGTCCCGTACACTGTAACTCAACCTTTTCCTTCAACATAATGAGTTTAAATAACGAACAATAGCATCATGAACTTTAAACTATATATATATATATATATATCGAATATGTACAATGAAAACATTTTGTCTTAGAACATACAATGTTAAATGTACAGAACTACATGAATGTTTGAATGATAATAGTCCACATAAAAGTTATTCCCTCAGCAATCTGCTGTCTCATGATCCGAGGCTGAACATTTAGACCAGCTCTACACGACACAGAACTGGTCAAACAAAGTCGGGTACAAATGTTCAACTCAACCTGGCAAAATAATGATTGAGTCTAGCCTACAATTAGCTTTTGTGGGGAACACGACTTATCGTTTGCGACAATTCATTCACCCGACAAATGGTCCATCCGACAACTATTCATTGACAATTGGTTCACGAAATGAATATTGAAATTTGTAAGCTTTTAGTTTCTAATGATTAAAACACATTGCTTCTTGTAAAGAATATAAAAATATGTACATCTAATATCTGATGATTATTATAAAGGATAATACTAAAGACTTTTTAAATATATCTATAACACAAACGAAGAAATGTGTAAAAACAAGTTCCATAACAATTATAAAGTATATTGTATTTTCAGTCATTGTTCTCAAAATCTATAAACGAAATATTTTGTTAACTTCCGAAATTAAAGCAATACAGGCTCAGAATTTAACAAAAATACATCGGCAATAAAACTATAAACAAACTTTAATTAGTCGCAAAATATAATATGATAACCGTAGTTTACTAACGCAAAATACTATTTTCACTATTACTTCATTTTCTTAATCGACATTGCAAATGTACAATCATTTGTTTCTATACATTTACAACTATCAACGTTTCCGGACACCAAAATCAGAAGTCTTTTCATTAATTGATTTTTTTTAATCATTATAGTGGACTCGGTGTGTATTAACACCTCTGAACAGTAAACGTATTTCACACATTTCGTTTTTTTCTTTTTGACAACCTCATGATCTATATTTCTCAAACTCTAGGTACAAAAATCTCCAACTTTTAATTTCTAATACATTGGAATTTGTTATGTTTTTTTTTTGTTTGTTTGTTTTTTTGTATTATGGTGCTTATGGTATGCAAAAGTAGAATCAGGCTGATAATATAAGTAGAAAAATGGACGGATAAATGCAGTCAAGTAGAGTGGCAGGGGAGATAACTGAAAAAAATCCAAACACTGTTTTGGATTACAAAAGTGATATCACAGATTGTCGACCCTTCAGTCTTTTCCCCTACTTAGCTCTTATAGCTGTATAGTGTCTAAATGTATTTAATTGCTTATCGTAAATTGTAGGGGGTGGGGAATTTAAATTGACAACACAAATTGTTATTATAAGTATATTAATCAATATGACGTCTTTGTTTTGTTGGTAGTCATGGTGGTTAAGTGAATCTTTTACTTTCACAATGATGTCACAAAGTCTGTCATTAAACTTAAATAGTATATGTATGAAGAAATCAAATAATTGCTCTACAATTATCCACTGTAGACTATGGTACAAAAATAAATGAATAACTGTATAAAATTTTGTTTAATAAAGTGGTTTAATAAAACGTATTATATTTAAATGTATATTTCCCATTATAAATTTTATAAAAACTATATAGTAGACCTATCTGTGTATAGCTTTAATGTTCATGATATACAATAAATAAATTAATTAATGTGTAAATATGTAAACTCTATCAACACACAACAGGCTGAAAACAGTATATCTAAAGCTTAGACTTTACGTCTTCTCTATCACATACATGATGTATCAATTATTTTGTTAAATACTAGCAAAAAATGTAATATAAAGGAAAAGAAAATGTCTTCCTCTAATAAATTCCTCACTACTGGGGTTGTGGAATCGAAACTTACAATCGATCCAATAATAACAGACCTGGTGATTCTTATTGTTGGCTGTGTCTTTACAGTGCTCGTCTGTCTTTTTGGTATTGCGGCTAATATTGTAAACTTACCGCTGTTTCGAAAGCTGGGCTACCATGATGGTGTGAATGTTACTCTGACTGCACTGGCCATTAGCGACCTGGGCGGTCTGATATTTGAACTTGTGTACTCTGTCTTGATGAATCCTTACATCCTGGAGATTGATTTGGTCGTTTCTAAAGTGGTTATTGGATTTATAACTGGGTACATGTTCGAATACTTCACCAGGGTCAGTGGCGTGATAACTGCTTACGCCGCTTTGGAAAGGTGCCTTTGCGTGATCTGGCCTTTGAAAGTCAAAACTATCATTACAAACAAAGTTTCCGTGGCAGTCAACTTGAGCATATTTACATTATACTCTATGTACCTTTTTCCTCAGTTTTATTCCACGCACTTTGATTGGACTTATGTTCCAGAACGAAACAAAACAGTGTATGTTATTTACTTCAATAGCAGAAGAGCGGAAGTGTTTCCTGTTATCTATTACGTCACAGACATACTCCTTCCCTGCAGCACCTACATTGTTCTCATCACATGCTGCACGACTCTCTTTGTGAAGCTTCAGTCCAAAGCAAAATGGAGGAAGCAAGTCTCAAGCTCGGGAGTTTCCCACATCACTTCCAAGGAGCGAAAGTCTGCAAGGATGTTCATGACCGTCTCCTTCATGGCAGTGGTGCTTCTTTTACCCCAATCCGTGTTTTTTTCTGCCATGATCTTCAACAGAGCCCTTGCGATGGATGGTGCATATAGTGACCTGAGTCTTATGATAAGTACAATTACAATCCTTTTTAAGATCAGCAACTCCAGTTTCACTATATTCATCTACTATAACATGAGTTCCAAGTACAGACTTGAGTTTCAGAAAATGTTTTTGAAATTTAAGACTAGCATAATTAAAACATGAAGAGTTATTGGTAATAACGAAATGGCATGAACTCTTTTCTTCTGAATATTTACCCCTTTATACCCAAAATGTGAGTTTCGCCCTGACTTTCATTTTAGATCTTAAATAATTAACTATTTCAAATGTCATATTTTATATAAAGTTGCATGTGATTCGTTGTTATGATAATCCTCTTTGATAGTAATTTTTATTTTAAAGAAAACTATGATTAGGACAAATTTAAATCTTTTTCAACTAATTGTTGTCTTTTTTTTAGACCTTTTCCCATTCTGAAAAATTGTAATGTCTCCGTTAACAGCCCAGGGTGCTACTCAAACATAGCAGACGTCAAAACGAGAGGTTAGTTGACAGAATATTATAACACAGTTTTTGAATGTTTTCCAATTTTTGACAACCTTTTTTTTTTTTTTAATAGGATTTAGTATTGATAATTGGGTTACGTTAAATTTGATTAACCGATATTATTTACAAGCGATATTGATTATATATTCAATTATTGCTGATTAAATTGATTGGTTAAACTATATCATAAATTTAGATCAATAAAAATTATCTTATCTTATCTAAAATTGTACATTTGCTTAGATGCCTACAACTTTTGCTACTAAAACCTAAAGAAACATTTCTTAGTACCTGTATGTAGATAGCTTTTTTTTTTTTATCTGGCACCATTTTGTACATAACGATTATTTAAGGACTACTTAAATTTTCGGTTTATTGAAAAATGCGTTTAAAAGAAAAACTATGACTATAAACCTGAAGGTGCTGGCTCAAATATATATATATTTATTAAATATGGTTACCGGTGGGGGAGAACACGTAGTCACAAGAAAGCAGGGCCGGACCGTTGAAGCCAAGAAATATCAATCTTTTTTTTTTAATTTCTACCTAACGTTAAAAAGAGGGGGGGGGGGAGTAATCTACTCTGAAGTAACTATCGAGGCGACAGAGCACGCTTAAGAGTTTGGACATCATGGAAAGATCACTCTTTTATTTTTGCATCTCGGACGAAGGGAGTTATCCTAGGTAATTTAAGAGGCGAAACAAAAAAAGAGGGGAGGGGGGGGGGGGGGAAGTAGTATTCATCCGTCACTAAATAGCAGAACCGGACTTAACCATTATAGAGCCCTATGCGAAACGGATTTCGCGGGGCCAAGTTTGGGAAGCGATACGGATAATACGTGAAAATTAAGAGTTTGTATTAGAAAATAAATTCGTCTTTGCATTTTATTCATTCTTTACTAGTACAGAAGTACTTTACGAGCCTTGCCTGTAGCGAAGTCATACAATGCATCATAAAATTCTATTTCCTACATAGATCTCGGTCAATGGCAAGAATTACACAATGTTTTAATCTATCTACGAGAATTGTTGATCTCAAGTAATTCTTCATTAGTTTGAGGCGCGAGAAGCTTCTTTGACTAGATTCCACAATTACGGGTATTGCATAATGCCGTTTTTTTTATCGCGTGGATAGGATTGGCGTTTTCCATATTGAATGACGCCCCAAAATGACAATTTGTTTTCTATATATTTCCGTATATTTGATGGACTTTTTCGTATATTTTGCAATTTCGAGAGATTTCCAGGAGCTCCTGATAAATCGACAGGTGTGTGCGGATTCTACGTTCGCATGGGTTGCAGTGGTCTAAGACCGGCCCTGCAAAATAGCGGAATATGCTACGCCGCCGGTCGACTAGTTTTCCATAATATTGAAATGTAGCTTTATGTTCAACCTTTTTGTCACTACTATCTATAAAAATATAATGTCAGCATTCATTGTATGAATTTGTTCTAGCGTGTGGAATAAGAAATGTACCTTTATCTTTGTGTCCTTCTGAGTATTTTAATAGGTTTTGATTTTCTATTTGTAAATGATGGTTTAGTGTTTTATGTATTATAGCTACTTTATTTTTTATCTTCTTATATAATACAGACGTTACTTCAAAAAAGAAGATGATTATGTCCTACGCGTCATGCATTTAGTTATGCATATGAACCAATGACCTAAATTCTGCCAAGTCACTGGTTTTTCTGGCTGAAGTGTCTCTAAGTTTAATGATTTTACTAATAGTGTTACTGTAGTCTAATTGATATATTTGTATGTTATAAATCTCACTATTGTATTTGTTCTAGGTTCTTAATGTTTTCTTTAGTTGCGGGATCCCAAAGAGAAGATGCCTATTCTACTTTTGGCTTAACTAAAATTAAATAGCATTTTGATATTGTGTTCTTGTTTGATTTGTAAAAATGTCTTTTAATAAACCCTAATAATTTACTGGATTTTTTAAATATTATCAATAAGGATATATTTGTTTCATAATTTTTCATCTATTTTTATACCTAGACATTTTAAATTTTTAGTCCATGTAAAAAGTTTACCATGAAGAAAAAAAGTAGTTTTATTTGTTCCAGTTTGTTCGTTTGTTTGTTTGTTTGTTTTGTTAATCTTAAAAACTGGGTTTTTTTCTGGGTGGAAAGACATGCTCAACATTAATTCCCTTTTCTATAATTCTTTCAATTCTTTTTGTTAAATGTCAGTATCTTGTGTTGTTGTTATTTTTTTTTAATGTTATGTATATTATGCAAATAATCTGACGTTTGGTCCTGAACTAATGCAACTTGGCAGGTCATTTATGTAATTAGAAACAGAAATCGACCTAAGACTGTTCCTTGAGGTAAACCTGATTTTTACTATTATTGGTGTTAATTTGAAGCAATTTTGTTATTATAGTTTGTTCTCTTTCTATTAAGAAATGGTGAATCCATTGATGTAATGAAACATCAATACCTCTGAAATCCACGAAACATCATGATGAATCTCCACCCTTTGACCAAAGCTCATCCTACAATAAGAGACCGTATTGAAAATATAGCAAAAATAAAATAGGTAAATTCCAACAGAGCTCAAGGAAATAGTGAACTCTTTTCTACAAACTCATTATTCTAGCAATCATTGGCTCAGAGTTTACACGGATGGTTCATCCAATAAAGCCACTACAAATGGAGGAGATATAATTCTCATCAAATGGCCAGATGGAGAAAAACTAGAAAAATCCATTGCATCTGGAGAGCTCTCTGACAGTCACAGAGCAGAAAAGGAAGCACTAGAACTAGCAGCTTTCATGCTATCATATCATCAAAGTACCCCACACAGATCGTCTTACTAACCGATGCGAAAGCAATCCTCCAAAGCTTGGAAATCTCTAAATATTTCTATAAAGAACGACCCGCGGACAGCACTTATAAAGCATAAAGACAACAGCAAAAAAAAAATTTTTATTAAATGGTTATCAGCATATATAAAACTAGAAAGAAATGAGAAGGCTGACACGAGTCTGGGAGAACAAACACACAATTAAGGATTGCACTCTATCCAGAAGAAATGAAGAAACTAATAGTGAATAGAATAAATGAGAAACGGACTAGCACTCATCCGATTTCTAAGTTATGTTGTATTGGAGTAAGAACATTATGTTTATCTAAGTGATTTATTATTTATGATACACTAGAGAGCCACTGGCACTAAGCATTCCTCTGATGGAGTTACTACGCAAGTCAATATGACTTTGTAAAAGTCTTTTTTTTTATTTGAAAAGTATTGAATCATGCTGGTTTGTTTTGATGTGTATTTTTGTAAAATAAAATATATTGAATTTATTTATTTTTGCTTATTTAATTACTTTGCATATTTACATTGTACGATTTCTGAAGTGTTTAGTACAAAACGATTTAAAAATAATAATAAAAGTAATGAAAAAATTAAAACTACAGATTTTTGTTCCGCGCTAATTTGTCGAGTCACCAATTTCCAGACATTGAGACAGTACCTAACGCCGCCTAGTGGACGTTAAGCATATGTTTGTGTATGTTATTAAATAATGAAGTGCCGGCTTACAGAGTCTTTTTGACTTTTAGGTTTCATCCTTTGTATGTATGTAGCATCAATTCGAAATAGTCATTAATTTATGTGCCAGGTTGATGCTGGTCATCGTAGGGTTATAGCTCAAATATTAAGTCTACCTAGCCCTTACAGATGCATTAGTTAAACTGTTACATAAGTTAGAAAAAAATATTTTAACACAATAAACAAGGCATTATTTTACAGATAAATACAGATTTTTATATATCATCGTAAAAATATATTAAACAAGGTTACAAAAGACAGTTTGTGTGGAAACACGAACTCAAAATCGGCCCCCGAAGAGGTCCACCCAGGCAGGCTTTCAAAATTTTGAGAAAGAACATCCAAATGAAATTATATCAAAGACAAATGAGAGATAAGAATGGAGAAAGAAGGTTAACAGATCTTGTGTAGTGCCCCAACGGTCTCGCAGATCAAAGGATAGGTGCAAGTGAATGTAAAGTTAGATGTGAACCTTGCCTAACTAGCTCCCCTTTTAGACCTTGTGGTCTATAGGGCAGATGATGTAAAGTTCATCTGTTTTTGTGGCCTACGGTTAGTGAGGGTGTCATGTAGCCAGCACAACGACCAACCGCCTATACTTTTCCCCAACTAATGTCAGGTACCCATTAGAGCTGAGTGGACTCAGAAGCGCCCAAAGATTCCAAAGTTGAAAATCCCAGTCTTCACCAGGATTCGAACCCGGAACCCCCGCCGGTTCGAAAGCCAAGCTCTTTACTACTCAGCCACCGCGCCTTCCCTGACCTAACTGATGTCTTATAATTGATGTAATTGTTTTGAAAAGGCTCAATCTCTTATTCGAATCCTCAAAAAAAAAAAAAAAAATCCGCAAAAAAATAGTTCAGAAAAATGAAGTTTATAAGATTACTACTCATTTTAAATTAGGTCTAACTTATAATGCATACTAATTAGCTTTTTCTCTTTAAAAAACTGCTTGCATAACTGATTTTAAAAATTAGATTTTTCGCTTCCTAAAAAAAAATAGCCGTTGCATCAGAACTTTGAATGGTCTAAAATTTTTTGATGTCGGATTTTCAATATCTTTTCTAGTTTACGAGATCTAAACGGGACGGACGGACAGACGGACAGACATTTCGCACAAAACTAATAGCGTCTTTTCCCCTTTCGGGGGCCGCTAAAAAACGAAAAGAAATTTCAACTCACTTCAAAACCTACTGCTTCTTAGTATAATTTATGAAAAATAATTAAATTACGGTTGAATTACCCATGTCAGCTGACTGTCATCATTCGTTTATTTCCTATTATCTCTCTTATCTGTGAGATTCTTACTCATGGCTACATCAGAATCTTTTCAGCCAATAGAAACACTCACACGCACATTCCATAACATCTAGGTTCCTAACGCATTTTCTCAATCTTTTTATTCAACTTTATGAGTTTATATAACAAACAATAGTATCATTAACTTTTAAAATATATATATAAAGCGACAATGTACAATGAAATTATTTAGTCTTAGAACATGCAATGTTAAATTTACAGAAATACAGGAATATATTAATCTCACGGCAATTAGCTGTATTACGATTCAAGGCTGAACATTTAGACCAGCGCACAAAGTGTAAGCACTGGACTAGACTAACAAAGTTAGATACGAATATCCTGATCAACCTGACAAGACAATGATTGAGTATAGCCTACAATTAGCTTTTAGGGGGAACACAACTAATCTTTCGCTACATTTCGTTCATTCGACAATCGTTTCACCCGACAAATCGATCACAGACAATTGGTTCATTGATAATTGGTTCATTGATAATTGGTTCACAACAAATAATTCATATGGCCAATGGTGTGGCTTTTCAAGAAGTACTCAACTAGTCTGAAAACAAATACTATCTGATGGTGCTTGTATTTTGTCGTAAGTGCATCTTTAAAAAAGTCTCCTAGAAATAGAAAACAACGATACATTAAGTAAACAATAAAATAATTGATCATGCCAAATTGTGCGGACAAACCTAGGCTGCAAAGAAAGTGGAGCCGGCTTTTAATGCTATGTCACATAGAGCTCAGTTCAATTGCAAAGCCTTTCCAAACAAAAATCGTGAAAAATTTGGCATCGCTAACCAGCAAAAATGCCCGTAAGTTCATTTTTCCAATATATGGTTCCTTCTGTGCACTTCTTTCTCAATGAGCCTAGATGCATCCTTGATGCCTCGCATATTCTAGGAGTCACTTCCATTGGAGCAATTATTTGTGGAGGTGAATGAGTTATGGGTTCATTGTAAATACTCGCTTATACGAGTGGCATACAAAACATTACGTTATGAGAAACACATTTTTTAAAAAGATCTATAGAAAACACTTTAACTTATTTCTATGTTAGAATTTTGCTGCGCGTTTGTTTCCAGCCTTAAAGCAAGTATCATTAAAATTAGGAATACCGTAGAGACTCTACAGGAAGATGTTGTCACGTCCCTAGTGACACCTCATTGTTTACAAATGAGGACATTGTATCTATCTCAAATCAGGTCAGCGTACCCACGCTTAAATGCCAGAAAGATGCCGATTAAAACTTAGCTCAAGACTACAGCAGGGAAACAAAATTAGCATAGCTTAAGTTACAAACACAGTTCCTAGCGACACCTCATTGTTCACAAAATGAGGACATTGTACCTATTTCAAATCAGGTCAGCGCACTCACGCTTTAATGCCAGAAAGACGCCGATTAAAGCTTAGTTCAAGGCTACAGCAGGGAGACATAATTAACGTAGGTTAAATTACAAAAACAATTAAAAGGAAAATTAAATGTAAACGGGTCAAGGAGTCAAGGATGGGTATTGAATTGTCACTGTTCTTTATCCTAAAGAAAGATATAAAAGGCGGACTGTTAGCTTGAGACGGGAGAGAGCGCTAGAAAGTTAGACTTAGGAGTCGCTAGTTTTTAAAGTAAATATTTACTCGTTTTATTGAACATTTCACTGAATCCTGTATCTGTTATATATATCTTTGTACATACATTTATTGTTTCAAGTTCAAGTTTCAAATAATTAAAACTAAAGAAAACATATCAGCACTTTGTTACTTCATTACTTGTTAAAGTGTTTGAACTATAATCAAGGCACCTCCGAACCCGCATATGTCACAAGTTTATAGCATCAAGATCTGCCAGTTAAATAAACATAATAAACACGTGACAGATGTAGCAGGCGATCTGTAGATAGGTGTAAACATCACTGAAGTCTAAGAATTTTAAATTTTTTTTTTTTGCAGGTTTTATTTTTGTAATTACCCTATCTGTTTCATTGTTTGCCAAGTGGTTTATCAGCTGAAGAGCTAGGGGAAAGTTGATTGCCTGGATACGTTTTGAGATGGGCTTTCTCTTCTCTAGTGAATCATACACCATCCTTTTGTTGTCAATGTTTTTATAAGATCTCATTCACGTTCGCCTTCTGTGCTTTATAAGCTTCTAATTTCACAAATGAGCTTAGCTTAGGTCTCACACTGGTATGTAAAAAGTGCCCATAATACCGCCTTTGACTTATCGCCTTTTCTCAGATGCAACAATTGTAAGCTATAAATGCACTCTTAGTCTAATATGTAGGTATTTTTCAATCGAAGCTTCTAAAAGTTAAATATTTGAAAGCTTTTATTTCCAGTGATTAAAAAACAATGCTTCTTGTAAATAATATAAACATATGAACGTCTAATATCTGATGATTATTATAATAGATAATAATATAGAGTTCTTTAATGTATCTGTAGCACAAACGACGATCATTTTAAAAGGAAGTCCCATAACGATTAGAATGTATAGTGTACTTTCAGTCATTGTTCTCAAAATCTATCAACGAAACTTTCTGTTAACCTTTCTGCCTAAGTAATCTGATCCATGACAAAATAAAAAACAACAAGATTACAAAGAGAGTTTGTGTTACACAAATTCAGAGGCGGCCCCCGTCGAAGTCGGATCACTGTCGGATCTGCATATTCGCAAATAATATTCAATAGGTGATTTAATTTTGATGGTCAAAAGTAATAATGTTTCAAAGATTCATTTGCCGTAAATTTAAATTTAAATTACATAAAAAATAGTAGATTAGTTTTAGTATATTATAACATTGCAATATTGATCAAAACGTTTGGAAATGAAAATCTACACTTTTTTTACACTTTAACTTTAGAAATTGAAATTCTACATCTTAATCTAGTCTATTTTAGTCTAAACTAGATCTAGAAATTCTAGATCTAGACTTTAAAATAATTTTAATTAGAATATAAATCCAGATCTAGATATACTGTAATAAAAAATCTATATCTAGTTTAAAAAATCTAGATTAGATCTAAATCAAGATATCATTCCTTTTTTTAAACGCGAGTCACATAACGAGGCTTAATAAACATTACTATACCGAGTTATTTTAGCATTTCATTTGAAGAATTAATTCCATATAATGTCAGAGGGAGAAAAAAAAACACTACGTCACACGACCTAGCTAGACTAAAAATCGCCTTCATCAATACGAGCCATTTATCGAGTGTTCATAGACTTTGGTGCACCAAGTGCGTTCTTTAAGCATTTCGTTTAAAGAAATCATTCCATATGACGTCAAAGGAAAAAATAGACTACGTCACACGGCCTAGCTAGAATAAAAATCCCCTTCATCATTACGAGCCATTTATCGAGTGTTCATAGACATTGGTGCACCGAGTGCGTTCTTTTAGCATTTCATTTAAAGAATTCATTCCATATGACGTCAAAGAAAAAAAAACACTACGTCACACGGCTTAGTTAGACTAAAATATGTTTTCATCAATACGAGCAATTTTTCGAGGGTTAATAGACATTGGTGCACAGAGTGCGTTCTTTTAGCATTACATTTAAAGAGTTCATTCATATGACGTCAAAGAAAAATAAATTCCATTACCTCACAACAGGCTAGTACCGGTACCAAAAAAAATGTCTTTATTTACACGAGACATTTAACGAGGGTTCATAGACATTGGTGCACTGAGTTCTAATAGAATTTATTTAAAGACGATCAAAGCCGTATTGTTTTTGCGTTTTGTCTGTCAGTCGGTCTGTCCGTCATCTTGCTATAAAATAAACAACAACTAAAAGTTATTAAAAATTGATTAACCTTTATTTTACGTTTCAAAACATCGCAATAATTTTAGGTATGAACACAATTGAAAAGTTTATATAATAGATTGTCCCGGATGTTTGTATAAATAGTAAAAGAAAAAGAGAATTTCAGATAAATGTAATACCGTTTATTAAATTTTTTGAATGTTCTCGTATAAAAATTAGATGTACTACAGCCATGTGGAGACATTTTCATACCTTACTTTGGTGTTTGGATTCTGTTTTCCTTAAAAATCGGAACATAATATTAACGATAATTAGATTTTTTAATGTTTTAGGTAGAAAGTTAAATGTACTGTAAGAGAGAAGTGAGTTAAAATATTTTTCATAAAAATCCGTAAAAACATTATTTCGTAAATGAGAAGATTATTTGTTTATTAATTAGAAGAGGGAGTCCAAACAATTATTTGGAGTTAGTAGATTTTTAAATAAACTCGGAAATTTCTGGCGACGATTTGTAAGAAACAAAATCCGAAACATACTTTATCGATTACAAAACTTCTACGTTATGTTTCAGCAAGAAAAATAAATGTCTAAAAAGTAATTTTCAGTAATCAATTCTAGTAAATTACTTTTTTTTAAAGCCCTGAACAACCTATTGTCGATATTTTTAAAATTTGTTTAAAGATGAAAATACGGAACAATTTGATATTGATAACCAAATTATAGTGACGCGTTGTCAAATAATATAAGTGTAATATTAGTAAATTATGCGATTTCAAAAAATCATTAGGCATAATTCATGTTTTATAAAACAATATCCGGAACATTTTTACACTTAATGAAATATAAGTCAGTATAAAGATTTTGATATAGCATTAATATGCTATTTACAAAAAAAACGGAACAAAATATTATTGATAATGTGTTTTTGCAACGTTTAAGCATGGAAATTGAATGTAATATAAGTTAGAAGAGCAAACAAACATTTGTTGGCGTTGATTAGTTTTGCACAAAAAATTCCGGAACAATCAATTTTAGATACTTAAAACTATTGAGATGTTACGGGAGGAACATTAAAGTGTAAAATCAGATTTTCAATAGCTTATAGAGTTCTAGTTTTTTTTTTATCTATTAACTTATTATTGTGTTGTGGAAAAATATGTAGGTCACAGCTGGGACTGTTTCCCTCACTAAAATTGTATATCTAGATAGTAGGTCTTCTCCGACACATACAGGGTGTATTAACATTCTTTCATAAAAAATACAACGTAAAAAAAAATGTTTTCCGCTAATAAATTCATCACAGATGGGGCTATACAATCGAGACAAACAATCGATCCCCTTATACTAGACATTGTAATTCTTCTTGTTTGCTGAGTTTTTACAGTGCTCGTTTGTCTTTTTGGTACCGCGGCTAATATTGTAAACCTACCTCTGTTTCGAAAGCTGGGCTACCAAGATGGTGTGAATGTTACTCTGACTGCACTGGCCATTAGCGACCTGGGCGGTCTGATATTTGAACTTGTGTACACTGTCATGATGGACCCTTACATCCTGGAGGTTGATTTGGTCGTTTCTAAAGTGGTTATAGGATTTATAACTGGGTACATGTTCGAATATTTCAGCAGGGTCAGTGGCGTAATAACTGGAGCATATTTATATTACATTCTATGTACCTGTTTCCTCAGTTTTTCACCTCGTATTTTGATTGGACTTATGTTCCAGAAGGAAACAAAACAGTGTATGTTATTTACTTCAATAGCAGAAGAGCGGAAGTGTTTCCTGTTACCTATTACGTCACAGACATTCTCCTTCCCTGCAGCACCTACATTGTCCTCATCACATGCTGCACGACTCTCTTTCTGAAGCTCAAGTCTCAAGCTCAGGAGTTTCTCACATCACTTCCAAGGAGCGAAAGTCTGCAAGGATGTTCATGACCGTCTCCTTAATGGCAGTGGTGCTTCTTTTACCCCAGTCTGTGATGTTTTCTGCCATGATCTTCATCAGAGCCCTTGCGTTGCATGGTGCATATAGTGACCTGAGTCTTATGATAAGTACAATTACAATCCTTTTTAAGATCAGCTACTCTAGTTTCACTATATTCATCTGCTATAACATGAGTTCCAAGTACAGGCTAGAGTTTCAGAAAATATTTTTGAAATTTAAGGCTAGCATAATTAAAACATGAAGATCAAAGGTTATTGGTAATAACAAACTGACATGAACACAGGTCTTCTTAATGTTTACACCTGTATTTTCAAATTTGAACGTCGCCCTCAAACTCTTTATAAATCTTTAATAATTAACTATTTTGAAATGTCATATTTTATACAATAATTTGATGTAATGATTATCTTATTTGATAGTTATTTTGATTTTAAAGAAAACTATGATTAGGAAAAAATGTAAATTCTTTTTGAACTTATTGTTGTCTTTTTTTTTTTTTTTTGTAAGACCTTTGCCCAGTCTAAGAAATTCTAACGGAGCCGTAACGATTATTCAGGAACTTTTAAATTGTCTACTTCAATTGTCGTTTTTTTTTTAATTCGTTTAAAAGATATACTATGACTATTAACCTGGAGGTGCTGGTTCGAATAATTAATTATTAAATATGGTAAGAAACAGATTTCTACACAACATTATGAGAAACATATTTACCTGCAACTAGTGTTTGTATTATATTTAATATTATAAATATAGAAATTTGTTCGTTTAGAATTGGCTAGTAAGTAATTGTAGGTAGAAATTAGCTCAGGGGTGGGCAATCTTTTTCTATCGAGGCCCGCATTTAAAAAATAGGAATGGGGGTCGCAAATATATATATATATATATATATATATATATATATATATATATATATATATATATATATATATATATATTAGGGGTGCACCGGATAGTCCATCCGGCTCCGGCTTCTGCCAAATATCCGGCATTTTTTACAATCCGGTGCTATTCGGATATCACTACCGGATAGTAAACCGGATATTAAAAAATACACCTATTTAATATGCATAAAGTGGACCTCGTTCCATTAAGATCTGTTGTAGAATGTATTAATGTCTATATTACAACAAAATAATGTGCTTAAAAATAGAGCCAGTATGAATATGCACCAAACATCGTTTATTATAAAGACAAGGCGTGTTCATAACTTAATATAAATAGAAATGAAACTTTACATCATAAATGCGCTTTACATACAGAGCAGCAATGGCTGACACTTTTTTTCAATTTGTCTTGACCTTTGAGTAGGTTAGTTAACATGTTAAAATGCTACATTCCTTGACTACGTCATGATGACCAGACGTCTGTCTAGTTGTGCGAGTATATCTCCAGAGGTAGAGATGAACAACTCCCACCCCTTTTTATTTGTTTAGTCCATCACATTGAGGTTTTTTTTTATAGGCAGTTGACCACAAGTTAAATACGATGGACGTAGGTTTAATGTCAGCGTACTGACACTCTCTAGAGGTCACACCTTTCGAGGGAACTGAGTTTGTTTATTTAGTAGTTAATCTTTATTAGGGGGGGTGGACTACAAGAGCCACACCTCTAAGGTAACTAGGTATATTTCCAGATGAACTCCCTCCCCTTTTTATTTGTTTAGTCCATCACATTGAGTTCATTGATTGACAGGTGACCCCAAGTCAGATACGATGGACGTAAGCACTCTCTAGAGGTCACACGAGGGAACTATGTTTGTTTTCTTAGTAGTTAATCTTAATAGGGGGGGGGGGTGGACTGGACTTCAAGCCAAACATCTACAAGGTATCCGGACAAAGAGTTTGCTTATTTGGAGAAAAATCTTAATCACGTGGTTGGGCTAGAGGCCACACCTTTTCAAGTGTGCTAAGTTACTTGAACATAAATCTCAATAAGTAAGCTGGACTAAAGATCACACGCACCTAAACGAGTGACTTTTAGCTACACAGAACACAAACCGCGAGATTATATAGCCCAGTAAGCCAGTATATATATATATATATATATATATATATATATATATATATATATATATATATATATATATATACATTAATATTATATATTAATATTATATATATATATATATATATATATATATATATATATATATATATATTATAGATAGATAGATAGATAGATAGATAGATAGATAGATAGATAGATAGATAGATAGATAGATAGATAGATAGATAGATAGATAGATAGATAGATAGATAGATAGATAGATAGATAGACAGATATGTGTGTGTGTCACCGATAAATGTTTGTGTGTGTGTATCATCTATTTTTACTTATATATGTAAGTATGAACGTTTGCGCTATTGATGTGATATGTGCTATGAAGTATAATAAAATGTCTGAGTTTGATCGAGTTAAGTACTTAAAATTACAGCTGAAATCAGGGACACGTAGACTTCGAGAGAAACTAACGTAGTTTCTACAGAGCTATAGATATAGTAGAAATCTTCAACATATATTTGGGGGCTCGTTCTTCCAGTTAGTTCACTTAGTCTTGGAAGGCATTAGGCAGAACTGTGGTTCGCCATTGCGAAAAGGTTAAGGATATTGAAGGCCGTGAAGTCGTGTATTGTTATGATTTAAAAGGACAATAACAGAAATGTTTAAAATATTCGTAAAATTAGTTTCAGAAATGGCAAACTCTTGTTGCAATTCCTAAATTGGTAGTGTAAAAATGTAACTGTTTAATACAGTATACATCTAAATTAAAAGACAGCTAGCTTATAGGTAGTAAATGCATACTATATATATATATATATATATATATATATCATGGGCGTAGCCAGGGGGGGGGTTCTTGGGGTTCAAACCCCCCCCCCCCCCCCGAAATGAAATCCCCCCCCCCCGCAGGGGAGGGGAACGGAATTAAGTGACTGATTTTTGCTTTCATTTTGTTTATTTTAGGTGAGATTTTAATACTAAATCATCACTTACCACAGCACAGCCGAGGGGGTTTTGAGTTAAAAACCCTCTACCAGGGGGTTTTGAGTTTAAACCCCCCACCAGGGGGTTTTGAAATTAAAAAAAAAACTATCAGGGGGTTTTGAGATACAAATCCCTCTACCAGGGGGTTTTGAGTTTAAAACCCCCTACAGGGGGTTTTGAGTTTTAAACCCCCTACCAGAGGTTTTTGCAGTTAAATCCTCCTCTTCTATAAAGCAAAACAAAAAAAATGCAAACCACAACCCCCATATTCCAACAGCACAGTTAAGGAAGATTTTGATTTTAAAACCCCCTCCAAAATTTACGATAAACCCCCTCTTCAATATAAAAAAAGCAAATTACACATTTAAAATTCTATGAGCGTAGCCAAAGGGGTTTTGAGTTTAACCCCCCCCTCCAGTTGAGATTTGAAGCTAAAAAGTACCTCTTCAATATAAAAAAAAAGCAAATTACACACTATAAAATCTATGAGCGTAGCCAAAGGGGTTTTGAGTTGATGGTTTTTTCTTTAAAGTTTAAAACCCCTCCAGATGGTTTTGAGTTTAAAATTCCCCTACAGAGCGTTTAGAGTTGAAAACCTCTCTCTTCAATATTATTTTAAAGCAAACTACAGTCACCAAATTCTATGATCGTAGCTAAATGGGGTTTTGAATTTAAAAAACAACAAAAAAAATCCAAGATTTTTTATTTTAAAACCCCCTTAACAGATGATTTGACGAAAAAACTTTCCTTTTCGATATAAAATCTAAAGCGAAATACAGGCATGTAATTCCAAGAGCGTAGTCAAGAAAGGTTACAAATTTCTACCAGTGGCTTGGGCTCCATTAATAGGCCTAAAGTGTGAATAGTCTTCTGCCGAAATTGAAAAACATTAAATGTGGCTCAACAAAGACAGATTTTAGGAGTCAGTTATAGAGATCGGGTCTAAATCAAAGAAATCATATGCCGAACTGTGAGTCGAATCCTTAGTAAGGTTGTGACAGAGCGTCGCATGAGGTTTTGCGGGACATGTTCTCCGACAAAATGAATTACGTAAAATAAGAGTTGCGGAAACAGCTTGCCGGAAAATGCGCCGAACGGCGCGAGAGGGTCTAAGTCAGTAAGAATAGCACATTAGGTTTTTGAAATAAAACTTTTTAATAGCAAGATAATGCACTGTAGATACCTCAGAATATGCATTTTGTTGGCTTTCAATACCAGAAATAGTGCTCGGCGGCGGGGCTTCGCCCCGCGCTGGGGGAGCGCTGCGAGCTCCCCCAGACCCCCTTGGTGGCAAGGGCGGGGAGTCTACAATAAACAATAAACGTCTTCCGAAAGGGTCAGAATGTAATAAAGATTAATTATGTACACACACACATATATATGTAATTTTTTTCCGCGGGGGGGGGGGAAATCCCCCCCAAAACCCTCCCCGAAAAAAAATCCTGGCTACGCCCATGATATATATATATATGCAGGTTTCCGGTCACGTCATCCCCGGTCATTTCATCCCCGGTCACGTCATCCCCCGTCATTTCACCCCCCTGTTATTTTCATCATCTGTTCATTTTATTTAACAAATAGTAATTGTAAAAATCATGAAATGAGCGATATTTAATAATTCCATTTTTTAATTTAAATGTCAAAAACTGTAACATATTAGATATGAATAAAATTAAAATTATATAAGCTATAAAAATTTAACATGTATAATTATAGAGGTAATGTAAAACTGTGTTATCCTGATATGGGTGAAGCCAGCCAGCCTTTATTAGAAATAAAAAAAAACATTTTTTCAAGGCTAAGAATGATGCCCCAATTTCAAGATAGAGCGATTGAAAAATAAAATAAAGTGAAACATGGTCGTACTTACACCACACCTTGGCCTTTGATGATAAGTTATCAGCGGCACGGTCATAATTATTGTAAGCACACTTCTATCTCTCAAATGATTTTCACTACTTCCACCACACCTTGGCCTTTGATCATTACGTCATGTGCAGGATAATATTATAATATTCAATCCCCCCACATCCAATAGAAGCGCTATAGCTAAGTACACACCCAGATTTACAATATATTATAAGATTTCTCATCAAGAATGCAAAGTGGAAGAGGAAACGCTATAAACGCATTAGTAACATGTCCAAAAATATCAAAAAGCATTCGACTTAATCATATCTATATATTTGATGAAATGGGGGCTTAAAGTCAAAACCTTAACACCAAAATTAAACAATGAAAAAAGAAAACTATTTAATTGGGTTTGCAATGACCGGTGTTGAAATGCCTTGGTGATGAAGTGACCGGGAATGAAATGAGATGATGTATATGTATGATATATATATAATACGGCCCACCCCCTTTCATTAATTTTTTTTTAAAGCGGCCCTCGATACAAAAAAATTGTCCACCCCTAATGTAAAGAAAATATCCATAAAGATAAATCACAGAGGTCCTCCTACGCCTTCCATGTGTCAATCTAGTCAAGCTTGTTATTCAATGACAAACTCTTTCATTGGTTTCCTGGTTGATTTAGGCAACCCATTCCATTCTCTATTGGCACTAGAGAAGAAGGAGCACTTGTACAAATTTGTTCTAGCTTATGGAATATGAAATGTGCCTCAATTTTTGTGTCCTTTTGAGTATATCATTAGGTTTGATTTTCTATTTGTAAATGTTGTTTTAGTGTTTTATGCATTGTAGCTATTTTACTTTATATTATTCTCTCACTAAGTGTTTCTAAGTTAAGTGATCTAATCAAATTTCAATATGCGTTTCTTATCAATCTCACTGCTGTATTTTGTATTTGTTCTAGTGTCTTCATGTTTTCTTGAGTTGACAAATCCCAAACAGAGAATACAAATTGAAATGTTGGCCTAACTAAAGTTAAATAGCATTTTAATTTCATGTCCTTGTTTGATTTGTAAAAATTTCTTTCAATAAACACTAATGTTTGGATTGATTTTTTAATAATTTTATCAATTTTATGCACTGTATTTGGACTTTTCATTTCCTATCACAACTAGATATTTTGAGTTTTCAGTCTGTATAACTGGTTTACCATGAAGAAAATAAATAGTTTGGTTTAGGTACTTTTAATAAACTAGATTTTTTCTGGGTGGAAAAGAAGTGCTCCAGCTTGATTTACATTTCTGTAATTATTCCAATTTTTTTTTATTTCATTATCTTGTGTGGTTTTTATTGATCTGTATATTATGAAATCTTCTGCAAATAATCTGACGTTTGGCTCTGGACTATAGTGATAGTAACACGTCACTTTGAAAGAATGTCAGAGAATAGGATGAGTGAAAATAGTATACAGGCAAAAATCAAAAGGCAGGCGACCCAAAGGCAGACTCCGAATGCGTCGGATTGATGATGTAGAGGAAGATCTACAATAGCTTGGGGTTAGGGCGTGGAGACGAAATGAAAGATCTGAATGGAGGGATGTATTGAAGTAGGCCAGAGTCCTCCATGGGCTGTAGTGCCACTGGGATAGATGGATGGATGTTACATAACTTAAAAAACTATACAAGCAGCTTTACTTTACAGATCAATAAAGATTTCCATAGCAACGTAAACATATATAACATAGCTGACAAAATGACGAGATATCAAACTATTTGAAACTATTTTTAAATTCACTTCAAAACTACTGCTTCTTAGTACAATTAATGTCCAAAATGAAAATCCCATGTCAGCTGAATGTAATCATTCATTTATTCCCCATTATCCTTCTCATCTGTGAGATTCTTGCTCATGGTTACATCAGAATCTTTTCAGCCAATATAAAGAAGCACACGCACATTTCATAACATCTGGGTTCCGTACACTTTAACTCAACCTTTTCCTTCAACATGAAGAGTTTATTTAACGAACAATAGTATCATGAACTTTAAACTATATATATATAGATAGATAGATCGATAATGTACAATGAAATTATTCCGTCTTAGAACATACAATGTTAAATGTACAGAACTACATGAATGTTTGAATGATAATAGTCAACATAAAAGTTATTCCCTCAGCAATCTGCTGTCTCATGATCCGAGGCTGAACATTTAGACCAGCTCTAAAGGACACAGAACTGGTCAAACAAAGTCGGGTACAAATGTTCAACTCAACCTGGCAAGATAATGATTGAGTCTAGCCTACAATTAGCTTTTGTGGGGAACACGACTTATCGTTTGCGACAATTCATTCACCCGACAAATGGTTCATCCGACAACTATTCATTAACAATTGATTCACGAATTGAATACTGAATATTTGTAAGCTTTTAGTTTCTAATGATTAAAAAACATTGCTTCTTCTAAAGAATATAAAAATATAAACATCTAATATCTGGTGATTATAATAAAGGATAATACTAAAGACTTTTTAAATATATCAATAACACAAACGAAGAAATGTGTAAAGGCAAGTCCCATAACGATTATAATGTATATAGTATTTTCAGTCATTGTTCTCAAAATCTATAAACGAAATATTTTGTTAACTTCCGAAATTAAAGCAATACAGGCTCAGAATGAAACAAAACAACATCGGCAATAAAACTATAAACAAATTTTAATTAGTTGAAACACTGTATATTATATGATAACTGTAGTTTACAAACACAAAATATTCCTTTCACTAATACTTCGTTTTTTTTAATCGACACATACTATACAAAGTTGTAAGTTTAATATATTTCCAACTATCAACATTTCCGGACACCAAAATCACAAGTCTCTATAGTAATTCTTTTTTTCAATATTTGATATAGTGAACTCCAAAAGTAGTAAGACTTCTGAACAGTAAACTTAATTCACAAATGTCGATGTGTCTTTTTGACAACCTCATAAAGAAATTATAATATTTCTAGCTGAGTAAAACCATTAGATCTTTTACTTTAAGCAAAAAAATCTCAAACTTTAATTTTTAATACATTGGAATTTGTTATATTTTTATTTTTTTATTTTTTGTACTAAGATACTTATGGTATGAAGTAGTAGAATCGGGCTGATAATATGAGTAGAAAAATGGACAGATAAATGCAGTCACCCAGAGTGGCAGGGGAGATAACTGAAGAATCAAAACACTGTTTCGGAATACAAAAGAGATGTCACAGATTGTCGACCCTTCAGTTTTTTTCCCTGCTTAGCTCTTATAGCTGTATACTTTCTAAATGTATGTAATTGCTCATCGTATACATATATTGAAAATTTTAATTGTAGGCGGGGGGGGGGGATTTAAATTGACAACACAAATTGTTATTATAAGTGTATTAATCAATATGACGTCTTTGTTTTATTGGTTGTCACGGTGGTTAAGTGAATCTTTTACTAGCTTTCACAATGATGTCACAAAGTCTGTCATTACACTTATATATTATAGGTATGAAAGAATCAAATAATTGCTTGATAATTATCCATTGTAGAACAATGAAAATAACAAATGAATAATTGTATAAATTTTGTTTAATAAAGTAATTTAATAAAACGGATTATATTTAAATGTATATTTCCCATTATAAATTTAACGAAAACTACATAGTATACCCATCTGTTTATAGCTTTCATGTTCTGTATGTACAATAAATAAATTAATTAATATGTAAATATGTAAACTCTGTCAACACACAATAGGCTGAAAACAGTATATCTAAAGCTTAGACGTAACGTCTTCTGTATCACATACATGATGTATCAATTATTTTGTTAAATACTAGCAAAAAATATAATATAAATAAATAAATGTCTTCCTCTAATAAATTCCTCACTACTGGGGTTGTGGAATCGAAACTTACAATCGATCCTCTGATAACAGACCTGGTGATTCTTGTAGTTGGCTGTATCTTTACAGTGCTCGTCTGTCTTTTTGGTATTGCGACTAACATTGTAAACTTACTTTTGTTTCGAAAGCTGGGCTACCAAGATGGTGTTAATATTACTCTGACTGCACTGGCCATTAGCGACCTGGGCGGTCTGATATCTGAACTTGTGTACTCTCTCATGATGGACCCTTACATCTTGGAGATTGATTTGGTCGTTTCCAAAGTGGTTATAGGCTTTATAACAGGATTTATGTTCGAATACTTTACCAGGGTCAGTGGTGTGATAACTGCTTACGCCGCTTTGGAAAGGTGTCTTTGCGTGACCTGGCCTTTGAAAGTCAAAACTATCATTACAAATAAAGTGTCTGTGGAGGTCAACTGGAGCATATTTATATTACACTTTCTGTACCTGTTTCCTCAGTTTTATTCCACACACTTTGATTGGACTTATGTTCCAGAACGAAACAAAACAGTGTATGTTATTTACTTCAATAGCAGAAGAGCGGAAGTGTTTCCTGTTACCTATTACGTCACAGACATTCTCCTTCCCTGTAGCACCTACATTGTGCTCATCACATGCTGCACGACTCTCTTTGTGAAGCTTCAGTCCAAAGCAAAATGGAGGAAGCAAGTCTCAAGTTCGGGAGTTTCTCACATCACTTCCAAGGAGCGAAAGTCTGCAAGGATGTTCATGACCGTCTCCTTCATGGCAGTGGTGCTTCTTTTACCCCATTCCTTGTTTTTTTCTGCCATGATCTTCATCAGAGCCCTTGCGTTGGATGGTGCATATAGTGACCTGAGTCTTATGATAAGTACAATTACAATCATTTTTAAGATCAGCAACTCTAGTTTCACTATATTCATCTACTATAACATGAGTTCCAAGTACAGACTTGAGTTTCAGAAAATGTTTTTGAAATTTAAGACTAGCATAATTAATTGTTGGTAAATTTTATAATGTATTACTAGGAAATAAAACGTGTAATATGAACCCTTGACTTTTTAATCGTTGACCTCTGTATACCCAATGTGTAAGTCTCTCAGGAAATTCTTTTCCGATCTTAAATAAGTAACTATTTAAAATGACAAATTTTAGATAATTTTGCATATGATTCGATTTCAATACAGAGTCGTAATGATAATCTTTATTTGATAATAGTTTCGATATAAAAGAAAAAAATAATTAGAACAAAATGTAAATCTTTTGAAACTTATTGTTAGCAGACGTAATGTAGGTCCAGGGCGATACTTAAACATAATTTAATGTGGGCTCAGGGCGCTACAAAAACATTATCAGACGTAGGAACTACTCAAACATTACAAACTTGAAGAAGAGAAGTTAGATGGCATAACATTAGAGCACAGTTTCTAAGTGTTTACTACTATTTAAAGGTTTCGAATCCAGTAATAAATATTGAGCTACGTTAATAGTTAGTATTAGAATTGTACTTTAAATCTGCGTTAGTTAAATATTTATTTTACACTGATAGTGTTATTGAAATATTAAATAATTTCATTAATATTTATTCTTTTTTTCTACAACCATTTTTTTTAATTTTGTTTTTAATGATTTTAGATACAATATATAATTAGTTCCTCTTTCAAACGTGTGGTTTATAGGGCTGATGATGAGGTCATCAGTTTCTATGGCCTATAGTTTACGAGGGTGTCATGTGGCCAGCACTACGACCAACCGCCTTTTAATTTTTACCAACTTATGTCAGGTACCCATTACAACTGGGTGGAATCAGAGGCGTTCAAAGATTCCAAAGTTTAAAATCCCAGTTGCTTACCAGGATTCGAACCCGGGACGCCCGGTTCGGAAGCCAAGCGCTTTACTGCTCAGCCACTTCGCCTCACTCAATTAATGATAAATACACGTTATTTCTCTGACAATCAATCTCGGGTGAAGTTGAAATTTTGCACAACTATTTCTTTTACCTGACAACACAAAATTCATTTTTAAAAAATTAACCAATTAGTTATTTAAGAATTGGTAATTAAATATTTTGTTTGGTACCTCGAACAAGGACAAGAATCTGCTCCCCCAGGGACTATTTCCGGTATTTAAAACAAAACAAGGTTACAAAAGACAGTTTGTGTGGAAACACAAACTCAAAATCGGCCCCCGAAGTGGTCCACCCAGGCAGGCTTCAATATTTTCAGAAAGAACATCCGAATAAAATTATATCAAAGACAAATGAGAGATAAGAATGGAGAAAGAAGGTTAACAGATCTTGTGTAGTGCCCCAACGGTCCCGCAGATCAAAGGATAGGTGAAAGTGAATGTAAAGTTAGATGTGAACCTGGCCTAACTAGTTCCCCTTTCAGACCTTGTGGTCTATAGGTCAGATGATGTAAAGTTCATCTGTTTTTGTGGCCTACGGTTAATGAGGGTTTCATGTAGCCAGCACAACGACTAACCGCCGTTACTCTTCCCCAACTAATGTCAGGTACCCATTAGAGCTGAGTGGACTAAGAGGCGCAAAAAGATTCCAAAGTTGAAAATCCCAGTCTTCACCAGGATTCGAACCCGGGACCCCCGGTTCGGAAGCCAAGCGCTTTACCGCTCAGCCACCGCGCCTCCCCTGGCCTAACTGATGTCTTATAATTGATCTAATTGTCTTGAAAATGCTCAATCTCTTATTCGAATCCTCGGAAAAAAAAAAAAAAAAAAAAAAAAAAAAAAAAAAAATCCGCAATAAAAAAAATTTTCAAAAATGAAGTTTACAAGATTACTATTCTATTTAAATTAGGTCTAACTTGTAATGCATACTAATTAGCTTTTTCTCATAAAAAAAACTGCTTGCATAACTGATTTTAAAAATTAGATTTTTCGCTTTCAGAAAAAAAAGTAGCCGTTGCATCAGAATTTTGAATGGTCTAAAATATTGTGATGTCCGATTTTCAATATCTTTTCTAGTTTACGAGATCTAAACGGGACGGACGGACAGATGGACAGACATTTTGCAAAAAACTAATAGCGTCTTTTCCCATTGCTGTGGCCGCTAAAAATGCATATTCTGAGGTATCTTCAGCGCATTTCTAGTTCCGCAGTTGACTTCCATGCTATTTACTGTTAATGGAGCCTGGGCTCTTGGAATCTGGGGACTGTAGTTTGCTTTAGATGTTATATCGAAAAGGGAAGTTGTTTTTTTCTTATCAATCTCACTGCTCTATTTTGTATTTGTTCAAGTTTCTTCATGTTTTCTTCAGTTGAGGGATCCCAAACAGAGGATGAATATTTTAATATTGGCCTAGCTCAAGTTAAATAGCATTTTAAATTCATGTCCTTGTTTGATTTGTAAAAAAATTATTTTAATAAACCCTTATGTTTTGCTTGATTTTATTTTTAACAATATGCGGATTCCATGATAACTTTTCATGTATTATCACACCTAGATATTTTTAGTTTTCAGTCCGTGTAACTTTTTACCATGAAGAAAGTAAGTAGTTTTTATAAGTTCTAGTGTTTTTGTTCCTCTTAATAACTGGCTTTTTCTGGGTGAAAAGACATGGTCCAGTTTGATTCCCAGTTCTGTAATTCTTCCTACTCTATAAACAATTTCAGTATTTTTTGTTGTTTTAATTGTTCTGTATATTATGCAATCGTCTGTAAATAATCTGACGTTTGGCACTAGACTATAGTGATAGTGACAGAAATAAAATAAAGAATTGACTACGTTGGGCAGGTCACTTTGAAAAAAATGTCAGAGAACAGATGAGTGAAAATTGTATACAGGGAAAAACCAAAACGCAGGCGACCCAAAGGCAGACCCCGATTGCTATGGATTAATGATGTAGAGGAAGATCTACAAAAGCTTGGGGAGACGAAATGCCCAGGAGATATCTGAATGGAGGGATGAGTTGAAGTAGGCCAGAGACCTCCATGGGATGGATGGATGGATGGATGTTACATAACTAAGAAAAACTATTTTTAAACACAATATACAAGGCTTTACTTGATTTCCATATCAACATGTATAACAGGCAGAGTTGCCTACAAATACGCGACTATGGTTTATCATCTGAAAATACGCATTAAACCAGGAAAAGCAAAACAATAACAATGTTACAAAGACAGTTCGAAGTGTCCTACCTAGAGTCTTCACCGGGATTCGAACACGGGACTTCTGGTTCCAAGAGCTTTACCACAGCATCTCCATATATTCATTTAGTGTACACTTATTTTTTTTTAAATAACAATTATTAACTTTATCCATGTATTCAAAATTAATAACATGTTACATGTAAAAAAGAGAAACTAAAAAAGATTTATTCTTCTAACAAAAGTAGATAAATTGGCGACACGAAAAAAATAAATTTTTGACCTATTTTAGTTAGGTAGTGAGCAAGTTAGAAATGACTTGAAAGATTTAGAGTAGATCTACTTGGACCAGACATTCCCCTGGCAAAATAAAATTTAATATCATATTTAATAACATGTCACATAAACTAGACATAGATCTAGCTAGATTTAGACCTAGTTTTAGATCTAAATCTAGATTCAAGATTAATCTTAAAATTACTATACCTAGGCCAATGTTATGATCATGAATAGTAGGCCTTTTGTTACCGGGTAATGCCATTACTAATGGTGTACTATGATGTTCGTATCCGATTCATTTATTCTTATTTAGACTGTCAAGTGTAGGCCCCTATAATGTGAACATGTCAAAACAGCGCGCTATAAAAATAGTTTGTTATTTTTTAAACTTATAACTAAAATGTAGTTCGTAACAAAATTGTTTTCTAAAACAACATTTGAATCAGTATTCTATTCAATGAGTTAGTTTATAAATGGAAAATGTATTTAAAATGAACCATTGACACTTTTACCACTGTGACCTTAGATGCAATTTTTTTGTACCAATAATAATAACATCACCAGAAAATTCCTCAGTGGAAACTGTTAAAGGGACTACGACGAATTTTGTTTCTCTTTAGCGAAACTCGACCCTGGCAGCGCCAGAGAATGACTACTCGTTCATTTCTAACATAATAATAATAATAATCTTTATTATCCGTAAGGAAATTTGTCTTACAATTTGTGCATTACACCAAACAAAAAACATTATAACTATAAGAAACCAAAGTGTACATTCACACCAGACTCACTCATAATTTACATGTGACAAAGTTTATACCAGATTGTTCTTATTTAATGATTTGATTGCCAGAGAGTGTTTGTGTCTGTTTGTCTTTGCTATCGGTGTCTTGTATCTCTTTTGTGATGGTAAAATCACAAAATCCTGACACAAAGGGTGATTCTTTATTTCGAGGATCTTGTTAGCTTTTTTATAGATGTTTGTCTCAAACAACTGCCAAAATGGGGTTTGTTTTTTGCCAATGATTTTGCCAGCAGCTTTTAGGATTCTATAAAGTTTATTTTTATTTTTAATGCTCAGATTGCCATACCAGGCAGTGATATTGAAACTTAAAATATTGCAGATGTGAGCGTGATAAAACATAGCCAAACGAGGACAGTTTTCTTAGTAATCGTAATCTTTGCTGCCCTTTTTTGCTGATATAATCAGTATTTGCAGTAAAATTTAGTTTATTGTCTAGGATAGTAAGAAGGTATTTAAAGGTCTCTCAGCTACAGAAACAATATCATTTTCCTTCTTGTCCCTTTGGTTTTTTTTTTTACATTTAATAATAAAAAATTATCTTTACAGTATTTTTCAATGTGTTCTATTTCTTTGAAATACTTATTTACGTCTGAGCTCTCTGAGAGCAGGGCAAGAAGAGCGGCATCATCAGCGAATTTTGTGAAGGAGCAACAAGAACTATCGGATTGAAAATCATTGGTGTACAAAATGAACCACAATGGCGATGTCACAGCCCCCTGGGGCGCCCCTGTGTTAACTATGCGTTCATTAGATATAACATTGTTTACCCTAACCCTCTGAGCTCTCTGGGTAAAAAATTCATTAGCCATAGTATTATGTATGGACTAATCTGCAACGCTTTCATCTTTTCAATGAGTAAATGAAGTTGTATAGTGTTAAAAGCTGATGAGAAATCAATAAAGAACAATCTTACAATGCGCGAATCTATGAATGAAGCTTGAGTTATTAATGAAGAAGTCCATGACCTTTTTTTAAAAAAAAGTTACCTCCCATCCGTGGCGTAGCAAGGTACCCGTGAGCCCGGTTTCAAGAATATGTTGATGGGCCCCTCCCATCCTCCCCATCCCATACTCTGTCATAAATATATATATATCATGGGCGTAGCCAGAATTTTTTTTCGGGGGGGGGGGGTTTGGGGAGATTTTTTCGCCCCCCCCCCCTCCGCCCCGCCCCCCCCCCCGGCAAAAAATATACTTGTGTGTGTACATAATCTTTATTACATTCTGACCCTTCATTCTTTCGGAAAACGTTTATTGTGCCCTAGAATTTCTTCCTGGAGTTAGTGGAAAAATTGTAGACTTCCCGTCATTGTTAGCAAGGGGGTCTGGGGGAGCGCAAGGAACTCTCCCAACGCGGGGCGGAGCCCCGCCGCCAATCACTATTTCTGGTATTGAAAGCCAACAAAATGCATATTCTGAGGTATCTACAGTGCATTTTCCAGCTTTAAAATGTTTTATTTCAAAAACCTAATGTGCTATTCCTACTGACTTAGACCCTCCCGCGCCGTTCAGCGCATTTGCCGTCAAGCTGTTTCCACAAAAATCACTCACTGGTAATGTCTGAAGCCTCTTCCCACCTGCTCTAAGGACCTCCATGAAAGTGTGGCGCCAAGTTGTACTTAATAGGATGTCATCGCAACTCTTATTATGCGCAATTCATTTTGTCGGAGAACATGTCCCGCAAACCTCATGCGATGCTCTGTCACAATCTTACTAAGGGGTCGACTCCCAGTTCGGCATAGGATTTCCTTGATTTAGACACGATCTCTATAACTGACTCCTAAAATCTGTCTTAGCCATCTTTGTTGAGCCACATTTAGTGTTTTTACAATTTCGCAGATGATTATTCACTGCACTTTATTAATGGAGCCCGCCACAGTAGAAATGTGTAACCTCTCTTGAATATGCTCTTGGAATTAGGTGGCTGTAGTTTGCTTTAGATTTTATATCGAAAATGGAAGTTTTATCGTGAAAATCATCTGTTGGGGGTTGTGTTTTTTTTCATTCAAAACCCCATTTAGCTACGGTCATGGTAACTGTAGTTTGCTTTAGAATAATATATGAAGATAGAGGTTTTCCATCTCAAAACGCTCTGTAAGGAGATTATAAACTCAAAACCATCTGGAGGGGTTTTAAACTTAAAAAAAAAAAGTCATCTGTAGGAGAGGGGTTTAAACTCAAAACACGCAATTGGCTTGGCTACGCTCAAATAATTTTAGTGTGTAATTTGCTTTTTTTATATTGAAGAGGTATTTTTTTAGCATCAAACCCCTCTGAAAGGGGGTTTAAACTCAAAACCCCTTTTGGCGACGCTCATAACATTTTGAGTGCGTAATTTGCTTTTTTTTACATTGAAGATGTATTTTTTAGCTTCAAAACCCCGCTGGCGGGGTGTTTAAAACTGAAAACCCCTTTGGCTACGCTCATAGATTTTAAGAGTCTGTAATTAGCTTTTTTTTTATTTTGAAAAGGTATTTGTTTTAGCTTCAAACTCCACTGGAGGGGAGTTTAAACTCAAAACCCCTTTTACTACAATCATAGAATTTTGAGTGTATAATTTACTTTGTTTTTAATATTAAAGAGGTATTTTTTACCTACAAACCACGCTGAAGGGGGGTTTAAACTCAAAACTGAGTCAAACCCATTTGGCCACGCTCATAACATTTTGAGTGCGTAATTAGTTTTTTTTTTTATATTGAAGAATTTTTTTAGCTTCAAACACTACTGAAAAGGGAGGGGGGGGGTTAAACTCAAAACCCCTTCAAATTTTGAGTGCGTAATTTGCATTTTTGATATTGAAGAGGGGGTTTATCGTAAATTTTTGGAGGGGGGTTTAAAATCAAAATCTTCCTAAACTGTGCTCTTGGAATTAGGGGATTGTCGTTTGCTTTTTTTTTTGTTTTGTTTTGTTTTATAGAAGAGGGGGATTTAACTGCTAAAACCCCTGGTAGGGGGTTTTAAACTCAAAACCCCCTGGTAGGGGTTTTAAACTCAAAAACCCTTAGCTGTGCTGGAGCAAGTGATGGTTTAGTATTAAAATCTCACCTAAAATAAACAAAATCAAAGCAAAAAATCGGTCACTAAATTCCGACCCCCCCCCAGGGGGGATTTCATTTCGGGGGGGGGGGGTTCAGCTACCCCCATGATATATATATATATAAATATAGCGATAATGTACAATGAAATTATTCCGTCTTAGAAAATACAATGTTAAATGTACAGATCTACATGAATGTTTGAATGATAATCGTCAACATGAAAGTTATTCCCTCAGCAATCTGCTGTCTCGTGATTCGAGGCTGAACTTTTAGACCAGCTCTACACGACAAACACAGAACTGGTCAAACAAAGTCGGGTACAAATGCCCAGCTCAACCTGGCAAGACAATGATTGAGTCTAGCCTACAATTAGCTTTAGGGGGGTACATGACTAATCGTTTGCTATATTTAGTTGATTCGACAAATATTTCACTCGACAAATCGTTCACCGACAACAGCTTCATTGATAATTGGTTCACGACAAATAATTCATACGACAAAGGTTGTGGCTTTTTGAGAAGTTCTTTAGTCTGATTTAGTCATGGCTTGAAAAGTAGATTGTGAGCCTGAAAACAAATACTATCTGATGGTGCTTGTATTTTTGTCCTAAGTACAACATTAAAAATTATCCCAGAAATAGAAAACAAGGATACATTAACATTACCAAGTGAAATAATTGATCATGCCAAATGGTGCAGAGGCGCACGACAAACCTAAGGCTGCAAACAACGTATAACCGGCTTTTAATGCTATGTCACATAGAGCTCAGTTCAATTGCAAAGCCTTTCATAACAAAACTGATATACTGAATGGCTTCGCTACAAGAAAGGCTCGTAAAGTAATTCTGTTGGTAGTAATGAATGAATAAAATGCAAGGACGAATTTATTTCCAATACAAATTCTTAATTTTCACTTATTATCCTTATCCCTACCCAAACTTGGCGCCGCCTAATCTGTTTCGCATAGAGCCCCACAACGGTTGAGTCCGGCCCTGCTATTTTGTGACGGGTAAATACTACTTGTTCTCCCCCCGCCCCCTTTGTTTTTTTTTTCTCGTAGGTTAACTCTATTCGTCAGACTTGCAGAAATAAAAGAGTGATATTTCCTTTAATTCTTCTGCTTGTCCATACTCTTGAGCCATGAAGAGTTATATACATAGATTCAAACCATAACTCCTTTCCCTCCCCCAATCAAAAGAGTCTTAATCGGCCCAATGGAAGTGACTGCTAGAATATGCGAGGCATTAAGGATGCAGTTAGGCGAATCGAGGCAAAAGTGCACAGAAGAAACCACATATTGGGGAAATTAACTTAAGGGCATTTTATGCTGGTTGGCAATGTCATTTTTTAGCGGCCCCCGAAAGGGGAAAAGACGCTATTAGTTTTGTGTGAAATGTCTGTTTGTCTGTCCGTCCCGTTTAGATCTCGTAAACTAGAAAAGATAGTGAAAATCTGACATCCTAATATTTTAGTCCATTCAAGGTTCTGATGCAACGGCTACTTTTTTCTTTTCTAAAAGCGAAAAATCTAATTTTTTAAATCACTTATGCAAACAGTTTTTTCTTAAAAATATACCATTTTTACAACTATTCACTTTTAATAGTAACAAACACGCGAGGCTCTTTAGTAGGGGAAATACAGAAATACCACATTTGTAACATATGTATGAAAATGGTTTTAGATTTTTTGTTAAATTTTTTTGTTACATTTGTGTTGCTACGTTATGTAAGTTCTATCCTACTAACTACTACGTTTACCCAAAAATAATGTTTAATTTTTTAAAGAGAAAATAAAGCTATTTAGTATGCAAATAAGTTGGGCATATTTCAAAACAACAATTAATAAGTAAGTTTTAATATTATCGCGTGAACTGCAGGGCTGTTGTAGCATTAGGGAACACTTAACTAAAGAAATTTTTTATTTTTTTTTTGAGGATTTGAATAAGAGATTGACCCTTTACGAAACAATTAGATCAATTAGATATCCATTATATCTATTGTTTCAATCTATCTTCGAGAATTGTTGACCTCTTCATTAGTTTGAGGTGCGAGAATCTTTTTTCACCAGATTCCAAAATTACGTTTTTTTTTTCGTCGCGCGTAGCATTGGCGTTTTCCATTTTGAATGACACCCCAAAATGACAATTTTTTTCTATATATTTCAGGAAATTTTTTTTTTTTTTTTTTGAGTTTTTAAAAGATTTTAATAATTTCCGGAGATTTCCATGACTTTTTCGTATATTTTGTAATTTCAGGAGATTTCAATGAGCTGCTGGTAAATCAGGAGGCTGCGGGAATTCTGTTATAAGTTATGAAATGGTTTTATTTAATAATTTACACCTAGAATTAGCGCGGGTCCTTTAAAAGTGCGGAGCACAATGCGGTCACATAGAGGCCTAATGTCGACTAGTAGTAAATACTTGCTTACACGAATTAGAGTGACCTACAAAACATTACGTTATGAGAAACAAATATATTTTAAAAGATCTATAGAAAACACTTTTACTTATTTCTATGTTAGAAGTTTGCTGCGCGTTTGTTTCCAGCCTTAAAGCAAGTATTACTAAAATTAGGAATACCGTAGAGACTTTGCAGGAAGATGTAGCAGGCGGTGTGTAGAAAGGTGTGAACCCCACTGAAGTGAACATCGTTTGCTCTTTTTATTTTTTTAATTGCCCTATCTCTCGTATTGTATCCCAAGTGGTTGTCAGCTTTAAGGGATAGTTCAGCTATCAATGCACTCGTTGACTGACATTTAGTTGTTGTTGTTTTCTATCGAATCTTCAAAAAATTGAACATTTCCAAGCTTTTATTTTCCAGTGATTAAAAAGATTAAAAACAATGCCTCTTGTAAATAATATAAAATATGAGCATCTAATATTTGATGATTATTACAATGGATAATAATGTAGAGCTATTTAATGTATCTGTAGCACAAATGAAGAATAGTGTAAAAGCAAGTCCTATAACAATAAGAATAAATAATGTATTTTCAGTCATTGTTCTCAAAATCTGTAAAAGAAACTTTCTGTTCACCTTGCTACTATGAGTTGAAACAGTGTATATTAAAATATAATTAATTATAGCTTTTATGTAGCGTTACTTTCATGCTCATGGTCCAATCTCATTTGTTGACCATGGAGGGGGGGGGGGGGGTATTTGGGAGAAGTTTTTTTCGTGTTGCCTTTCACTCCTTGAGCCCCTTTCATAGGTAGCAAGTCCAAGTCAAGTTCAAGAAAAATGGACAGATGGATGTAGTCCGGCAGATTGGCAGAGGGAGATAACTAAAGAATCCAAATACTGTTTTGAATAATAGAGATGTCACAGATTGTCGAACCTTGCATTTTCCCCCCACTATTTAGCTCTTATAGCTGTATACTTTCTAAATGTATTTATCTCTTTATCTTCTACTCACATTTTTCTTAGATGGAAATTCAAAATTGTTGGGGAAAAAATGTACCAAGGCTAACAGAAATTGTTATTATCATTTTAATGTCTTATATCTACAAAAGTAGCCTACTATTTCCTTAAGAAAAATATTTAATCAATATGACGTCTTTATATTGTTGGTAGTCACGGTGACTAAGTGAATCTTTTACCAACAGTCACAATGATGTCACGAGGTCTGTCATTACACTTAAATAGTATCTGTATGAATGAAACAAATAAGTTGCTTTATAATTATCTATTGCAGAACACAGGAGAAACACAAATGAATAAGTGTATGATATATAATATTGCGTTCAATGAAGCAGTGCAATAAAATTAGAAATATCGGTTTATAGCTTTCATGTTTAAAATATTCAATTAATAATTAAATTAATGCTTAGGTGTGTAATCTCTGTTTATCACACAACAGTTGTATATCTAAAGCTGACTTTAGGTCTTCTCTGTCAGTTACAGGGTGTATTAACATTTTTTGTTTAATACTTGCATATAAAAGAATTGAAAGAATATAATTTTTAAAAAATGTCTTCCGCTAATAAAATCATCACTGATGGTGTTATAGAGACGAAACTAACAGTGGATCCACTTATGTTACACCTTGTGATTCTTGTAGTTGGCTGTGTCTTTACAGTGTTTGTCTGTCTTTTTGGTATTGCGGCTAATATTGTAAACATACCTCTGTTTCGAAAGCTGGGCTACCAAGATGGTGTTATTACTCTGACTGCACTGGCCATTAGCGACCTGGGCGGTCTGATATCTGAACTTGTGTTCTCTGTCATAATGGACCCTTACATCTTGGAGGTTGATTTGGTCGTTTCTAAAGTGGTTATAGGATTTATAACTGGATTTTTGTTCGAATACTTCACCAGGGTCAGTGGAGTAATAACTGCTTATGCCGCTTTGGAGAGGTGCCTGTGCGTGACATGGCCACTAGAGGTCAAAACCCTAATTACAAACAAGGTGTACTTTGTGGTCAACTTTAGTATATTTATAATACACTCTCTGTACCTGTTTCCCCAGTTTTATATCTCGTATTTTGACTGGACTATGTCCCAGAACGAAACAAAACAGTGTACGTTATTTACTTCAATAGCAGAAGAGCGGAAGTGTTTCCTGTTACCTATTACGTCACAGACATGATTCTTCCCTGCAGCACCTACATTGTTCTCATCACATGCTGCACGACTCTCTTTGTGAAGCTCAAGTCCAAGGCCAAATGGAGGCAGCAAGTTTCAAGCTCGGGAGTTTCTCACATCACTTCCAAGGAGCGAAAGTCTGCAAGGATGTTCATGACTGTCTCCTTCATGGCAGTGGTGCTTCTTCTGCCACAGTCCCTCGTGTATTCTGCCGTAATCTTCATCAAGGCCCTTGCGATTGATGGTGAATATATTATGACCTTAGACGATTGATTAGTACATTTACGAACTTTTTGAAGATCAGCAACTCTAGTTTCACTATATTCATCTACTATAACATGAGTTCCAAGTACAGACTTGAGTTCCAGAAAATGTTTTTGAAATTAAAGACCTACATACCGGTAATTAAAACTTGAAGATTTAAAGTTATTGGTAATAATAGACTGGATTGGCAATATTAATTATTACAATTTTAAGTTCATTGTATAATGTATTTGTAGAAAATAAAACGTGTAATGTGAGCCCTTGTCTTCATAATAGTTAAACCCTGCATACCTAAATGTGAGCCTTGACCAGAAACACTTCTCAGATCTTAAATAAGTAACTATTTAAAAGGACATATTTTATATAATTTAGTGGGTGATTCGATTTCAATACGGTCATAATGAAAAATATGATTGTAACAAAATGTCAATCCTTGTTGCTTTTTTTAGACGTTTGCCCAATCTGAAAATGTATTTCATAAACATAACTTAATTCGAATTGTGCTGTTAACAGGCGTAATGTAGGCCCAGGGCGCTACTCAAACATAACAATCGTAATGTAGGCCCAGGGTGCTACTCAAACATAACAATCGTAATGTAGGCCCAGGGCGCTACTCAAACATAACAATCGTAATGTAGGCCCAGGGTGCTACTCAAACATAACAGGCGTAATGTAGGCCCAGGGCGCTACTCAAACATAACAATCGTAATGTAGGCCCAGGGCGCTACTCAAACATAACAATCGTAATGTAGGCCCAGGGCGCTACTCAAACATAACAATCGTAATGTAGGCCCAGGGTGCTACTCAAACATAACAATCGTAATGTAGGCCCAGGGCGCTACTCAAACATAACAATCGTAATGTAGGCCCAGGGCGCTACTCAAACATAACAATCGTAATGTAGGCCCAGGGTGCTACTCAAACATAACAATCGTAATGTAGGCCCAGGGCGCTACTCAAACATAACAATCGTAATGTAGGCCCAGTTGCCAATTTTGTTTCATTGCCCCTCACGCCGCAATGTGAGGGCGCCCACTTCATGAAAACGACAGCTCCAATAGCTCGGCGGATGTTATCTGCGGCGCCGAATGCCTCTTCTATTACGGGCGACCCTCCCCCGCCGCCACCCATAGCTAGGAGACTGAAGCGAGAGTCGGTGACTAGTACCACAGTAGTGGCACCAGTTTCATGTTGGGTCACCAAGCGCCGTTGCATTTTCACCCTTTTTCTGCTTCTGTTGTGAATGGCATCTGCAATTCGGGACCCTTCCTTTCTACTCTCTCTCCGTGTATACATCCGTATACCTTTAAAGTGGGCGACCAGCGGCTCTCCTGTATTCTATTGTCTAAACGAATACTACACTTTATAAGTCGTCTTCTGAGTCTTAGTGAACACAGCATGAAAAAAAAAAAGGACGAAACTATAAGAACAATAGATAACTATACAATTTTCCATCTTTATAGGTTCTCCACTAGCAGAGCGGTAACCGTGTTGGCCTGAGAGGCCTAGAAGGTTTGAGCCATGAGTTTTAATTCATCTCGTTCCTCCACCACCTCCTTTTATTTTATATAAATGCTTTTTATTGTTAGTCTAGATCTAATACAAATTAAATTTCATGACTGGTCCAGACTAATTGATACAACTATATTTAACATAATTGTTTCACTCTATCACGTATCGAGCTGGTATATAAAGTATATCAAGACGTTTCAATCTAAAATTGAGGATCACGAGTTCGAATCTTAGGTGAAAGCTAAACACATTTTAAAGTTGGACACTTTTACAGCAGCATTAAGACCTCTAAGAAAATGTCTCCTCCTCGTGAATGGTTACAAATGACCATGACTGACCACATTTATGTTGGTTTGGTTTTGGACAGCTTCGCGTGTTGTGCCTAGTTAGTGGCGGAGTCTCATTTCTTTGACAAGTTTTGTTTTTTGTTTCTTGTTGTTGTTTTTGTTGTTGTTGTTGTTTATTTTTTATTTATTTTTTTTGTGTGTGCATTTTCTTGTTTTAAATCAAACACCATTTTCTACATAACGACTATTAATCTGAATGGGCTGGTTCGAATCATTTATTATTAAAAATGGCAACTAACAGACTTCTACACAACATTTTGAGAATAATATTCACCTTCAACGAGCGTTTGTATGATATTCGATATTGTTAATGTAGAGATCTGTTCGTTAAGAAACTAGCTAGGTAAGTAGGTTTAACTTATCTTATAAATATACACAAAATGCTCGTATGCATCATGCAATATTAAATATTGTACGTGTTTCCTCTTTGTAAGTTGTGGTTTCGTGTTTTATGTGTTTTCATTTCTTTGCCAAGTCGGAGCCCTACCGGTGTCTAGACCCTGCCACTCAGTTCAGTTGACCTTTAACCTTATAGCACGCATGACGTCAATGTTATGAAACAAAAGGCAGACTTTATTTTCCTCACCTCGTTATAGTGTACACTTGTCTACCTGGGAGAATTTACCTAAAGGTTACACGTCTGCAGTTTACGTCGTCCGCATTGAAAGTGTTTCTAACTACTTTGCCATTACTTAGTGCCGGTTCTAAGTAAGTGAAGGCCTTGGAATGGATTTTTGCCGAGTCCCCGAACCCTCTTTAGACTTCAGTATAATATTAATAAATGAATAGCATGTCTTAATTATGAAGAAAAAAAGTTCTCCTTTCAGGCGCAGATGATGTAAAGGCCATCTGTTTCTGTGGCCTTCGGTTAACGAGAGTGTCAAGTGGCCAGCACAACGACCAACCACATTTTCTTTTCCTCAACTGATGTCAGGTAACCATTAAATCTGGGTAGACCCTCAGTCGCCCAAGGATCCCAAAATTAAAAATTCAAGTCTTAACTAGGATTCAAATCCCAGACCCCTGCTAGGAAGTCAAGCGCTTTACCACTCAGCCACCGCGCCTCCAAATATGAAGAAAAAAATCGAGTACTTCTTTGTTACAAAGTTTGATTCTTTTTGAAATGCGGAAATGTTTAAGGCCAAGTCCCTGTGCGGCTGCACAGTTTTGTACTGTTGTAAGTCAGGCCCTGTCTCTATTCTTAGAGCCTGTTATTTTCCCCGTTGTAGTCTGCTATAGTGCAATGAATATCAATTCTTTAAGACAGCTAAAAGTATAACATATGTTATATTTCGTGAGTATTGTATACTATCGGAACTGAATCTAGTAACACATGCATATAGTTATGTTTTTGTGGGACATATGTAGTTGTATATCATCAATGCTACATAGTATATAGTGTTGTGGTTAGGTCATAACTAAAAAGAGTGTCAGATTAGGGTTTACTATGCAACATCTAATTAAACCATTACATAGCGTTTATTACAAAGAGAGCTATCTTATTGTAAGGCAAAATACAGTTTTATATACTAAATTATTTTACTATAACAATAAAGCATTGTCTTTTTTTTTTAGCAGTAAACACAGCACTTTTATATAGATAAGACCAAGTGTGGCTTATTTCCCTTTGACTTGTACAATTCAAACGTACATTCACCTCCAGCAGGGCGGCAGTGAAAGGCGGGAGTGAAAGGCGACAAACGGGGATCGAACGCAAGTTTACCGTGACGACAGTCCGGAATGCATACCACATGACCAGGCATCCATCTTAATCATAAAACATTGGGGTAACTTCAGACTAAGATGCGAAAGCAATGGGTAAAAACGTACGTCTATAATTGAATAATTTCGAATTCAATAGTTTCAACTGTTTTTAATTGTAAAATAAGGGCATACTACTTTGTGTGTGTGACACCTTTCAGCTCTTGGAATCAAATTTCAAAGCTCTTTCGTTTGTAAGGGCAAATTTGTAACTCAAAGTATTTTTAGGACTAAGTTGGCAAAATTGGTCTTTTAATATGGCGCTCTTTGCAATGTACTGTTTGTCTACTTAAGGAAGTAAGAATTAATTTCAATCTCTATCAAGCTTCCTATTTTACAAAGCTTATATCAACTCATTCTATCTGTATGTCTGTATGTCTGTCTGTCTGGTAAAAAGTGTGTGCACGTTATTTCTCCCACACCCATTCTCGGACCAAGTTGAAACTTCGCACAATTGTTCATTGGCATAGACAAGACAAGTGGAACAGTTTGTTTATTTTTTTAGGAAGATTAATGCACGTGGTGGCCTACTAGTTAATTATTCCAGTAGTTCGTGGAAGCCTATTCAGGCCTCGCGCAACACAGTTTGAGAAACACTGTTCTAGAACTCTAGATCTATAACGAGCAATATAAAAAAAAATTCTTGTAAAAAGATTCAACTGAATGGCGAATAGTGGTGTCCCTTTCCATGCTGACACAATGTGGGAGATCGTGACGATGTCCAGGGTGCTAAAATTTAAAACGTCATGGAAGGGGGATTCCAGCCGAAAAGCCATAGAGACATTGACATTGAAATTATCCTTGTCCTAGAAGTGTTTTTTTTTTCTTGATTTGCTTGACCTTCAAACTGTGGAAACTCGATCTTTATCAATGCTATATAAATATTTTGAAATGGAATGGAGAAGCCAAAGAAATGTCAAGAGATTGTAAGTAGGACAAACTTTTTTTTTGTTGTGGGAGGGAGGGCGAGGGGGTAGGGGAGAATAGTGATACTAGAATTCATGAGCAAAAAGTATATATGCGGGGGGGGGGGGGGGGTGAGCGTTATAAAACGAGTGGTTCTTATTCAAGTCAAGGGTCTAAAAAAAAAGGGAGGGGGAGGGGGAAATGCAGAGCAAGAGAAGGAGAGAGAGAAGTGGGGGGGGGAGAGAAAGATGGATGGAGAAAGACAGATGGCCTTACAAATGCAACTTGCCAGATGCTATTGTTCACAGACCAGATAAGTTAGTGGGATCATTAAAATACTGGTTTATTGGAAACGTTTTTTTAAAAAAAAAGGGGGGGGGTGTCCGGTCAGAATAAAAAAGGAACAAATCAACGAACGTTGCTGGTGTGTAGTGCTAGTATAAATATAGGAATCATTGAAACATGCAAAAAAAAATTTCATTGCTTAACATTAACAATGGGTATCAATATATATATATGGCTCCTTCTGTCTTGGAAGACAATAAATACACCATTTACGGCATCTAGATCTACTGTTAGCCTAAGTGATTTGTCGGTTCATTCATTCATTGACATTATCCTTGTCCTAGAAGTGTTGTGTTTTCTTGACCTTCAAACTGGAAACTCGACATTTACCAATGCTACCAGATGCATATAATGTAATGAGGGCGAATATCTCGCTGGTCTCTGTTTTAGCTGATAACCTAAAGCTATTAATAGCACACTGATTCTCTGAGTGTGGGGGTGGGTTAGATACCATCATGCCCTTGTCTCGTGCATCCTTGATTTGCCATCCAATACAGAGTAAGTAAGTGTCGTCTCTTGAACCAAAGAGAAACAAAAATATGTGCTGACAAATGAAATAAAATTCGCCTTTTAGATTATATGATATTTTGTATACTTATAAACTATATCAATTTTTTTTAATGATGATAATAAAAAAGAAGCTAAAACGACGGGCCATCTTGATCTATTGTCTTTTTTTTTTTCTATCTTGTATATCAGAACTGCTCGGTAAGTAGACTTCCCAGATTTGTAGCTCGTAACGTGATATTTGTCTAGGACTTTGGCCCCAATATGAAGGCGCTGTGATAATCCCCCCCCCTTTTTTTTTTTATGCCCCACCCCTCCTCCTTTCGTGATCAACACAACACGTGGTCTAGTTTAAAAGGGTCCAAAGACCAGCGGGGAGAGATGGGTCAATCTTAAAACTAGACTCGAAGACACCAAGGATGCTAGATGCGATCGAAAATGCGTCTGACATTAAGCCGTCTGACGATACACAATAACTGCTGATAATCTTTTTTTTTTTTTACGGATTATTGTTTGCTCAAAGGGGATAAAATTGTTCAAGAACTATGGATTATTTGGATTAGGACCATTAACACGTACAGGTGAGCTTTTTTTTTTTTTTTTTTTTTTTTTTTTAAAAATGCTTATCCCGTCAACTATAACAGCTAGATGTAGATGTAAAAGGAGATTGAAAAGAAGGGGGGGGGATAATAATTGTTTATTGATTTTTTTCTTAAGTGCTGGCCTAACGTAGGTCATATAAGATTTAGTAGGTCAGAGAACTTTAAGCCCTCCAAATCTGGTTTAGTAAAGTTTGAGTGTAGCTATATTTATGTTTGTGACTGTTCCTAACGATATCAAAACGAACATATGTATCCTGCTAACGTTAGCGAAATGTTACAAGAATAAATTTTTAAGAAACATAATAAATAAAAAAAACATAAATTTATAACATAAATTGACCTCACTTTCACCTAAACCTAACTCTGAAAACAGTTTAGGCACCACACATGATCTGTTGACCGTTTTTCTCCATTACTCTGTCTTTAACCTTGGGTAGAAATTTCCTTCAATAGCAGGCCCGTCCATTCTTTTACGTTGTCTTCTGCTTTCTCTGTCTACCTCTTTTTCTTTTTCCTGGTACTGTTCCCTGTAGGAAGGTCTTTGCGCCCCCTGAGGACCTCGACCATAAAGTTTTAGTTTGCGTTGTTTTTTTTTTGGGGGGGGGGACAGTGGGCAGCAAGTCATCGTGGAGCCCAGTTGTGATCCTTTTTTTTTTCGAATCTACTCATTTGTTATGTGTGCTTTGTATGTGGCACCTAGTATCTTTCTATGGCATTTCAATCCCGTTGCTAGGATCCTCCTCTCTAGCTCTGCAGTTAGTGACCACCTTTCGCAAGCATATAAGAATCTACGACCAGAGAGAGCATCATTCTGATTTTAGTGCCAAGGACTAGGCCTTTGTCTTTCTACATTGATTTTGAGCTTTTCAAGTACTGCTGTGGATTGTGCAATTCTAGCCAGTAGTTCAGGTTTAGTTCTTTCGTCTGAACAAATAGCTCCTAGGTATCTAAAGCTTATGAAACTTGCCAGATTGAAATCCATGTTAACGCCCTGTTGGCTATTGGTCATAATATGTGTTTTTATCAGCATCGATTTGCAATCCATACGCTGCGTAGTCTTGCCTATCTTGTCACTGCCAGACTATAAGACTATGTCATACGCTAACACAAGCTAATAATTTGAACCTCAAATGTAAAATCACGAAAAAAGCAATACCAATAAACTTTTATGACTGTTCCGGGTGCAAAGGGCGAAAGAGCACTTTTCATGACCTTGGGGAGGATAAAATATTGTTCGTTTACCCCCCCCCAATCTATATAAACAATCGAATCGAATGTAATATCGTTTTAATGGATAGAGGTGTCCTACTCTCTGAAACGTTCAAACATGGCTCCTCAGTCACTATTACAAAGCTTATATCAACTCACTCTGTCTGTCCGGAACAAATTTTGCACACGTTGTTTCTACCACTTGCTATTATCAGATTAACTTGAAACTATGCACAATTATTCATTGTCAATAACAAAGCATGAATCGATTTAAAAAAATGACCACTTAATTAATTAATTAATTGGTAGTAGTAATTAATCAATTTTATTTGTGAAAGGGAAATAAATCTTACAGTATTACATCAATCGGTTCAGGATTTTTCGATAGGGAGAGAACAAACTGTAATAACAAATGGCTCTAAATCTAAATCAACACCAATAATAGTAAACCCAGGTGTATTTCAAAGACATGTGCGGATTGGGTGTCAATATAGGCCCGGGCATTACTATGCCATTTGGCCTAAAACTTGATTGCATATGATATACATAAAACTGAATGCATGTATGCAAACGTGGGTTTCAGTAACGTGTTGTATTTCTATATGTAAATAGACTTTGAGACCATCTAAGGCCTCCTTCAGTCGCGAAGCGACTATGGATCATCTCATGGAAATGAGATGAATGCCTGGGCATTAGCTGTGGTCGGAACGATGTCGCCCACACATCAGTTCCCCCCCCCCTCTCCACGCAGCTGATGTATCCAAAGGAACGGCAGTGCCAATATAGTTTGGGGTCAGCGGCGTCGTAGGTTCTGCCAGGGTGTAGCACTGGGTGCTGCAAACTGCCTTAGGGTCGCCAGCTCCTGATTTTTCCTGAGGGTTTACTCCCGAAGCCTTTTTCTTTAATTCAGAGTTTTCCTTCTTCTAGGTGGGTAGCCAGCCATGGCTAACGAGACCCTCCTGCACGAAGCTTACTGGTTAAGGTTGCGCAAGGTTGCATTGCCGGAAGTGATAATGGATGTAAGCACTCTGCTACCTATAAAATGCTTCCTAATGGCATGCGTCTCAAATAGCCTCTGACAACCAGAACCAGTCCAACTCCTGGCCTTCACGTGTGGCTCAGATTTTGAGTCCGGCGGAACTGTTCTCACTAACAGGAGAAGGGGCAAAGGCGAGTAACTTAGAGGCTATAGGAAATCTCAATTAGTAAAAAAAAAATCAACAGTAAATTGAAAGTATTAATTAGTTTATTACATTCTTCTGATTAGTACTACCTGATATAACAGAAAGAATAAAGCATAACACATGATGGCTGAATAGTCGGGTGTTATGAACTCTGCAGTGTAGTCTCGATGGTCCCTGGTTCGAACTCTGCCCACCGCCCACTCTCCACCTCTGGCCGTCCTGTGGGATGTTTGGGCTATTTCAAAGCAGCAACCAAAACAAGTCAAACAGAACACACAATTTAACAAGGAAGTGCAAATATCCAATGGCTAATAGTACACAGCCAAGTCTGCAGATATATTTTATAAACAGTAAGGCGAGGCCAATTTACGTCTGCTGGACGTACTGACATTTAAAGTGGCCCACTCGGCAGCCTCACCGGCCCATTTAGGTAACGGCCCACCAGGCATTTCCCAGTTGCCCATATAGCCAGTCCGCACCTGCTCAAGGAAGTCTTAGGTCCACTAGTTACTATTTCTAATTTACATAAATGATTTACCAAATTGCATGAGAAACAAAAGTCAGATTATTTGCAGACCATTGCATAATATAAAGAACAATTTAAAAAAACAAGATACTGAAATTTTACAAAGAGAATTACATGAATTACAGAAATGGGAATCAAATTGGAGCATGTCTTTCCACCCAGCAAAAATGTAAGTTATTAAGAGTAACAAAAAAAAACTAAAACAAATAAAAACCACTTATCTCCTTTGTGGTAAACCAGTTAATACAGACTCCAAATACCCAGGTAAAGTTATATAGCAAATGAAAAATTATCATGGAATTCATATATTGATGAAATTATTAAAAAAATCAACCCAAAAATATCTCAACAAATGAAATAAGAACATAAAACTAAAATGTTATATAACCTTGGTTAGTCCAATAATAGAATATCCATCCTCTGTTTGGGACACCTCATCTCCAGAAAACATAAAGAAACTGAAACAGGATAGAAGACTTAAAAGTAAACTAGCAATTATACATAAAACACTGAACCATAATCTTCAAATACAAAAACAAAATTTAATAAAATACTCAGAAAGACACAAATAAAAAGGCACATTCTTCATTCCATATGCTAGGACAAATTTGTACAAAAGCTCCTTCTTCTCCAGTGCTATTAGAGCATGGAATGGGTTGCCTGAGCCAGAATTTGACTCATTGTTCAACATGCAAGTTTACATTCACCTAGGAACACGAGTAGGACGTAATCATCTTCTTTTTTGAAGTAACGTCTGTATTTTATAAGATAAGTTATTACACAGTCTTGTAATATGAACTCTAATAAAGAAAGGTAACTTTAAAATTGTCAGCTTTTCCTGTTATACAAAAAATTTAACTTTGGAGGGGAAAAATAAGAAAGAAATAGTAATTAATTAAAATAAGTAAATGGTATGGTGGCTGAGTGACAAATCGTTTGGCTTATGAATCAGATATCCCGGGTTCTAATCATGGTGAAGACTGGGATTTTTAATTACGGGATCTGTAGGGCACATCTGAGTCCACCCAGCTCTAATATTAGTTGGGGAAAAGTAAAGCCGTTTTGACTTTGTGCTAATCACATGACACCCTCGTTAACCGTGGGTCACAGAAACAGATGACTTTTATATCATCTGCCCTTTAGATCTCAAGGTCTAAAAAATACTGTTATATGGAACAAGAAATGTTTATTTTTCTTTGTGTCTTTCTGAGTATTTTATTAGGTTTCGCTTTTGTATTTGAAGATTATGGTTCAGTGCTTTATGTATTATTGCTACTTTACTTTTCAGTCTTCTGCCCTAAAGGGTCTTTAAATTTAGTGATTTTACTAATTTGTGTTTCTTTAATGAAATGTGAATATTCGTTTGTTTTAAATCTCACGCTCTTTTTTTTTTTTCGCGTCTATTTTAGTTTTTTTTTTTTTGTTTCTTTGTTAAGGGACCCCAAACAGCAGGATGCATATATTCTAAAATTGGTCAAGAGTGTCTAGAAATTTAGCGTTTGTACGTCTTCTAAAAAAAAATGCGACTTTCTTTTAACGGCACAGTGGGCCCCTACTAGTCATAGTGAGCCCAGACACAGATAGTTTCTTCGCGCCATGGTTCCCCCCTTCGCCACCACCCCCCAGTGGTTTAATAATGTAATATAATAATGTGACGAAGAAAACGACATAAGGTGACATATATGAACGTCTGAAACTAACAAGCTTCCTGAAATTCAATCAACGAACTCCTGAAACTAACAAGCTTCCTGAAATTCAATCAAGAAACGGCTAAAACTAATAAGCTTCCTGAAATTAAACCAAAAAACGCCTGAAACTAACAAGCTTCCTTAAAATAAATCAAGGAACGCCTGAAACTAACAAGCTTCCTGAAATTCAACCAAGGAACGCCTGAAACTAACAAGCTTCCTGAAATTCAGTCAACGAACGCCTGAAACTAACATACTTACTGAAATTAAATCAAGAAACGCCTGAAACTAATAAGCTTCCTGAAATTAAACCAAGGAACGCCTGAAACTAACAAGCTTCCTTAAAAATAAATCAAGGAACGCCTGAAACTAACAAGCTTCCTGAAATTCAACCAAGGAACGCCTGAAACTAACAAGCTTCCTGAAATTCAATCAACAAACGCCTGAAACTAAAAAAAAAACTTACTGAAATTCAATCAAGAAACGCCTGAAACTAATAAGCTTCCTGAAATTAAACCAAGGAACGCCTGAAACTAACAAGCTTTCTTAAAATAAATCAAGGAACGCCTGAAACTAACAAGCTTCCTTAAAATAAATCAAGGAACGCCTGAAACTAACAAGCTTCCTGAAATTCAATCAAGGAACACCTGAAACTAACAAGCTTCCTGAAATTCAATCAACGAACTCCTTAAACTAACAAGCTTCCTGAACTTCAATCAATGAACGCCTGAAACTAACAAGCTTCCTGAAATTCAACCAAGGAACGCCTGAAACTAACAAGCTTCCTGAAATTCAATCAACGAACGCCTGAAACTAACAAACTTACTGAAATTCAATCAAGAAACGCCTGAAACTAATAAGCTTCCTGAAAATAAATCAAGGAACGCCTGAAACTAACAAGCTTCCTTAAAATAAATCAAGGAACGCCTGAAACTAACAAGCTTCCTTAAAATAAATCAAGGAACGCCTGAAACTAACAAGCTTCCTTAAAATAAATCAAGGAACGCCTGAAACTAACAAGCTTCCTGAAATTCAATCAAGGAACACCTGAAACTAACAAGCTTCCTGAAATTCAATCAACGAACTCCTTAAACTAACAAGCTTCCTGAAATTCAACCAAGGAACGCCTGAAACTAACAAGCTTCCTGAAATTCAATCAACGAACGCCTGAAACTAACAAACTTACTGAAATTCAATCAAGAAACGCCTGAAACTAATAAGCTTCCTGAAATTAAACCAAGGAACGCCTGAAACTAACAAGCTTCCTTAAAATAAATCAACGAACTCCTTAAACTAACAAGCTTCCTGAACTTCAATCAATGAACGCCTGAAACTAACAAGCTTCCTGAAATTCAATCAACGAACGCCTGAAACTAACAAACTTACTGAAATTCAATCAAGAAACGCCTGAAACTAATAAGCTTCCTGAAATTAAACCAAGGAACGCCTGAAACTAACAAGCTTCCTTAAAATAAATCAAGGAACGCCTGAAACTAACAAGCTTCCTGAAATTCAACCAAGGAACGCCTGAAACTAACAAGCTTCCTGAAATTCAATCAACGAACGCCTGAAACTTACAAACTTACTGAAATTCAATTAAGAAACGCCTGAAACTAATAAGCTTCCTTAAAATAAATCAAGGAACGCCTGAAACTAACAAGCTTCCTTAAAATAAATCAAGGAACGCCTGAAACTAACAAGCTTCCTGAAATTCAATCAAGGAACACCTGAAACTAACAAGCTTCCTGAAATTCAATCAACGAACTCCTTAAACTAACAAGCTTCCTGAAATTCAATCAACGAACTCCTTAAACTAACAAGCTTCCTGAAATTCAACCAAGGAACGCCTGAAACTGACAAGCTTCCTGAAATTTAATCAACGAACGCCTGAAACTATCAAGCTTCCTGAAATTAAACCAAAAAACGCCTGAAACTAACAAGCTTTCTTAAAATAAATCAATGAACGCCTGAAACTAACAAGCTTCCTGAAATTCAATCAAGGAACACCTGAAACTAACAAGCTTCCTGAAATTCAATCAACGAACTCCTTAAACTAACAAGCTTCCTGAAATTCAACCAAGGAACACCTGAAACCGACAAGCTTCCTGAAATTTAATCAACAAACGTCTGAAACTAACAAACTTCTTGAAATTCAACTAAGGAACGCCTGAAACTAACAAGCTTTCTTAAAATAAATCAATGAACGCCTGAAACTAACAAGCTTTCTTAAAATAAATCAATGAACGCCTGAAACTAACAAGCTTCCTGAAATTTCAATCGGAAGTGGGAGTCTTTACGCTTTTAATCAGCGATGGAGATCAGAAAGTTACATCTGAGCTTTACATACTAGCCTGCAACAAGCTGTCAGACTTTATTTTATGTATGAAATGTCAATCCTCTTTCACTGTCTGCAACACTCAAGATCACGTGTTCTCTTCTGTCGCTATCAACGCTTACCACTACAACATCATTACGCCATGTTTAGTTTTACTCAAAAAAAATATTTTAAATGGTTGTTTAAAAAAACAGTGTAAAACGTTCGTGTGGGCAATTTCCATAAATGGTGGCATATCGATGAATCGATGAATCTTTTTTGGTGTATCTGGTTTATTGATTACCTATAGGCTACATTTTTTTATGCATACAATAAAATACATTCCGCTAGTAGTATCAAAGTAAATATATTATTTCGTTAGCAGATGTGATCCTTCAATATTGTGCCTTAAACATTTTGTCTATTTCAAATCTTTTTATTATCTTTGTTTCACTTCCAGTTCCATTTTATTGCCCCCCCCCCTCATGTATCCCTATCACTTAAAAATTAAACTCGATCTGAAAGTTCAAAAAAGTAAACAAAGAGCAGATCACTCTGATTGACTGAATTTTGAAAACTCCCCATGATGTTTAACAAAAACATTCTTCCAGCGTCTTCATTCTTCACTCCTTGTGACTAAATAAACTGAATAAAAAAGTTGAATAAACTGTATTAAATTATTAAATTAATAAACTATTAAATGTCTTATTTTGTTGTTGTTGCTGTTGATATTTTGATTAAAAAACTTTAACACCGTTGGTTGTCTAAGGTTAAACATAAATTTCTCCACCATTCCCTACGGCCAAAAAAAAAAAAAAAAACTGGAAAGAAAAAAAAAAAAAAAAAACACGAAAAACCCAGCCACATCAGACGATTACATAACAGTAAAGCAACATATGTTTGGTTTATATGAACTCACTCTTGTCTGTTTGGTACATGTTTTTTAAAGCCGTTATTTCTTCCACTTTCCATACTCGGATCTAGTTAAAACTGTATACATTGTTTCTAGGTAAACATGAATCCATCAACAACACAAAAACAATTTATTTTAATAAATATTTGGTTTTTAATTATGTTTTTATATCTAAAAGGGAAATCAATCTTACAGTAGTGAGTTATATACACCGCTCTAAATGGGGAGTTCTTCTCATTATGGGGGCATTATTTGTTGTTGTTGTTGTTGTTGTTGTTTTTAGTATTTCTTAAATATTGTGCTTGTTATTATTTTATTTACCCCTCCTTTCACCCCCCACCTCCCTTGTTACCAGCGTTCCTACTTCAGACACGGCCAAATTGCGATTCTGTTGTGTTTGTATGATGGGGCCATTAGAAACCATAAACATGTAACTTACAGGAACACCCCCGCCCCCCTTTTCCGGAGGGGAGAGAGCAGTGGGTTTAAAAAAAAGGGGGGGGGGAGAGAGTTAAGCAGTGGGAGGAGTTTATGTGTACAGTAAGAGAAAACGAAAATAAAAGGCGGGAGGAGGGGAGAGAGCGTACGTTGTATACTCCAACAATGCGGTTTGTAGGTCAGCTGCCGTCTCGCGAACATGTGTTGTAGGCGGAGGACGAGGGATTAGAATTTAACTTCCCCCCTCCCCCCCCTCTTTATTTTTTTCTCCCCCTCCCCCTCACGTGTCTGTAACAGCGGCCTCAAAATAGAAATTAATAAGTCTTTGGATCTGTGTCCGAGATTGTTTGCTTATTGTGTTTCAATCATAAGTTTTTGTGTTTTGGATTATTTTTTTTTTGTACACCTTTTAGTAGTAGAACAGGAACACGATTTGAAAGTGATAGTGATTGTTTTTTTTTTTAGTATCGTTTCTATCGTGCCTTAGTAGGACATGTAACAATCATGTTTCAACTGTTTGCATGTGATTAACATGCACTACATGGATAGCGTGGCCTCTACAAAAGTATGCAACTCTTAGAATGAAAAGGGCATTCATTTATCACGTATCAGTCTTCGCGTTTCTATTCCGCATTGCAAAACATGAGATTGAGTTGAGGTGACCCAGTTTCTAATGGGCTGGATCTATTCTATTTACATCGACCCACCACACTACTTGCTTCAATGCATTGAGCGAGGAGGCGGGTAGGTCGGAAGAAAAAAAACAACACAACAAATCTACATATAATATATTTAGATCTAGAGGTCTGACTGCAGCATGAATGAATTCATGAGGAGATAACGGTGTCAGATATTCAACATCACAAGACCTGGAGGACTACACACTAGGAGAACTAGAGAGAGAGAGAGAGTAGAAAAGGATTTCACCGTACGTACAAATGTGAGTAAATGTGTTATAAGTCTAGTTTTTTTTTATTTTACTTGCCCTGGGTTTTGTTTTTTTCATAAATTGCTTTTTTTTTAATAAACTATTTCTGCCAAGCTTGCAAATTATGTGGGTTTAGACTCATGTTTACAATTAGAAAGATCTACGTACAAAAAGGATAATTATGAATTATGGGAAAGTCGCAGCTGTTTGTTATTGTGCTGTCGGGATTAACAAATAACGACTGTGTGTGTGTGTGTATCTCTGTAAATGCGTGTGCGTGTTACGTGTGTGTGTAGTAGCACTGGTAGAATACGTGGCTTTGCTTTTTATTTTGTTTTGTTTTGTTCTGTATCTCCACTAGCGCCATACATTTGAAACGAGGCTAAATTTAACTAGCACGTGATAGCCGCGTGCTAGAAGTGATACGAAGAACTAGGGAAAGAATGAACCGTGTGATAACAGAGACAAGGACCAGGTCTATATTCATACACTATTTACAACTTAACTTGGGCAACTCTTCGACGTGATTTAGGACAGTGGCAAAAAACGCAGGCGCAGTGCACGCGAGTGCCCTTGCAGTGTACGTCTATTGCAGAAGAGAGGGGCTAAGGAGACACCTCTCGTGAAAAATTGCGGTTCCGAATCGATTGAAAATTTTTTTTTTCTAAGCTTGACTTATTACTGTTTAGCGCCCCCCGTTTTTTTTTTTTTTTACCAAGTAAAGCAGGGGTTCTCAACCTGTGGATCGCGACCTCCTTGGGGGTCGATTGACTATTTGCCAGGGTCGCTTAAGACCATCGAAAATTTGGAATGTTATTGTTTATTCTTTTGCTGAATGGGGGATTGTAAAAAGGGGTCGCCGAGCATAAAAGGTTGAGAACCGCTGAAGTAGAGCATAGGTTCGCAAACATACATCTCCACTGGACTGGGTTCTGAGATGAGAGCTTTCTTCGACTGCTCCAGTGTCATTCCAATAGCCCCTGTTTCGCTGATGACCAGCCTCTTCCATGTTTCCTCTTTCAATCAAATGTCTGCCTTGCATCATTGTTAGTTGGTATTGGTTATACACTTAGTCAATAACAATAATTACATTAATATATCATTTTTAACAACCTTAATGTAAGCTCAAGTCAATTAAAAAAACAGGACAGAAGTCAAAAAGGCTATAGCTGTAGGGCAGATGATGTTTAGGTCATCTGTTTCTTTGATCAACTGTTAACGAGCAGGGTGCCATGTGGCCAGCACAATTACCAACCGCCTTTACTTTCCCCCAACTAAAATCAGGTACCCATTAGAGTTGGGTGGACGCCCTATAATCCCGAAATTGAAAATCCCAGTCTTCACCGAGATTAGAATTCAAGATCAAAGGTTCGAAACCCAAAAGCTTAAATCCACCGCTCCCCCAAAAGACAAGAGTAATCTAAATTTTATTGAAGTATTCAGTGATTGCCTGCGGGTGTCGATAGGAGTCATCTTGTAGGATCGTATTCGGTCATTTGTAGATTTTTTCATCCACGCATTATTTCTGAGTCAATATAAAAATTATTTTTTTAAAAAATATTTCTCCCTTTCCATTTTTTTCAATTCCATCGCCCCCTCCCCCCCCCCCTCAAAAAAAAAAAAAAAACCTGATTATATTTATAAAGTATTATTTGCTTCTAGAGCTGACTAGACTTAAATTAGAATGTTGTAACAATAATGTTTGTGTAGAAGTCACTTTGACTAGATAGTATCAGTAAGTACAGTAATAAGAATCACGGAATGCTGATATACTTTTGTTTTCTGGAAGTAATAGAATCTATTTCTTAAGAATGGGGAGGAGAGATAATGGTGTCAGTTGTTGGCATTAAACAAAATCTACCTACAAAAAGAATAGAAGCTACTTATTTCAGAGCAGGCAACTAGTTAAATTCACGAGCCCACCTACAAATGTTATGAATTAATTACATACAAATGACGTTCTCTCTGTAAGTTTTTTTAGATTCAGTCGTCTAGAAAATAAATAGAGAGGGGAAGATAGGAAGAACTTCATTTACTAGGGAGTTAGTATGTTCTCTGTAGGTCAAGGACGCAGAAATAGGGATGTCTTGATCACGTGATGTAGACACATTGAAAAAAAAAGTTCTTGCGGGAATCTCTTCTTACTGCGATATTTATAGGACAGCTTATCTTATTGTTTAAGTATTGTTTAAAATTATTGCTAAATTATTGTTAAATAAACTTTTCAATCAAAATGAGGCTGTTTTATTGTGTGATAATTGTGTATATTCAAACTCTTTGAGACTTCTTCTTAGAGGATTAAATTATTTTATTTCGTAAAGAGGACTTCTGCTCTAATCTAAACGAAGCTCCCTGGCGTACACTATGATCTAACTTAACCTGCTACAAATACGAAGATTTATTTACCACAGAAATGCCTAATAGCATTTAGTATAAACTAATACTAACAATAAAATAAAGCTATTATCACTACATGCCTTACATGTTCACGACCATTAACACATTTTGTCCAGGAATTTAAATTTCTTGCTTTAAAGAAAATATTGAAAAGCATGTATGTTAATCTTGTTGAATTTTTGAAAGAAACTATTGCTTGATTATCTACATGTGTATGTTATATAAAAAAAAAAGAGAAAAATACAAGAGGAATTCATGTTTGAGAACCTTTTGACATCAGTTACATTCAATATTTGCCCCCACACCTCTTTTAAAACAACAACTGTATTTGTTTATACCTAGCACTGGCTAGCAGAAAACACATGTACAACAATATAGAAATGATCTTTTAATAAGGATTGATTTTACTATACAAATGCTAATGATTTTTTTAACAACCAGTAAAGCAAAGTTTCATTAAGATTAGTCAAACAGTGCTGACTTCTTTAAATAACATAAATATATATACATGCATATAAACGCAGCAACAAATTATCACGTAGGGGCCGCGGTGGATGAGAGGTTAAGCGCTTGGCTTCCGAAACTGGGGTCATGGGTTCGAATCTCAGTAAGGACTGGTATTTTGAATCTCGAGATTCTTAGGGCCCCCAACTGTAATGGTTGGTTGTGGAAAGTAAAGGCGGTTGGTCATTCTGCTGGCCACATGACACCCTGCTCGTTAACTGTTAATACCTCTGTTGTGTTTCCTTTCAATAATAATGATAATGCAAAATACATATACAAATATGTAATAGAATAAAAAAGGTATGGACATTTATGTTTCGTAACTCTTGACTATCGTGCTGCTTCATTTCAACAGTAATCAAGTTGAATAGTACGAAGACGATCGATGTTTTGTAGTTTTCCCGGGTCTTTGTTTACGTACATTGATATTTTGTTCATCTGCAAGCATTAAATTACTCAAGAAACATTTGTGTACATCTATCAGTACACGACAATGAAACATACAGAGCGTAGGTTGGGTTATTCTTAACACGGATTGAGTTGTTACCACTTTAATTTTTTTTTTTCTCTTATACGGTACCCTTTGTGAGTTGAATTCTTGTTGCTTAAACATCTATTCTTATACCTATTCACCACAACGGCAGATATATAATGAGAATGTTTTTAATATATGTTTTAACTATTAAAACATCATAGCTACTCTTTATTATATAACAAAACAACAACAGAACCATACAAAAAATCCCGAGGAAAGCCTGGTATTAACAAAAAACATAGCTAGTTAATTATAAAGAGTGATAATTGCAACAGCCAACAGAAGCCTGTGTATTTTTTTTCTTGACGCTGATATATTGTGTGACCCCTGTTGGTGCAGTGATTAGGCAAAGTTAAGTTAAAGTACCCCTTGCAGACCTTGCGATCTATGGGAGCTAATGACGCAAAGGTCATCTGACTCTATGGCCGACGGCTAACAAGGGAGTTGTGTGGGCAAAACAACTGGCAGCTGACTTAATTTTCCCCAACGGATGTCAGGCACCCATTTGAGCTGGTAGGACTCAGGGGCGCTCTTAACACTCCGAAGTCTGAAATCCCTTCACCAGGATTCAAACCCAAGAGTCCTCGGTTCTGAAGCCAAGATCACCTTCACCTACACCCATTCATTAGTTGGTCGAGGCACCACATAAGATCTGTCAACCATCTTTCTCCATTCCTCTCTGTCCTTTGACTCGATAGTATTTCGTTCAATGATAGGCCTGTCTATTCGTTGTTGCTATCTTTCCCATTGCTTATTGCTTCCTCTTCCTCTTCTTATTCTTCCTGGTACTTCCCTGAAGGAAGGTCCTTGTAAGCCCCGAGGACAATGGAAAGTGGCCATAGAGTTTTAATTTACGTTTTTTTATGACAGTGGTCAGTAGGCTATCGTGGGTCCAATTGCTGTATTAATCCTATTTCTAATTACTTCATTCGTGATGCGAATTTTTGTAAGCGACACCTTGAATCTTTCTGTAGCATCTTAGTTCCAGCGTTCAAGATCTGCATCCAGCGTTCAAGATCTGCATCCAGCGTTCATGATTCGCATGCATATAAGAATATGGCCATGACCAGGGAGCGCATCAGTCTTATTTTAGTTTCAAGGGCTATGCCTTTATCTGTCCAGAATCCAGATTTTTTTTTTGAGTGTTGCAAGACTCTGCAATTCTGGACAGTTCTGGTTTGGTTCCTTCATCTGAGAAAATAGCTCCAAGACATTTAAAACTACTGACGCCTGTCAGCTTTTCGCCACCAGTGCTGATATGCTTCAGATGTGAAGTCAAAATATAAATGAATTGCAATAATAAATCCACAGTGAAAGTTGTGAAATACCCTCAATGCACAGCTGACTGACCCCAAAAAATTCAGCCTCTCTTCTATCTATTTGAATTTGTTTTATAATAATTATAGCTTTTATATAGCGCTACTTTCATGCTTATAGCATGCTCAGAGCGCTGTGGTCCAATCTCATTTGTGGACCAGTGGGGGGAGAGGTATCTGAGAGAAGGGTTTCCGTGCTGCCTTTAGGCGCTCAGCAAACACAACTCTGCTAGAGTCGAGTGTTGAACCTCGAGCCCCCTTCGTAGGTAGCCAAGACTAGCCAAGTTCAAGCATACTTAGCCACTCTTCCCAGAAAATCAAGTCAAACTTAAGTTTTTAATTACTTTTCTCTGAAGTATAGAGATTTCCTCGAAAATTCTTATGTTATCATGTCTTTGAAGAGTTTCCGTAGTCATTGATAACGGAGATAATGTAACGTGAGAGCCGGATTAGGACGGTGCATTACATTATAGGCTCTCACCCTCTTATGGGGCCTTCACATTTATTTTTATTTTTACAAACTATTCATATTAAATATAAGAAAATAAAAGGTAATGATATTACATGTACAGTTTCCCTTTTTTATTCACAAATATGACATGCTTTTAATAATTTAGATTTATAGAAATTTATTAGGTGCATTTATATTGAAGTTTGAAAAATTCTAACATGGGCCACCAATTGCGGCCCTTATCTTGACAAAATAATTATCTCCTATGCTCAAACTGATATTTTGCACAATTATTTCTTTGACCTGACAACACAAGAATCAATTTAAAAAATTAACCAAATAGTTAATTAACTATTTGTAATAAATTATTTTGTTAGGTATCTCAAACAATAGAAAGAAATAGTACTTGACTGAAATGGTAGTAAAAGCTGATCGAGTCCCCTTAATATTAGCTTGTCTGAGTGAACACAAACAGGAAATAGAAACAATAGATAGCTATACAATCTTCCATGTTCATAGACTCTTCGCTAGCAGAGTGGTTACCACAAAAGTTTGAGAAGACTGACTTTTATTACATGACTGATCCAAACTAATTGATTTACTTAATATAAGCTTTTTTTTAAAGTATTGCTTGTATTTTGCTTGTTATATAAATAATTCCGCATAGTTAGATTAATTCACTTTGGTTCTTTGTAGATCACTTTTAATCAGCTCGATACATGTATCAAAAGATGCTATCTGTGCTTCCTTTGCCTGTCCTGAGACGAAACTGGGGCCAAGTTTTCTTATGCTTTGTTCTTGTTCTTTAGAATCTTGGCAAAGATTTTACTTCAGTTGCAAAGTAAAGATTGTTTCTAGATTGTGTTTCTTTTCCCACAACAGTATCACTGATTGAAGGTATTGCTTCTTTACCATGAACTGTTTTTACTGTTTCATATTCTATTATTAAAGCCTCTAATTACAAAGCTTATATCAACTCTCTGACTGTCTGCAGACGTTATTTCTCCCACTTCCCATTCTCGGATCAAGTGGAAACTTTGCACAATTAGTTATTATCTTATCTTTTCTTATATATTACAGACGTTACTTTAAAAAAAGAAGATAATTACGTCCTACGCACCTCATGTGTCAATCTAGTCATGCATGTTAAATTCTGCTAAGTATTTGGTTTTTCTCATTTTCTGCTGATTCAGGCAACCCTTTCCGTTCTATAATGGCACTAGGTAAGAAGGAGAACTTGTATGAATATGTTCTAGCGCTTGGAATAATAAATGTGCCTCTATCTTTTTGTCTTTCTGAGTATTCCATTGTCAAAAGCAACACATGAATCATTTTTAAAAAATAACCAAACAGTTAATTAAACAGTGGTAATGAATAAATTTTTGTTTGATATTGACTAAGGGAAAAAATTCTTACAATATTGAGAAATATGGATGTAAATGTAGAGTTATTCCACTTAGAGCATGGAATGTGTTGCCTGAGCTAGCCAGGAAAACCAGTGACTTTAAGTCATTGGTTTATATGCATGACTGAATGCATGACGAGTAGGACGTAATCATCTTCTTTTTTGAAGTAACGCCTGTATTATATAAGATAAGATAAGATAAGAATGGTAATATGTCATGTTTGGGAATAAAGTCTATTATTCAGTGTTTTTTTCGTTGTTTTTTTTTTCCTCTTATAAGTACGTAAGGAGTGGGCCGGGAGCTAAGTGGTCAAGCACTTGGCTTCCGAACCTCGGGTCCTGGGTTTGAATATCCGTGAAGACTGGGACTTTTAATTTCTGGAATTTTAGGGCGCCCCTGAGTCCGCCCAACTCTAATGGGTACCTGACTTTAGTTGGGGAAAGTAAAGGCGGTTGGTCGTTGTGCTGGCCACATGACACCCTCGTTAACCATTGGTCAAAGAAACAGATAATCTGCCCTATAGATCGCAAGATCTAAAAAGGGAACCTTTTTTTTTTTCTAGATACGTAAGGGGTGTTTTTAGTGCAGTCTACATTTCCGCTAACTTGTGACCTGACCTTAAGTATATCATCACCATTAACTCTTTCTCTCCTACTTGACGATGCCAACGTTGATTTGTATTTATTAAACTAAATTGATTTTTGGATTTATAAACTTTAATTTATGTTGTGTAAAGAGAGAATGTGTTCCCCTATAATTCGATACCAAATATAACATTTTCTGATAACAAACAAAAAAGTTATTAGAGTTTTATCATAATAGGATAGTGAAATACAAATGAGCAAAATGAATAACTCTATGGAAACTAGAAAAATAATTACGGAGAGAAAGAGTTAAATACTATTTTAATCCTGCTCGTGCGACGTGAAATCATTCAGAAAAAAACGACATTTAATTATAGGCCTACAGGAGTTAGTAGTTGATCGAAGTCGCACCATTTCAAGTCTACCTCCTTCTCTCTCTCTCTCTCTCTCTCTCTCTCTCTTTCTCTCTCTCTCTCTCTCTCTGTTAAACACATTCAGTCACCTATTCCCATTCGTTCTCTGATACTCTATTGACCACTTCACTTGACCTCCGTTTCACCCAAAACATTAAAAGCGGACCTTTAGTAGAGGCAAGCAAAGTCATATTAGGGTGGGGGGGGGGGGGTCTGCAATCATTGAAGCGTTCTAGTCTGTGTAGTTTAGGAATTCCCCAACACAAAAATGTCTAGACATAATAGATTGAGCTTTTCAAAACTCACTAGCAGTCAATATTTAAGAACATTTATAACGCAGGAGATTTACTTAATAAAGATTATGGCCAAAACAGAGTTTTTATATAGCCTAGTTATTCTTGTTATTGCACAAAATATCATGTACAGTAAACTCAAGAGTTATGAGTAAGTCTTCTATGTGGATTGTTCAGATTGTTTATTTAAAGTAACTGGGTCAATGGTTATGCATATTTAGTTTGATCTTGACTCTCATATGTTTGCCCGGATAACTAGAGCACTTAACCCTTCTATCTACCCCCCTCCTCTCTTTCTCTCTCTCTCTCTCTCTCTCTCTTTCTCTCGTCTAAATATTTCTCTTTCTCAATATCACGTTTCATTCGCTTAAAAAAAAACAACAACTACTTGTAAATGCAAATGGTCTTTCAAAACATTCGAGGATATTCTGGAAAGAAAAATAAAAGAGTTAATAGTGATGCGTTGGCTGAGAGGTAAAGCGCCCCGGGTTCGAATCCTGGTGAAGACTGGGATTTTTAATTTCCGGATCCTTGGGCGTCTCCTAGTCCACCCAGCTCTAATGGGTACCTGACATTTGACATTATCAAAACTATGTATTAAAATATCTGTATGGCATCTATTGTCGTCTCACACGCTTTCTTTTTGCTACTTCCAAATTAGATGCAATGGAAATCCTTCAGGCAGCTAGAGCTAACCCTAACATCGACAAAAACAGGGTTGCGAAGATAGTGTGGAAACACAAACAAAAGTGGTCCACTCAGCTTTCAATATTTTCAGCAAGAATATCAGAAGCTATGAATTAAAAACTTGTCAACAACTACAAGGCTGTCTCTGACATACAAAACAAAGTCTCGAAAGTTTTGCCGAGATCATTGTATTGTTAGGCTGACTAACGACATGATACTACATAATACATGATTTAAACGCTACGGACGGACAGACAGACCACACAAAACTAATAGCGGCTATTCCCCTTTCGTGGGCCGCTGAAAACATTGTAACCCACAGTAATTCTGACTCGTTAGTGTTAGGGGGTAATGTTCAAATTTAGTGCATTTTTTTTTTTTTTAGAAAGCTTATTTACTCTGTCTGTCTGGTACCAATCTTGTACACTTCTCCCACTTCCCATTGTCGGAGCAAGTTGAAACTTTGCACAATCATTCATTGTCGATGATATCATATGATTAATAAAAAGTTAATATATTTGTAAATTAATTAGTGGTAACAAATATATTTTGTTGCATATAGATAAACGAGATAATTCTTGCAGTATTATATTTATGGCAGTAATTTAGCGTTTCTTTCACATATTTTTTAATATTTTGTTTTATATGTCTGATGTGGCTAAAATACACCACATCATTGTAAATAACTTATATTTATGGCAGTAATTTAGCGGTTCTTTCACTTGTATTTTTTAAATATTTTGTTTGATATGTCTGATGTGGCTAACATACACCACATCATTGTAAATAACTTATATTTATGGCAGTAATTTAGCGGTTCTTTCACTTGTATTTTTTAAATATTTTGTTTGATATGTCTGATGTGGCTAACATACACCACATCATTGTTAATAACTTGTATTGATCCATCTCCAAGAAGTACGTTGATATTATACAGGAATAATTGTGGCTCTCCTGGTAGTTGTTATTGCATCACACGACTTTCGTAAAAGTGCGGTATATCATTATCTGGATCTCATGTTTCGTCTAAAGATGTGAAGAGTTTGTAAATATATATATATCATAAGAGTGGTCAAAACTCAAGACTGAATCTTCTATTTCTCTGGTATATCTTTTTGTTATCTTTACAGCAGTGTATCGTCTCGTAGAGTCCTCTCCTAGGTTGAAAGTACCTGCCGTCAAACTGTAACAAACTAATTCGGTTCGAACTGACGATTTTGTCAATTGTCATCGTAATTTGTGTATTTATTTATTTGTCAGACCAAATTGGCCTGTCACTAAAACTTTGTTCCTAATAGCTGAAAACATTTCCCTTAGGTTGACCCTTACATCCTTGAAACAAAATCTCTTTAAAAATTGTCACAAAAACTAGGAAGATGGTACTTTCGAAACTTTCTTTCAATTCCTACTTACTAACGAAGTAGATGTGGTTCAACAGAAGTCTCAATCAAATAATAAGCCAAGAGTTTAATATGTAATTCTAATCAACCAAAATTGTATTCCAAGGTATAGAAACAATCTTCACAACAGGGTTCAAATCTTTTACCTTCTAAACACAACGCCAACAATTTAGGCTCGGCCCTCGATCTTTTCTTTCTATGACATGTTTGAATAGTAGCGCTTTCATTTTACAAAGCTTAACTCAACTCTGTCTGTCTGTCTGTTTGTCTGGGTGGATTCTATACTCATTTTTCTCCCTTTTTCCATTCTCGGATCAAGATGAAATTTTGCACAATTATTCATCGTCGAAGATAATACACGAATCAATTTTTTTTTTTTAAAGTTAATCATTAAGTGGTAATTTAATAATTTTGTTTTATATATAATTAGGGGAGATACTTCTTGCAATATTGAAAGATATGGCAGCAATTTGACGGTCCTCTCCCCATTATTCAACATAAGCTTTGTTATTTTTTTAAAAAAAGGATATTTTTAAATATTTTGCTAGTTCAAAGATAGCCACAGTGACCTTACTGATGAACTGCAATTAAATCACATGGCAACAAAAACGATGTATAGGCGCACAATGTCTCAGTGATGAAAAATAAATTAAACCCCGATTGTTGAAGATTATCTAACAAATATATGTGTAGATCAAAATAGCATTGTTTTCGTGTCCTCGGGAGAGCAGACCTATCTATGACCTACTTACTTTGCTACATCTTACAAAGATGAAACCAACGTCTGCTGTTTGATAGATTAAGGTTTTCTATTTTTCGTCTGTGCTTTATGTCAGCCCTAGCTTGTGTATGATGTCTCTGCCTCGCCTGACCAACTTATAACTACCGGTACGATGTAAATTTCTGCGCTAAATGGTTTAAAAAAAAAAAAATCACTTCTCTTGTTCCTGTTACCGCACTTGACCTAAATTTGGATGGGTTTATGAATCTCGTGATCTGTGTCCTATATATTCACCTTTCGTATAAACAACTTAATCCATTTATCCAGAATGTATCTTTGAAATGTCAAAAGATAATCCTAGTTGCAATCTTGGTTTGTTTTGATTCAGAAGCTGTACTGCTCCTTCATTCAAAGTATTGGATTCTTTCACATATGACACGAAGAGTCACTTTAAAAAAAAAAGGTTTCCAGCTATATAAAGAAGCCACCCTCGTCCTAGATTTTTCGGACCGACGGGCAGATGAAGTAACGCGCTCATCTGTCTTTATGGCCCACTGTTTACCAAGTAGCCAGCAAAAGCTTAATTTTCCTAACGTCAGGTTCCCATTAGGAGGCGTGGGGGCTGAGTAGCGCTTGGCTTTCAAACCAAGGGGTCCTGGCTGGGTTCGAATCCTGGTGATGACTGGAATATTTAATTTCAGGATCTTTAGGGCGCTTCTGAATCCGCCCAGCTGTAATAGGTACCTGACATTAGTTGGGAAAAAGGAAATGCGATTGGTCATTAACCATGTGCAACAGAAAAAGATGACCTTCACATCATCTTCGTGCTTCATAGATTGCAAGGTCGGAAAGGAGACTTTTACTTTCTTTTTTTGACTGGAACCCATTAGATTGCATTGATTTTCAGGACGCTCTAAAGATGCAGAAGCTCGAAGTCACTTTATTCACTTGGATTTGGACTCACGACTACACACTTAGGGAGTCAGGTCCTTTTTTTTTACTCGCCAGCCACACCATTGTTAAGAATCATATTTATGAAAGTTGACTTTACGTTCAATCAAATTGTATTTCAGCCATCTTTTGGGTGTCTACCCATGTCAACTATGTACCGGCAACATGACTATGTCAAAGAACCAATTCTATCCTTTCTTGCAGGGGCGGCCTGGGTGTCGAAATCGGCCCATGCATTACCTATACAATCCGGCGCATAAATTTGTTCCACGTGATGGGCGTGGTTTCGTGTTTGTCGTAAACATCGTTATTTAAAGTTGGATAATGTAGAGGCGGCCTTAGCGGTACGTGAGGCAGTGGGCTAGGGTCATATGCGGGGTTTAAACCTAACTCTCAACTTAAAATATCATGTTTCATGGTTATAAATGCCTGGAAAGCTTGTAAAATATTAACTCCATGTTCAGGAGTACTGTTTTCAAATGTTATCCACACTGTATTTCACAGTCTAAAGCGTATTGCATCTGAAAGCGTGCAGATAGTGACAATGGAATCTCAATATCTCAAGGCCCTTTCAGACACGTGACTTTTGGCGGTCGCTCCTGTTCGTTACCCTCAAAGGCCGCCTGTGGATAACGACCTAATTGTTATCATTTTCCCAAATGGCCGTATGGCCATACCCCCTCCCCCCCCCCCCCCCCCCCCAGTTTCCTTTGTAATGACACAAGATGCGTAGAAGTTGAGGTTAATCGGGTTTTTCCTAAGTGATGTGACGAGTGATTAAAAAGTAGGATTACGAACTAGAGAGAGTAACGGACAAGACGCCTTAGAGGACGACGCTAGGCTAGCGACGACAGAGGACTGTGCCCTTTTTATTGTTCATTAAATTGTTGAAGTTATCAGCCTGCGTTATCAAGTATATTCTTGATTCATTCTGTTGTTGTGTCTTCTATGAACTCGCATGCACCATTAACATATAGAATCATCAACAAAATAGACCATCAACACCTTGTATATTTTTTTTTCTTGAAAACTAAACAAATGGCTTAAGATAATATCTAGTGTCAGTTCATTTTAAACCAGAGATGTTTAAGATAATAATAGACTGTGAATCTACACTTAATCCTAACCGCCTTCCTTACCAGACCAGGATGTTATTAGCCCTGTTATGTACACCATTGTGGACAGTACGAAGTCATAAGTACGGAACATTTCATGCACAGCTCGATGACATTCGTCCTTCTTACCGGATAGAATACACTTTTAAAGGCGGCAACGTATTTTTAACATATTTAAATTCAAAACTTAAAGTTATCTTTAGTTACTTATTCTTCTGACTTCGGGGGTGTATATGTGTACTGCCAGTGCTCTACTTTGCATGCTTCCAAAAGTCAAGCATTTTTTTTTTAATCCAAAGGTCCCTAGACCCCGCTCTGCTACCAAAGACCTTTGTAAAATCCCTATGTTAATATTTATATTGCCAAATAAAATAAAAAACGAGGCAGTCTTGCCGAGACCAGAGTCCAGGACATTCGCACTATTATCAGCATTTGACGCCTTGGAGGATTCGGGCCAAAAGGCGGAAAACGTTGCAATCTCTGGTGTTTCTAAATGCCACTTGTGACAGTGCATGTCTCTCAAATATTGACGAAGGTAAAAGATCGTCTCTCTAGACGTAAAAGACCACAAAGAGAGATATTTTATGTGTAACCAGCCTTTTAAGCTGCTTAATGGCATGTTGAAAACTGTCCTGGTCACGGTCTAATAGTTTAGCTGATCCGGGTTATTTTAGATGCTATTCCAACATCTGTAGCATACCTAAGAATGTAAAAAAAAAAGGCCATAATGAATTGGTATTCGTATCGCAACAAAATTCATAGTGTTTTGAGATACTGTTAACATCTGTTGACTTATTCATATTAGTATTAAGTCTAGTAACATTGTATCAGTTTAATTATGAGAGAATAGTAAACACCATTAGGTACTTGATTACACCCGTGACCTTAACAACATAGAATAAGAATTATGCTAATGGAAGGTTTATAAGGATATTATTAACTAAACAGACATCGTTACAAAAAAAAAGAGGTTTATATATAATGATTGGACTTCATTTACTCTATTTAAGGACTATAATTTAAACTTCATTATAAAAACGATCATATTCATAGACATAGTTATATAGTTCCAATAAGTTTAACAAAGAAAACCTTTATAACAATAAAGATAGAGCAACAGGAGAATAGAAAGGACACTTCGAAAACAAATTAGGAGACGATCAATGTTAACAACTTAAGCGCTGAGACGACCTGAGACAACATACTTGTGTCTTTTAAGTTCGGGAGACGACCTGAGATAACATACTTGTGTCTTTTAAGTTCGGACTTCTTTACTTGGTGCTAGTTCCAAAGTCAATGTTTCTCAAACTGGACTTATCGTAACTTTGTTTCTCCTTTACTTATCCTATCGGAACAGATATATAGAAGAACGAGAATGCACGTGTTTTGTACGAGATTACTTCAATCCTTCGCAACCTGCACGTTCTGAAATGTTTTTCGTCCTTGACTCTTCTAATGAGCTGTCAAACATTATTGTTTTAATTCATGAGATCAACGGTTTGGATAGAATAGATTTCAAGTGTCATTGTGCCTTCTTTATCCCTTTTAATTTCACCTAGTAGTGCCATAAGGTGTGTCCATTATGTAACCTCTTCACTTACTGCATTGAAAGTTTATGAGAAGCCATGATGTTGAGTCCAGGTTACTAGACATCTCAAGCAGTCATTACCAGACAAATATGGGACCTTCTTTTTTGTACATGTTAAGACATAAGGCGTCTTGACATGATAGCAAACAGCACAGAATTAAGCTGCTAAGGGCTTGGTAAGGGAATGAGTTTATTGGTCTCGACCGATACCAATCGTTATAGTAGCCTCAGAACTGACCTGCGACGTCACAACCTGTGGGGTACTTTAGACCAATAGCTCGTTGCCTCGTCACAAATCTGCAGCCAGGCCTACAATATCGGTTGGTCTCGGTTCATCATAGCGTTGTCATATATAGAAATACTTTTTTTTTTAATGTGGTCTTAATATATAGTCGTCCAATCAACTCAAAGATCTAGCGTCTTTTACAAACTTCGAAACAAAAAAAGGTTAGAGGTTATTACGTTCTTCCGTTCACTCTAGACCCAAACCAGGACATGCTTTAGAGATGTATATATGTTGGAGACACCAGTGGTATTGTTTTGTTTAGAATTGTTTCCCTTGTTGTGACTGCTAAAGAAAACGAAACAGACTTACGGTAACCAACCATAAACGTATGTAGCTACCTACAACGTTGGGCGGGGCTAACAGACGTCTGCTTATAATGATTGTATCGCTATCTAAAGTATTTCGGGGGGGGGGGTGACTTTACGACTTTTCGTGTCGTCTCATCGCATTCATTTTCTAGAACTAACCGACTTGTCATGTGTTGTGTCCTTGCTGTAACCGACACGCTGATTTCAATGCAGTGTGCTGCGCGTGTAGGTCAACTAATGTGTTCCTGTGCATTTGTGTTCTCTCTCTCTCTCTTTCTCTCTACGTGGCCTGGCCTCGAGATCAAATTTGCCACTGGATGGACTCGCGAGATAATTTTGCATTATGGATTTCCAATGGCCTAAGAAAGATTTACTTAGTAAGCCAAAAATTGAAGTTGTAAAACAGTTTTTTTTTGTCTAGTTTTTTTTCTTTTTTTTTTTATATACCCAAAATCTGTTTCTAGATAATTGGAATGGAAACAAGCAATAAAAAAAGATTACTTGAAAAAAACAACAACCCAGAGCTTTATATGGGAAAGAACCGCTAATTACTGCTATTAATCTAAAAATGGCAGGGTTTAGCTCCCTTTTTAGCTTTCTAAAACAAAATTAATTAATTAGTACTAATTGTTTAACTAATTGGTCAATTTTTAGGATTGCTTCGTCTATTGTCATCGACTATGAATAATTATGCAAAATTTTAACGTCATCCGAGAATGGGAAGTAGGAGACATACGTGTCAAAATGTATTGAGGGGATTAAATCAATACATACATCCTCATCTCTTTTTAAGTAGCATTTATTCCCCTTATTTCGATATCGAACACAATAATAAAGCACCAACAATAACTAATTGGTAATATTTTTTTGTTTCTATTGATTCACTTTATTCGAGAATGGGAAATAGGAGAAAAAGTATGTAAAAAAAACAGACAGATAGACAGAGAGACTGATTGAATCAATATAAGCTTTTTTTTTAAAAAAAAAAAAAGAGTCCCAAAATTACATTTTTACAAAGCTTCTATCAACTCACAACGTCAGTCTGGTACACATTTTGTACACGTTAGTTCTCCCACTTCAGGGATTAAGTTGAACCTTTACACTCGCAGTCATTGCCTCTTACAAAACACGAATCAATAAAAAGAAAAAAAAAGTAGCCAATTAAGTAGTGGTATTAATTAATTTTCTTTTATATAGAAAAAGGAAATAAATCTTACAGTATTGCGCCATATAGCCGTAAATGTGCAGTTCTTTCCATTGTATACGTTGTTGTTGTTTTTTTAAGTATTTTCTATATTTTGCTTGTTTTCTGTGAATTGTATATAATATGAAAGTAAAAAGCGCCTCGATGTTAACAAAAACAATATGCATGTATATGTATTTGTGCGTATGAAGTTAAATTATGTAGTAATCATTTATACAATCTTTTTTAAAATTCCAATTATAACAAAAGCTTTCTTTCGAGGATCATATTTAAGTGCGATATTGAAAAATAAAATAGTCATTTTTAAAAGGTCAACAAGGGTTCATGTTTATAAAACAAGGCGGTGGCATAGCAAACCTTTATTTTAAATTATTATCCAGTCCTATTGTTTCTTTGAAAGTTATGAGATATTCAATTAAAATAGAGCCATTTTTAGTCTAACAATTCATCAGAAATTACATTTTTTAAAAGTTTATCCAAAGTACATAGATCTAGTGGAAAATACCAAACGACAAAAGCACTGAACTTGAAGGTATACTCAAGCGATTTTCAGGCATTAGCCGTAACGTAGACTTCCTGTTCCACTAACCAATGTTTACATTTAGACTTAAATAAAAAATCAACAATTGTGTTTGATCCAAGATATTATCTCTGTTAATGTATAGTATAGTGTATAGTACAGCAAGCGTCCTTGAACCTGTTTCGACGGAAAGAAGTCGTCGTGGCAGTGAACGAAAACAGTTTTCAAAGGACGAAGAGGGGAACCCCTGTAAACTTCAGCCTTGACCGTTTTGCAAAGGTCACAGCGCATGCATAATTAAATAAAGCTTGTCCGTAGACTTTCGAATGAGAAATTGTGTTACAATGTGTTCAACCTTTAGGGGTGGGGGAACTAACGCAAAGTTGTTGGTTTTGTTTTATATAGAACCATGTTGCCCAAGGCAATGTAGACTACACAAAGAAGGAGAGGTTTAAATCCTAAGCAAGTAACTGGAGTGCCTCTTTCAAGATCTAAATCTCTCTTTTTACAAATCTTATATTAACTCATTCGTCTATCCAATTAGAATATTTTCCACGCTATTTCTCCCACTTTCCATTCTCGGATCAAGTTGAAATTTTGCATAATTATTTATTGTCCATAACTATTATATATTCCCCAGATATCTCCCCACCCCCCACCAAAAAAAAACCCCACAAAAACTGGTCCACAAAAGTGATTTGACAATATCACACTTTTTATTGATATGAAAGTAGCGCTAAATGGAAAAAAAATTCAATCTTATATATTTATTATTGTTAGTCTAGATTCTAGATGCATTTAAAATTGATTAAACGATTGATTCAAAATAATTGACGCTATTTCACTCAAAATATGATTTATTTTAAAAATATATTTTTCATATTTTACCTATTAAATGTCCGGTTACCTTCTCTGTGTGCCATTTTTTCCCCACTGTGTTGTTAATTTAAAAACAATCATTACCGGTAGCCAGGGAGGTAATCGCCCCTCCGTTAATGCAGACAAGAACACGACAGAGTTATTTCATCTTCTCTGCTTATGGCCCAATTAAGAAAATAGAATAATGACGGGACAGAACGTAAGCGAACAATTTCCGTGACTGTCGTCTGCTGGAGTTGACACACACAAAGACCTTGGAGACAGGCGCAGACGTCAGAGGACATGGTCGGAGACTTACAAGGTTACAGTAGAAACAGGGGAGATCTACAAAATAGTTTTAAAAAAATAAAGATGATGTAACTATGGGAAGGGGTATGACCTATACAATTTCAAACGAGTGACGTACATGTTATAAGATAGTAAGTAGGCTAATAGAGGCAGCAGTGTAGGCATTGTCTAAAATTAGAATGCCGATATCTGTTTAATTACATATATATATACGGATGGATGAAATTTATAAGTGATAAAAGAGGAAATGGGGCTATGTTTTTTTGTGTGGTCTGTCCGTCTGTGCGTCCATTAGTAAAGAAAATTAAAATTCCATAAGACTCTTCGTACTTTAAAATAAAATGATATTTTTGAGATATTTCGTAATTAATAACTGGTGACGACTTACGGAGGACTCAGCCCCCGTTGCCTTGGCGTGGCGCTTCCGTGGAAATGTCCAGGAGTGGAACTAGATGAATAAGAATGGGGAGCGAATAAGGCACGAGAATGGTAACTTGGGTGAGCGCCTTTAAAAATCTCACTTGGGGTCGGAATTGAACAAAAGCCAGCAACCTAGTCCAAAACGATCCACAAAGGGGGCCGACATCAGTGTCCCTTTGGCTGGAGTGGCGGTCCTCGCACGGAAAGTGACGGTTACAGTATAGGAATATGAGACAAAAACTCCCCATGGTTAGCGCTGCCTTCGGCCACTTTATAGCGAGTGGGACCCAGGGACGAGGTGCGGTGTGCCATCTACGTAGTTCGGTCGCCCTAAATCGGTCAATGGCCGTACGGCTGGGAACCCTGAGACGGGATAAAAACCTTCCCAACGATCAACTGGATAATGGCGTCATCGGCTCCGATTCCCTACTAGAGTTTATCGAAGGTAACGACCATCACGCAGCCAACAGTGAAGGGACACTGTATCAATACACGCGCTCCGAGTCGTTAATTGTGTTGACCACATTAAATTATTTTATTTTAAAAGACTGGTTCCAAACTTGTGCAGAGCCAACGGATTAATCTTCGTGTGATGTAATCTAAATTCACTACTCTTACATAGTCACACACACACACACACACACTTATGTACAACACATAAACCCTAAGCATACGCAATAGTATTTTAGGTCTATAGCATACGCATAAAAAAACTACTTTTTGCACAGTGACAATCCAATATATAATTCTATAAAATTGAGAAGTCTGAAGCTTTCTTAACCATAAAATCCAGGGTTACTGTGATTGTCCAGTGTAGACACATAACTCTCGTTTAGTGCTCCATAGTCGAAAAACCACTGAAGCCTGGCAGGTCTTCCCTGACTAGGTTATTTAAATCAACCCTAGGTTATTTCGTCCCCCACCTCCCCAGAGCTTTGTATCAACCTAAACAAGGGCAGTAAACATTCAGATCTAAGATATTAAATCTCCTGTGATTCGGTACTTTTTGTCTTTTATCTGTTAAAGTTCTTTCCAAATTGTAAAATCATTCATACACACACACACAGATACATATTATTATAATAATATTACGTTCTTTATATTCATACACATAAGAATGTTCGAAGCTAGAAAAACATCTGCCTGTTATCGCGATTTTTATCGCTTATAACTAAGTTATAACTTTTCCTAATTGACATATTCTACACATGAACGCCGTCGAAACTTAGATATATACAGTAGAAAAGAAATTTAATTATAGTAGAGGAAAACATTATTGTAAATGAATGATAATGTATATAATGCTAAATGTCCCTGACACAAACGGGGGCCCTAAAAATAAAAAAATAAAAATTGTCTGTATTAAAGAAATAAACTTAACAAATTGTGTAAGTCCATTTTCACAGTATTTTATATTTGATATCAATGAGTCGGTTAAACTGGTAAACTCATTTTCACAGTATTTTATATTTGATATCAATGTGTCGGTTAAACTGGTAAACTCATTTTCACAGTATTTTATGTTTGATATCAATGTGTCGGTTAAACTGGTAAACTCATTTTCACAGTTTTTTATATTTGATATCAATGTGTCGGTTAAACTGGTAAACTCATTTTCACAGTATTTTATGTTTGATATCAATGTGTCGGTTAAACTGGTAAACTCATTTTCGCACTCTTCTTTCATTTTCGTGTCAAAATATATTTTTAAAAATGTTAAGGGAACATTCGCCTTGTTTGACAGATCTACATCCAATCCAGTACATCAGTAATACCTAAACTAAGGCCCTCAGACCCCGGGTTAAATCTGGCTACTATATATATATATATATATATATATCTATATTATAAAGTAGAATGTGAGGGGTATGTATGTATGTATGTATGTATGTTACTTATAGACATCAAAACCGCTTGACCAATCTTGATAAAACTAGGCAGGAATGTTCCTTGGGTACCAACTTAGACCGTAGTGTATGTATTGTAGCCCTAAAACAAACTTAAGACCCTCAAAAAAAAATAAAGCTGTCCGACTCTATTACAGCTATAGTATTTTATGGATCTAGGCCATGTCTACAATGTTGACATGAGAAAAGATAGAAAGGATTTAGACCTACATCTAATTTTAAGAAATACACTTTGCGCAGATAGTTTTTTACTTTGACACATGAAAAGACAAAAGAAGATCCATTGATTTCATTATATAATAAAATTAACCTTCAATTTTGTGTTTCAAAAGCATTTTTTACATTAATTAGTTCCTGATATCTGTGATTACAGATTTCCTGACGAACATTCTTTCATTAGACAATTCCGTAATGAATCGCGTACTAAATATTAATTCGTTTAATTGTTTACTTTATAATCCCATCCCTAGATCTAAAACTCTAATTCAACTCTAAGATGATAAAACTTCTCTTCGAACAGATAGTTTTATACTTTAACACATAAACATATTAATTAAAGTCCATTCAATTCAAATTTTGATCAAATAAACATTCAAATTTGGTTTTCTAAAGCTACATTCGTTTACGAAAGCTGCGAAGCCGAGTTGAGATAGGCCTAGATCTATATTCATTCATGAATCGCGTACTAAACATTATTTCGTTTAATTGTTCACTTTATAATCCCATTCATTTAACAAAGCTATCGCTCTTTTCGTTTTTAATAGATAAGAATGTATCGACTTCCTTCGGGTAAACCCATTTTCTCAAAACTAATTTTATTTTCGTAGCGAAACCGAAATAACGTGAAAGGATCATTAGCTACGTTTAACATACATCTAAATCCAATCCACTAGATTATCCAAAAGCATTTTTTACATAAATTAGTTCCTGATATCTACAGATTTCCTGGCGAACATTCTTTCATTAGACATTACCAAATGGTTACACATCTCTCTTCTGAGGTCTGAGTCTATTCCTAGGCCTAGGTCTAAAACTCTTACTGAACTCTAAGATGATAAAACTTCTTTTCGCAAAGATAGTTTTATGCTTTAACACATAAACATACTAATTATTGTCCATTCATTTGATATTTTAATCAAATTAACATTCAAATTTGTTTTTCTAAAGCATTTCTAATACATTCGTTCGCTGTTCGCTAAAGCTGCGTAGCCGTGTTGAGATAGGCCTATATTCATTCATGAAAAAAAGTTCACGCATGCGCAGCACAGAACTCTAAATTAGTGTAGATTTAGATCTACGTCTACCTCAAGATCTACTTTATACTTTATACACATGAACATACAAAATTTAGTCTATTCATCTCAAATTTTAATCAAATATATGTAGGCCTACAAGCAAATGTTTTAATTTGAAAAAAAAAAATGGATTTAATTAAGCCTATTAGCTATTTTGATTTGATAGCTTCATTCACACTATTTTTACATTGACACATTCGCTTTACTTATTACATTATTATTTCGTTTAATTGTTTACAAAACACTCTCAGTGACTATATCGAAAGTAATGCGCAAATAAAGACCCGCGGGTCGCGGGTAAACATATGTCTAGTATATATATATATATATATATATATATATATATATATATATATATATATATATATATACTAGCCTGGCATTACCCGCGGCCTGCGGGTCTAAGTTTGTGTTTACTAATGTAGTGGATTGGATTTAGATGTATGTAAAACTTAGCTAATGATCCTTTCACATTATTTCTCTTTCGCTACGAAAATAAAATTAGTTTTGTGAAAATGGGTTTATCCGAAGCCGATACATTCATATCTAGTAAAAACGAAAAGAGCGATAGCTTTGTTAAATGAATGGGATTATAAAGTGAACAATTAAACGAAATAATTTTTAGTACGCGATTCATGAATGAATATAGATCTAGGCCTTTAACTCGGCTTCGCAGCTTTCGTAAACGAATGTAGCTTTAGAAAACCAAATTTGAATGTTTATTTGATCAAAATATGAAATGAATGGACTTTAATTAATATGTCTATGTGTTAAAGTATAAAACTATCTGTTCGAAGAGAAGTTTTATCATCTTAGAGTTGAATTAGAGTTTTAGATCTAGGGATGGGATTATAAAGTAAACAATTAAACGAATTAATATTTAGTACGCGATTCATTACGGAATTGTCTAATGAAAGAATGTTCGTCAGGAAATCTGTAATCACAGATATAAGGAACTAATTAATGTAAAAAATGCTTTTGAAACACAAAATTGAAGGTTAATTTTATTATATAATGAAATCAATGGATCTTCTTTTGTATTTTCATGTGTCAAAGTAAAAAACTATCTGCGCAAAGTGTATTTCTTAAAATTAGATCTAGGTCTAAATCCTTTCTATCTTTTCTCATGTCAACATTGTAGACATGGCCTAGATCCATAAAATACTATAGCTGTAATAGAGTCGGACAACTTTATTTTTTTTTGAGGGTCTTAAGTTTGTTTTAGGGCTACAATACATACACTACGGTCTAAGTTGGTACCCAAGGAACATTCCTGCCTAGTTTTATCAAGATTGGTCAAGCGGTTTTGATGTCTATAAGTAACATACATACATACATACATACATACCCCTCACATTCTACTTTATAATATAGATAAATAGATAGATAGATATAAAAATGTATAAGGGTTAATGTACATTAGAAACATATTATTGACCTTCTCTTTCTATATCTTGTCATGCTTAAAACTAATAGCCCTAGAACACCTTGTTTGACAATATGATTTGTTATTCTTTTCAGCGACATTGAAATACAGTGTGTGATAATGACTTTGGAGCATGATTCCTTCTAAAGAGTTTGGCCTCTGACTTTGAGGCCTGTCAACTTGCCGTAGTACTAATTGGTCTCTCTTTTGAAGATAAAAAAAAAAACAACCTTTAAAAAAATACCAAAATTAGCAACTCCAAATTAAACTTTACACATAGGCAACAAAAAAAAAGTCTGGATCCTCGATTCGTGAAAAGAAACAATGCCACCGGATGTCTATTCCAATTCGACGACGCCGGAGCAGCGCAGCCCCGCTGCGGTGGAGAATATCGGAGAGGACGACAGCCAGACGGTGACCATAGTTGTGAGCCTGTCCGTGGTGGCTGTCATCCTCGGCGTCTGCGCCATCATGTGCTATCGGGAGGTCAACCGTCGGCGCAAGGAGACCTTGATCGTCGAAGAGTTTGCCAGGAGAGAGTCCATCAAAAAGTCCATACAGGAAAAATTACAACAGGTAAAGGCATGTGTATCCGTCTACTATAGGCTGGATCGGGTAAGAGAGAGACCAATCGTAAGAGTAGGCCTGACCAATAACCTGCAACGTCGCAACCTGTGGGCAGCTTAAACCAATAGCTTTTTGCCACGTCACAGCTCTGTACGACGTTGCAATGAGCTATTGGTCTCCACTGCCCACAGGTTGCGATGTTGTAGGTCAGTGTTGAGGCATACTATTGGTCTCGGTTGGAGTAGCCCATTTCTATTCAATATAAAGACTACATAATAGCTTCCAAATAATTCAACAAATATCTATGTTTGACTAAGTTTGTACTCCCTAAAAACGTCACTTTAGTGTTGGCGCCTTTAAGATTGTCTGTGAAGTGTGAGTCAAGTGTTGTGACGTGCGCTCGGGTCTGGGTGGCATATGTGACCTCTGTCAAGAAAACTGCTATACTAGTGAACACTGCAGATCAGGAATCTGGATGGCAATGCAAAGTTTTCCCCTTGTCCTTCATGGCCGAATTAGTTGAATTTGAGTGCGCAGAGCTCGTGCCCTGCTCTGGACTGTCCACTATTTCGCAATGATTAATACATAGTTTCTATCATAATTTTTTCATAGTGCTGTATATATGTGATAGGTATGTATCATTCATTGTATCAGCACTTAACTTCACATTTGTATTCGCTGAACTTTGCAAATACATGATTAGATCACTAAAAATGATTAAATTACTAAAAATGATTAAATCACTAAAATGACTACTTCTCACTTCTATGAATGTTTAGATTAAATGTGAATCACTCGGTACCGGTGTGCCATTGTTGTTTTTTTTTTTGTTTTTTTTTTATTTTATTACCGGTATATTTAGTTTCATTCCTAACTAAGAAGTCACAGACGAAGTAAAGTTTTAGAATCATTTATGGTCTATTTGTCGCTCAATTCTACAAAAATAGTTTTTTCTTCTAATTTAATCTTCTTCCTACTTATACATATGTGTCTTTTATGTACGTTTCAGCTTCAGTGTGAGGACGAATCTGATTCCTACAAGGAACACATGGAGACCAAAGTTCCTGCAGTGACATTCAGTGAGGTGGTGCAGATCAACACTGCCGTCACTCCTTACAGCTCCACTGACGAACTGAACACTCCACAGCCGCCTAGTCCGCAGCCACGCCAGACTCGCAAGCGCCCTCAGCGGTCGCACCACATGTACCAGAGCTACTTCGACAACATCGTCAAGACGCAGGAGCAAACAAGGAAGATCGTCGTCAAGCTTCAGCAGCAGCAGCAAGAGATCGCTGCCAAAGAAGCTAACCAGACGGCAGTCTTGCTGCCTTCCCAGCCGTCTGTACAGTTGTCTCGCTTGGACAACATCATCATCGAGCAATCTCTTCTAGTTCTCAGAAGCTCAAACAAACACCTCAAGGACGATATTTCGCAACACCCTTTGGGAATCCCTTTGAAGAAGCCCAGACGTTCACTTTATACATTCATCAGCGGAAAGCTGCATCGCCGCCCCGATTTCTCCAGCCCCGAAGAAAGAAACTCCACAAGTGTGGCACTAGTCAAAGGCAGTCAACTAAACTCTACCAACAAGCAATATTCTGATATCATAGTGGAAGATAATGGATAGTTTAAAGATACATTTTAGCTGTCAAATTATATTATAAATTGCATTTGCTTTATTGCCTCATAGCTACGTACAAACTTAGCAATATCCTTAAAATTCTTACTTGACTTGAAGACACTGCCTTATTTCTTGGGCCCATGGATTCCTCTGAAAAAAATCGAAACTCTAGATTTGTACATATTTTTTTCTTCTTTTGACATTAATATTCTTCAAAGAAAGAACATTTGTGCTGGAGTTTTTAAACAAATAATTCATCATGTGTGCGTGTTTGTGTGTCTATATATTAGGGAATTGTGCTTATAGTAAATGTGAAGATTTTATTCCAACTAGCGTTATAAAGTCAAAGTTAAGTATCAAGTAAGAAATATTCTCGTAGTTATTCACTAGATGTTCGTCTACAATCTTGACCTGATAGTTGATTCGAATGGACTAATTTAGTTTCAAGGCACTCGTAATGAACATTGAAGCATTTCATCTGATACCTGTTTATATGAAAACTATAACTTTCGGTATTTTACCTCATAAATTACTGACGTTCATTAAGACTAAGACTGCTTTATTGATCCTTACGGAAATTTGTTGTGATTACAAGGACTCTTTTCTCATATAAAGACAACACAACAGAAACAAACACATAAATACAACAGACACAACCTAAAGAGTTCATTCAGCGGCTACGTCATAGAATTCAAAGTATTACTGAAGTCGTTTAGATGGGATCACTTCAATAAATGGTTGTTGTTGTTGTTTTTTTTTTGTGTGTGGTTTCTTTTAGACTCATAACAGTAGGTCGAATTAATCAAGGTCTTGGAATGACAAAAATATACTTTCTGGTTATGAGCACTCTATTAATAGCCCATGCTTCTTGGACCCCTACCGAAAAATTAGACTTAAACGCTCAAGCACCAAAATGAGATCATTAGATTTTCGAAGACCTTCCTACAAGGAACTGTAACAGGAGAAAGAATAAAAGTTTGGCAGAAGAAACTTTGGAAAGACATTAACAAGGGTTGAACAGCTCGAACACGGGATAAGGATAAAATGAAATAAAGACATAAGAAAGAACTGATCTGCAAAGTGTAGGCCTATTTGTGGGGCCAAACTGATCCAACACATTGACGAAGCTAGCAAAATATTTTTTTCAAGACTATAATGAGAAAGAAATTCATGCTGCTTCATTGAAAACTCACAACGTGAGAGATAAATGTTTATGTTAATCATTTTTCTTACTACTTTTGAAGATCAATTGTATTACATAATAAGAAACATAATTAAAAGAACAATATTAAATATTACATTTAATTATTCGCGATTTTCTTGACCCTGACTTCATCCTTTCCCTTTATTTCTTTAATACTACTTTCTTCACAAACATTCGTTATTTAATGTGGAACTGCAAACAGTGGTCATTTATTTCCAATAGTGTGGATAGGCCTGAAATAATGAATATCTAACAGCCTACCAAATGGAAAGGATAGCTCACAAAATGTTAGTGATAGCCCTATGAAATGGTAACGATGGCCCTGGAAATGGTTACGATGGCCAAGGAAATGATAATTTAGTCAGACGATGTTGGCTAATTGATAAGTCATTAACATAATTTCTAAAACAAATCTTCAGCCAAGCTTGACGATTAAAAAATATTATAGATTTTACGTTTTGCAATAAAAAGCTGTAATCCAAGGCTTCTTGATAAGTTCAGACATAATGATTTATATCTCGATTATCTGTTCAATTAAATAAGGAAAAATAATTAAAACATTTCTTACGTTTTCAGAATGGCTTGTAATTGTTCTGGAATTTAATCCTCGCGCTTTTACCGGAAGTATGCATCCATTTTCAATCTAAGTTCGCTCGTAACTGAGATGCAATTCCTGTGATAAATATTCTAAGGTTATTATTTCAAATGAAAACATATACAATGTTAACATTTACATGCTGAGATCGTGTGGTCGACGTTTTAAAAAAATTGGTAAGAATATTGTTAGTATACTTCCTAACTGGTAATGGTTTTGCCCACAGATATTATTATCTAGACGTCTTCTTGAGTGTCTCAATGTCTCTATGTTTAATACAATGCATAGTGGGCCCTACCTATTGTTTCATATTATAGTCTAATTGTTTACGGGAATGTTATGAAAACAACAATCTTCCCAATGCTACTGTCTTTCTTCTGTGTATATTGTAGTTCATGTTTCTTGTAAGTTAGTTGCAGTGTGGTTTTATAAATGACCTCCACCCTTTTTCCCCAGAAATTTTAAATATGCCATTTCAAGGTTCTTTTTGCATGATTTACCTTCCATTTACATAACTTTATGTGCGTCTCTTTGTGTTTCATTTAATATTTTTTTCTTGAGTTGTGTTTATGTATAATATTGTTTTTTTGGGGTGTTGATATGTATTGACTTAAAATGCAATTATAATGATAACACTAGTTGTAAACATGAGCCTAAAATATGTCCATGATAGCTACTTTCCCATATGGCTATATCATATCGCGTCTGTTCTTATAACTTCGCCACAAAAACAAATTAACCACATCATTGTGGAAATATGTTAGGTGTTCAAGATGCTGCTTAACATGATTCAATTTCTGTTGGTGGTGGATGTTCTAACTTATGCCCCTTCAAAGTCTAGTGCTGTTGTTCAAGACAGCACTTGGAATTGAAACCTCCCATAACAAAGAGGAAGAGATAGGAGATGTAATTCGCTCCCTTATTTTGTGGATGTGAACTTGAACTTTAAGGAACTATTATGAACTGTAGAATGGAATGAAGAGAACAAAAATGAATGTGTACATGTTTGCAAACCACCTTCGATAATGATTTATAACTGAGATGCTGTATCGTTACTAATAAGAATTTTTTTTAAAATTTCAACCAAAGATCTTTGGCAATAATCATCTTACAGGCTTAATAGCAAAGTCTGATTTTAAACTTATGTTTACTTGTTGAACTATGTGCGTGTACACTAATGGACTAGCACTTCAAATCAGATGTTGATTTAATGACTTAAATTAAGTTATTTTTATGTAATTCATGACTGAAACATGAAGTCACATGTAATCCTAATGACTTTATAATTTCCTTAGCTTATTGTATCTGACATCATTAATAATATACATTTATTTGTTTATGTTTAAGCCCAGCATATATAAATAAGAACGCGAGATATTATTCATTGACAGCTTAGAAGGCCAACTAGATCATTGCTTTATGTAGGCCTATTCATAAGTGTGTCATTTCATAATTCTTAGTAAGCAACTCAATATAAAACCAATCTAAGTATTAATAGTGAACAAAACTACACCTAAGATAATTTGTACACGCTTGTTTTAATTCTAAAACTTACAGAAAAATCAAGAAACGGATTAAAGAAAATCCACAAAATCTAACGTACCGGTAATTTCAATGTTTTGAATAAGAACATGTAACTATAGACTCTAGAGAGAAATGATGACACAAATATTATTGGTGTATAAACGCTTAGTGGTTTGAACATAAAGCACAAGATGACCTGTTCATTGAAACCAACTTGATAAGAAAAACAAAGTAGCTAATAATGTTTATTTTATAGGCTACATATATGAATAATGTATAATATTAATGACAAAGCAATTCTATTGCAAAGTTTATTCAACTTGTTTAAGTTAACAATTATCGCCTTGACTTATTGGCGGAGATTTATATTTCGTAACTCGGTAGAACTTAACCTATATATCTGAGTTTCTTCCGGAAATGCAATTTAGATCCAAAAATTTTTCCATTCGATAACAAACTTTACACCAGTCACTTATCACTGTTGACAGTTCCGGACTTAAGCTTGATAAAGCCTGGAGCTATTTGAGATATGGCGCCCTTTGTAAATCCAAATATTGTTTCTCAATGCCTAATATGATTTTCGGATACTTAGAAGGTTAAACTCTGACTTAAACTAATATACATTGAAGAAATATATAGATAGTGAAATAATTCACCTTTACCTTCCAATCATTATTATAGTTATTCCTAATATGTATTTAACTTTGGAAGACCCCTAGAAAGAAGGGATCCCAAACTATAGCTTGTGTACCCTATTCGTAGGCCTAAGTCCTCGAGTGATTGTAGAAGTGTCTAAGTTAACAGGAAATGAAAAAAAAAAAAGATTTCGTTCAAATATTATTGTTCCATAATGTTCATTGCTGTTGTACCCCCTTCATGCTCAAATTTGTTTGTTATTCAATTAATGTGTCAACACGAAAGATGTGTGTTCTGCTTCTTCACGTCTGTATATACAACAAATGTGCAGATAGCAATACTTAACGTGTATACCATGTATAGAAGACCAAAGAATTCAACAAGAGACCATAAAACAAAAACATTGTGTTATCTCGAGTCACATGTTTCTCATTGTGTTTGTTACTTGTGTGTCAGGTTGTAGAGTACGTTTTATATGGCGCCTACATGCATGTGTTTTAAAAAACCCAGATTCTAGGTATTTAAAAAAAAAACAACTCATGAGCTCAGACAGCACCATGCATCGCTACGTTCAAAAATAAATGGAAGACAAAACCTGTTGAAAGCTGATTTTTTTTTTTGTGCCCAAATCGACGGGTTCGAATCCTGTTGAAAACTGAGATTTTTAATTCCAAGATTTTTAGGGCGCACCTTAGACTGAGTTCTACCCCCCCCCCCCCCCCCGCGCTTGTCGACGCACAGGGCGGCAAGCTTTTTCCTCAGTGTTCGCTAACAAGCAATCGTCTCAGTGCTTACGGATTTTAGGCGCCATGTTTTCATTCTCCTCTTCTCAGTCTCCATGTTATAGCAGTCTTCGGGGAATGGGTTTCGATTTGCCTAAGGATCTGTCCCTCGAATCTCACACGACATTCTGTCAGCACTTCGCTTTGGGGGGCGCGGGTAGGGGGGGGGAGCGCCCCTGTTGTGTGAGACTTGGTGACAAAATCTCAGTTGGCTCCCTCCTAGCATCTTTCTCATCCATCGCTTCTGATCCACGTTGTGACCTGTACGGATGACCTTCCAAATCTTGCAACTGAAATAGGTACCTGAAATTTTTTGACCATAGAAACATTCAGGCTTTCCATCACCTGCCCCATCGACCGTAGGGTCTGGAAGTGGTACGCTCCTTTGCTAAATAATAATTGTTTTACGTTGGCATGTTTGTAAACGGCTAAATATGCATGAAAATAATTGGTTTCATATATTAATAACACATTTTATTTTGTGAACGTAGCACTTCCCTATATTGTTAATACTTATGTTTAAAGAGCGCTCACACATTTGAAGCACAAAGAAAAACCTTTGCCGAAGACAGCTACAGAAGACGACAACTTAATAGACCCTCCAGCAGACAACGGCTTTGACTGCATTAGAAGTGTAAACAAAATATGCAGGTTGCAACTGCCACTATTAATATTATTATTATTATTATTATGTATTTATTTTTTACCTTTCTTCCTTTAAAAATAAAAATATTTTTAAAATACTTTAAAAAAAAAAAAAAAAAAAAAAAAGCTTATATAAAGCGTATTTGTATCAATTAGTTTGACTCAGTCATGTGATAAATCTGGAACAGATAAAAAAAAAACAAACGACTTGAATTTGAACTCGTAGCTCAAGCCTTCGCGAGCTCCTCAAGCCAACGCGGTAATCACTCTACTTGCGAAGAATCTATGAACATGGAAGATTGTATACGGTACTTATCTATCGTTTCTATTTCATGTTTGTGTTCCCTAAGACGGCAGTCTAATATAAAGGGGGCTAATTCACCTTATACTACCACTTCAATCAAGTACTATTTCTTTCCCTTCATTGAGATACCAACCAACGTAATTCATTAACAATGCTTAATTTTTCAATTAATTCTTGTGTTGTCAGGTAAAAGTACCGTAAAAGAAATAGTTATGCAAAATTTCAGCTCAAATTGCTAGATTGTGTCAGAGAAATAACGTGTACAAATTTTTGGCCAGACAGACAGACAGACAGACAGACAGTAAGAGTGAGCTGATATCAGCTTTGTTAAAATTTATTGAGAAATGAATAAAAAAAAACTAAAACAGTCACGTGGTAAATTGAGACCAGTAGGTTTGACTTATTAAGGTTATTCTAATCGTGGATCCTTAACTCTGAAATATTAGTCTTTACAACTGGATATATTTAGTTGCGTAGTCCATACCATTATATAGATGGAGGAACTACAGATATGTTTCAACACAGAAAATGTTCGAAAGTGAAACACGAGGACGACATAGATCTATATACCGGTACCTCACGTATACAAAAGAGGCGTGGCGGGGGAGATGAGGTGAGCGTTCTGTAGCAAGATGTGAGTTGAGAAGAAGTGTAAGATATTGTAAAGGAATTCCTTTACACTACGTCAATCCATGCTTATGTGCTGTGACCTTCCACTTGTCCTGTATCCCTAGCATGTGTTGGTGCATGATCTCGGGACTAAATAATTCGTTGGCAGTCTTGAGAGCTGGCAAAAACATTGGGGCTAAACAATGGGGTCTCTGTGAGGGCCATCTGGTTCGACACCAAAACTTTCCTCTGATGGCGTCATTCCTTGTGTGATGTCGTGTCGACAGTAGCCTAATGTTCTTCTTGCACTAACTCATTTCACAAGTTGTTTTAAATTATTCTGAACACAGAGCACATATTGTTCAAACACATATATTCAAATGTAGTAAAACCTTTTTTTTTTTGTCCCTTAAACTAAATGGCCTTGGCTATCTTATTGTTAATGTAACTTTGATTATAAGACTAGTATATGGTTCAAGCGGTAAAGAAAAAAGTAAGTTAAGTTCCCCTTTACGACCTTGCGATCTATAGGGCAGATGAAGTAAAGGTCATCTATTTCTGAGGCCGACGGTTAACAAGGATGTCATGTGGCCAGCACAACGACCAAGCGTCTTTACTTTTCTCCAAATTAGTGTCAGGTACCCATTCGATTTGTGTGGACTCAGAGGCGCCCAAAGATCCCGAAATAAAAATTTGTTTCAGAGAGTAGGATATCTCTATAAATTAAAACGATACTGCATTCAGAATCGACTGTGTTTGAGTTGATCTAGAACTGTAGTTTGTAGAAAATCCTTAATGATGTATCGATGACACTATTTTGACACATTGTGTCACACGATTCTTTGGCTAAGGTTTATCGTTCGACGAATAGTCACTGTGAAAAAAAAAAGTTTTTAATTGAACCTTTATAGACACACAAACATGAGCGATGCAAATCAATTGATTTATGATGCTTTATATTGAGGTCAAAGAAAGGGTCGTCCAAACAAAAGCTGGCTGGACAATGTGCGTCACTCTTGTTATATCTGCTAAACATTGCCGCTGACGGGAAAGAGTGGAGCAGGAAGTTTACCGAAGTAATACCTGATCTGGTGTAAATTACCCAGTGATAAAATCCCTGCACGTCGATACTACTTGTTTCATGTTTTGTGTTTATGCTTGTTGCTGGCACTCATTAAGTTTTTTTTGTTAATATTATAATCTTGTGTTGTTGTTTTTATTATTCACTAGATAAAGGCCTTACTTCCTGATTTGATTATAAACAAAGGAGCTCAAGAAACTGTTATGTATTTAGACAAGGCTCAGAGGCTCCATGACCTAAGTATTAAAGTACTAAAAAAACAAAATGTTAAATGGTTCCTCGACAGTCATATATCCACACAAAATTACATTTAAACTTTTTACAATAAAAATCATTTCTGTGCCGAGCCGAAAGGTCCCGAGTTCGAATCCTGGTGAAAACTGGGATTTTTCATTTCGGGATCCTTAGAGCGCCTCTAAATCCACCCAGCTCTAATGGGTACCTGACATTAGTTGGGGAAAAGTAAAGGCAGTTCGTCGTTGTGCTGGTCACATGACACTCTCGTTAACTGTGGGCTACAGAAACAGATGACCTATACATCATCAGCCTCATAGATCGCAAGATCTGAAAGGAGATCTTTACTTTATTTTCTGCTACTTTTACTGTCTCGCTGCTACTTTTACTTTTTTTTTTACTGTGTCGCCGCTCATTCTAGTGAGTCTCTGCTAATTTTACTGTGTCTCTGCTACATCTACGTGTGCTGTGGTGGATTTAATTTTACTGCGTGCAGCAGCTTCAACTACATTGTCATACACCAGATACGCGTGCGAATTTGTCCCAGATGTCCTATAACTTAGTTTGATCTCGGCCAAGACTTGTAATATTGCAGGCAGTGACAAAATCAATTGAGTAAATTACTGCGGTCACCTTTATTTCCTTCTTTATAAGACATAAGATATTTGTGAAATGTGGGGACTAATATTCTCTATTCTAGGGCAAAATCCAAAATACAAGCGATCAGTCCTGCCCAAGCAAATATTATGCTCTGGGCCTTTAAGTTGTAGAAATAAGCGCATGAAGCAACATACGTTTATAAATAGGTTGATGTGAGTTTATCCAATCGAGGTTATATAAACACACTTTGAATTTATTTTTTTTTCGGAAGATAAATATATTTTTTTCTGCACTATTTTATAAATATTTATTCAAAAAGTTGAAATATATATTATTGCAAATATTATATATGATTTAAATTAGTAGGCTATAAGTAAAAGAAAACATATGCCACTCTTGCGGTTGACATTTAAATTGTAAGTCTAGTAATACTTATACATATATAAATATACAATGACATAGAGAACTCTATTGAATTTTATTAACAAAAAAAAATATGCCTTTTTTTGTATTAAAAATTATTTTTAATAGCTAGTAAAAAATGGCATAAAATCCATAGAAATATTTCCAAATTTTATATTATAACATTTTTTTATATAAGTTATATTTCATTAATCTACTAAACATGCAATTAACAGTTTTTTAATATTGTACATTTCTATTAAAAGTATATATTACATTTTACATGCTCTTCATAAAACCATAAGAAATTAATCGCTACCATTGGGTACAAAGAGAAAGTAGCGTGCTCTATAATAAACTCCAATTGATAAAAGTTGAAGTGCGATTCATGCTTACAATTTTCGTTAAAAAAAATAAGATACAAAAAATTCGTCTCCAAATGACGCATATACCTTTTAAAAACCTAGGTTATCAACACTATTTTTACTTTATACACCGAATACATCAACATGTTTGCCTCTTATAGTTATTGGCTATGTATGAGTATCTTCAAGACTAAACATGAACAAATCACATTTTGAAAATAGAACAGTCGAATATTACATTCAGTTTAACTGAACTTGGATCAGATTCCAGTTACAAATTAAATGTGATGTTAGACACTTTTCAGCTATTTATAGTAGCCACCCAGTTTTATTAAATGTGATACTTACTAAGGTAAACAAGTTCTATAATTTTTAAAATCAATTCCTACCATAAGTGCAAATAATATTTTAAACTAAACACTCACATTGTATTTGTTATTAAAAATAAAGAAACAAAAAATGGTCATTATGGGAATCGACCCCATGACATTAGCGTTATCTTATTTTATAAAATACAGACGTTACTTCAAAAAAGAAGATGATTACGTTCTAAGCGTGCTCCTAAGTCAATCTAGTCTTGCTTGTTAACCAATAACATTAAATTCAGCTGGCTCATGCAGACCATTCCATGCTCTAATAGCACTTGACAAGAAGGAGCATTTATACCAATTTGTCCTAGCATATGGAACGAGGAATGTGCCTTTATCTTTGTGTCTTTCTGTGTATTTGTGTTCGGTACGCAGTGAATGATTTCCTGACTTTTAGCTACTCATAAATTAATAATAAACGTTAAAATACAAGTAAAGTAATAATTTTTCTCCACAATGAAAAAGGTGCAGGTACGCCGTACCGGTGCGTACCGTCAGAAAAACAAAGCACTGTATATATACAAAATTTGATTCCTGTTGTATGAGCTAATACTTATCTGCTAACGCTTATTTTTGTGTACCAAATACTAAATTCAACGATGTTTATTTACATAATTGGATGATCGTCATGTGTCTCTAAATCCGTCGATATTTCCTAGCAGTCTAATTAACCATGCTTCTTGCTTCCAGCCCAAACCATATTCTCTTGCTGTGTACTCCTATTCTGCAACGTCATTAGTTTGTGTGGTTACTTCACTACTTTTTACTGTCACTAAATACAACGCACAATATATTTATAAACGAACTAATATGCCGGTACTAAGTTAAACTAGACCACTACAATATGAAGACAAACTTGTACTTGCATAATGTGTAAGATAGATTCGTTATGAAGTGAAATCAAAGCAATTTCTTCCAGTTGTTATTGAGCGAATGATCTCCAGATAAGACTGAGATCGAAGTCCTAGTGACCTTCCCTGGACGATAGACAAGTGTGAGTGCCCTCAGGCTAGAAATCTTTCACACACATGCCATCACACACACACGCTCACTACTCAAATACACCCAGCTTGGACATTATTCTTGGACATCGCTTATCAATGGGGCTCACTAATGAGTTCCTCTAAAAAAAGAGAAAGTTGAACTTATCAAAGCATTTTATCTTGGAAATATGCTGATTCCCTTTGTCACCAAAAGAACGTGTTTTTTTCCCCTCTAAACATCTCTGTTGGTATTCTCCCTTGGCGCTGCCCTATTAGCGTATGACACATGCCATTTCCAGACATGACTTTTTGGTCGCTGATGTGTCACCGCAGTGTGACGGCAGTGTCACAATGGTGATAAACCCTGCCCGACATCCCGAGACCTCTACCGATAACATTGTATTTGTCCTTTGACATTTTTTTTAAAATACCTAATTGCTATAATTTATGTGAAAGGGTGACGTAAATCGTTTGGCTACCTTAGAAGGCGTCTTGAGTTTGAACCCCGCAATTGTATTTGCTAGACGCTCAAAGACAGCACGAAAACCTTCGGCTTTAAATGCTTCCTCCCCCCCCCCTCTGTATATGTCCATAAAAAATATTAGACCAGAGCGCGCTGAGTATGTTATAGCAAGAAAGACGCGTTATACAAAAGTATTAATTTTAAAAAATATATAATTTGTTCAGAGAATTGATTTGTATTACTTTACGGCTAAAACATAAACATATAATATACAAGACTGGTACTAACAAAAGTTTATCAACTATTGAACAAAAAACGGCATACATTTCTTTTCTTATCATTATTAGAGAATGAAAAACCATGGCGCCAAATTATGTTATTAGATGAAGCAGGGACGGCGCTAGGGGGTGGCAAGTGTTATTGAAGGTGTACAACTTCATTAGTGAAGCCATGATCTAATAATGCTAGGGACTGAAATATGTGTTCTCCCTATCTCCCCGAAAAGAGAAATCAGCTATTATTTTTGTATGGTCTGTTTGAACCTTCGTCCGTCTGTCTGTCACGTTTAGATCTCAAAATTTCAATTTTCAATTATCAGAATTTCCTTGAATTACATAACTTTGTGGCAAAGATACGAAAAACTTATTGTTTTCAAGTATCATATGTACAAAAAAATGCATTGGCATATAAACCTACAAATAAGAGTTGATTAAATTATTAATATTGTTTTGTTCTGGTCGGAAGTCAAATGCACATGATAATTTCTGGTTTATTCCCGATTCAATCTGACCAATCAGATTTCTCGGTATTAGGCCTAATTAATAAATATCAATTTGTCTCGGGGGCTTCACAGAGAATAAATTAAGACCTACTTGGCTGAGTGGTAAAGTGCTTGGCTTCCGAACTGAGGTTTGAATCCTGGTGAAAACTGGGCTTTTAAATTTCGGGATATTTAAGGCGCCTCTGATTCCGCCCAGCTTTAATGGGTACCTGACATAATTTGTGGAAAAGTAAAAGTGGTTGGCCGTTTTGAAGACCACATGACATCTTCATTAACCGTGGGCCACAGAAACAGATATTTTCATCATCTGCCCTATAGATCGCAAGGTTTGAAAGAGGAACTCTCTTACCTAAGACCTCTACCATGCACATTGGACTTACCCTTCTTAAGCCTAAGAATTATATTTTGTAATCTAATCCATCGATAAAAACATCACAAATGCTCGATAAGAGTTTAAACACAATACAGGACAATTCCCAACAATGAAAGGCGACGATAGGGAACATACGTTCGTTATTGATAACAATTGAACAATTTTAAAAATTTATCATTAAAGAACCCAGCACGGCTATACAACATACCAGTATTAGAAATACCAGTATTGGATAATGAAATTGACCTGCGTATCGCCAAGGCAAGTGCATTCTATGGCAGACTGTCTAAAATGTCTGGAACAGACGTGGTATCACCACAAATACAAAGAAAGGGATCTATCGAGCCGTCATCCTCCCTACATTGCTATATGCCTCAGAAACGTGGACAGTGTACAGAAAACATGCAAAGAAACACATGACGTGTCTAAGAAAAATACTGAATGTCAAATGGCAAGAAAAATTACCAGATACTGAAGTCCTTCGAAGAGAGGGTCTGCAAAGCATCCATACAATCATGATGCAGTCCCAGCTGCGATGGGCAACACGTCTGCAGAATGGAAGACCACCGCATCCCTAAACGACTCTTGTATGGCCAACTAAGCGAAGGAAAGCGCTCGTAAGGTGATTAAAGTAAGCGCTTCAGGATGCTGAGGAAAAGAGAACAACGTTGGCAGAAGAAAAACGCCATAGAAGAATGCCCACGACACTAGCGCCAGCTGGAATAACCAGCGTGCAGCTGAACATTACGGGCTCACATAGGTCTCACCAGCCACATGAGGAGGCATAAAACCCCAGTGCAAAGCTCTAATCCCCATGAATGACAAAGTGGTCATCATCGAACAACGATGGACGAACTATAATATACCACATTAGAAATCCACATATATTGGGCGAATTCATAAATTGCATGCATTATTTTTTATATATAGGCTATATATTTTTTTGTGTATTCGGAATAAAAATACGAAAAAAAAATGAAACATAATCGAAATATAGGCCTACAGTCATCATTTTGTACACCCGGGGTGGGGTAATCATTCGTGTTCAAAAGTTCAAGTGTTTATAGTTTATGCGATTTGAATATTTTCACATGAGATACTATTTATTCATTTATTTTTCACTTTTTACAAAGCGACATTTAGTCGCATTTTTACTTTTGTTTTCTGCTCTGCAAATTGATCCCAGATCTTCAAGTTAAGAGATGGACTATGGCACAGCCAAAACGTAAGGAAAAACAAATACTTTAGAATAAAAGCAAGATTCTTCTTTTTTTTTTCTTCCCAGTTCTCATTTAGTGGCGTAGCATCTATGGCGCGAGGAGGTTCAATGAACCCCTGCCCACGACCATTTGGGGCCCACAGCCAGTGACATAACAACCATGGATGGTGTAGGTTTTATTGCAGCCATACTTCATCGAACCATGCGTCTTATCTTATCTTCAGAAAGGAGGTGATTACGTGACGTACTACGTTGTGTCCACAGATGGATCTACTAGTCTAATACGTAAACAATAATGAGTAATATCGCATTAGATCAATACCCAAGTTGTTAAGACATTGCTCCCCAGTTTGAGAAATGCTGGGTATAAGTTGAGACTTGCCTTGCCTTCAGGGAGTGCGTCAAAAAAAAAAACAAAAAAACACTAACTCTTCTTTTTTAAAAAACTAAAAATTTCTTCCAATGTTTTTTTTTTTATCAACTTCCGCAATATTTGCAATCGTGGCTACTTTCACTTTCCTTATTTCATGTTTAAGTAACAGTAGTCTAGTAACCGGATTTTGTACACATATGGGGGCTTTTTTTTTTTTTTACATAAAGTAAAGTCTAGTCGGCAGATCTAGATTGTCAGTATGACAATATGCCATATGCCTTCATTATTTTTATTCAACCGAATCCATAAAATAAATAAGTTCACAATTTTAATTAAAGTAAAAGCCTTAAAAGCAATCTATCTAGATCTAGATCTAATTGAACTAGATCTAATTCTAACCAAACTAAACATCAAACTAAAAGTCGGCTAAGTTGAAAGATTGAACTTATTTAGACAATTTAGTAATTTACTTACCGCAATTTGAATTTCATCAATTTGAACTCTGAAGGTAGTTCTAGACTTGTATCAGTGTATGAGTTAAAATTAAAATGATTAAAATTAAAAAGTTTACAGTAGACTAGATGTAGATCTAGACTCTAGACTCTACATCTAGTCACTAAAGTTACAAGTATAATAATAAATAATACTCACTGCTGTACTCAATTAACTCAATACAATAGTGACTAACATTTATATAATTAGGACTTGAAACTTTAAGTTGCTTAACCTTAAAAGGACTTTGTCACTTTACTTTTTAGCCTTGAGTTGAGTCACTACTGAGTCAGTATACTAGACTCTGTATAGAATGTAGTCTATCATAGTCTATGCACTAAATAGTCTAGATTCTAGATCTAGATCCATAGACTAGATCTATAATGTCTGATATATACTAACACATTAACATATTATTATTATATATATGATCTAGGTACCTATGATCTATCATTCTATCTATATATGATCTAGCAATCCCAGATTATTCTACATCTAGAGTATCTAGAGTCTAGACTATGTATCTCTCTCCCTATATATATATAGATCTATATATATAATATATATATATATATATACATATATATATAATTATTATATATTCTAATTACATATATATATAATAATATAAATATAAATCTGTATGATAATACACTAACATTATGTTTAGATCTAGCTCTATCTATATAGATATTGACTGTTGTTAGTAAAACTTGACATCGGACCTCACTACATCATCTTGATCATTATATATATATGTGTATAGACATCTTTAAACTTTTAAACCTGAAAAACCCTGGGGGCTTCGATGTAAAATTTCACCTGTCATCTTACTGGGTTCGAACCGTGTGACTAAATGCTATTTTGTTCTGTTCTGTGTGAATTTAAGGTTCTAATCTTGGATGTACTTTTTAGTCTATTAAGTCAATGGAAAATATGATAAATATAATCTACAACTATAATATATTATGTTAACCAACCATGCCAAACTGGTAGCAAGCATCTATTGATAAATATTAACATTTAATGTGGAAATTATAAAACAAACAGTAGAGACTGTTTTTAATTTAATGATAATCATTGAATATGATTGATGATCTTAGAATATTTCATAAAACTATACCTCTAGATCTATAGAGAAGTAATTATTCTGTTGAAAAATATAATAAAAAGCAATATTTATCATTCACACATATGAATAATTAATGACTAATTAAGTCATTAACTAGATATATATCTATGTTTTAAAACATAGAATTTCATTTTTTTTTATAATTAGCCCATGATCATGAATGGGTAATATATGTATCATTCTCATATATGAATAATTAATAATAAGTCATTAACTAGATCTATATTTATAACATTGAATTTTCATTTAATTAATTTTTTTAAATTAGCCCATGAATGGGTAATATAGAGGCACATGACTTTGCTCCTGTGCGAGCAGATGAGAGAAAAGTCCTTAATCTTAGTCGAACTGTCACACCTAAGCAGTATGTGAAGGTGAGTTGGTTTTTCTCATTTCCTAAAAAATAAGTTAAGCATTTAAATACATATAATGGGTAAATAAAAATAAGAGGAATAATTCATTTATTTATTTATTTTAAAAACCATAACTGCTGTGTCAGATTTGAATGCTGAAGTATGTTAAATATATGATCATCGAGTAGTATCTTGAACTTATTTATTCTTCAATCCTACCCATGTCACCTATCTCTTTCTGCTATCCTTGTTTTACCGCACTGTGGTATCACTGATGATTGTTAGCTTCCTTCAGTCAGAGAACAACTACAGCTCATCTTGTGTTACTGGAGAGACATTCCTGCCCTCATATATGACAGGAGAGGGGTGAATTACTGTGTTGGCGACAAATTTTGACCATAGCCAGTGCCCAAGCTGTCATCTTGTTTTTTGTGAGTGGTGGGGGGGGGGGAGTTTATTTATTGGAGTAACAGAGGATAAGTGCCTATGCTATAGCTGTGTTGTTTATTTATTCAAATGATTATTTCTAGGATCATAGGTGTTTGAATTTTACTGTATCTTTCCAAGATTATTAGTGTTTAGTACTAATCTAGATTCTAGACTGTACTTTTCAAGTAACATCTTCTAACATAATTATCCACTATATTGGTTTGAATCATGATGTTCTGTGTCAAACTGGTGGAGACACTAGAATTTTTACTTAAATGTAATACCAGTTTCAACTGAGGAATGTAACTGTTATTCATCATTGCTTGGTCCTCTTAGTACCACTGTAAGTAATAATAATGTTATATGTGAGGGCTCTGTTGAGATTTATAGGTGAAGACAGATATTGCGTGATAGGGGTGGGACTATGTGGGTCATGTGACCATTTTGGAATTAGGATGGTCGAATAATTTTTCACATGTTACTGTGTTGCTGCTATGCAGAATTGTCTGGAAGGTCTATGGGCTGACCCTTGTTTTGCTATATTTAATTCACCATTTTCTGTCATCAAAATTTGGTCCCTAGCTCTGGCTTTATTTTTGTAATTTGTAGGCATCCTATATTGCTTCAGCGCTAAGCCTCCTCTTCTGAATGTTTAATTGGTCCAGTTTTATTAGTTTCTAACGTTTTCACTATAACTTCCTGCTTGGCTGAAATATCACCAGCTTGATTTGATTTACACCTGACTAGAGTGATGGCAAACCAAATTGCTAACCACACAACCTACCAATCATTCATCTATTAATAATAATAAAAAAAAACTAAATAAGTAAATATACTTTGCTAGGTGTGTGAATATTTATAACTTGTTTATTGTTTGCTATCAGCATCTACAGGGAGAATTGCTTGAAGGTACTTTGCATGAACTTCCCTGGAACATCAAAGACTCTGTGTCTCTGTACGAGAGCATGACAGTGGCCTTCAATGCTCTTACAGAAATACCTGTGGAGCTACCTCTTCGTCTACCCCACTTGAGTTACCTGAACCTCAGCCACAATCTTCTCACTACACTTCCAGAAAGTTTTGGTCTGTTATTCCACCTTAAAGAAGTTTGCATACAGCACAATCAACTTACATCCATGCCAGACAGTTTTGTTTTTCTTGTAAAATTGGAAAAGGTACATTGTAGCAATTGTATTTAGTAGTGTAATGATAAGATTTCAGGGTAAATGTCTTTGTATTTTCAGAAGCTATCGCTTATGACCCAATGTTCTTGTTATGCTTGAGATATTTGTTTAGGTAATTAAATAACACAAACCCTCTTTATTGAATGAAAGTTTAATTCTCCAAGTAGAAATCACATCAAGATGGACACACACTATTTCACTGCATTTCAAGAATAGATTCACAAAGTTATTTTAACATAAAACTGGAAGCTTGTTAACTGAAGGACATGCTATAAGCTTCTCTCCCTTTTTTATAGGCTTTTTACTAGAAACATTTTGAATAGGAAATAAATTAACCCAATAGCTCCTACCACAGCATAGTGCGTCTTTTACATTTAAGTCCTACGGCAGGATAATGCATTGGGACAGCTTTCTTATATGAAGAGCTCTTCATGTCTCATTTAGACGGAGAACTAGAGCAAGATTACTATTTTTTTGTGAAAACTGAATGTGTATTGCTTTTTATTACCTTTTTAATACCTTTTTCAAACTAACAGGCCTATAGACATTAATTATAATGATTAAAAGACATTTATTTTTATTTTGAAATTTAGAATGACTTTATTGCTAAATATTTAAAATAAATCAATGATACCTATTTAGATGATCAGTATCTCTTGTTGCAGAAAATGGTTTGAAAATATATTTTTGTAAAGTGGCTACACTGTTGCAATCCACAATAAATTGCTTTAAACAGAGGTTTTAAAAAAAGTGTCTCAAAGAGTATCTGTAACTGTTGAAGAACATTTTTAGGATTTGATGTGTGTTTGACTCAAAATGATTTAGGCTTGAAATTATCTTTTGATTTTTAAAAGATGTTTATTTCATATTAACACAATTATTAATTATAGCTTTTATATAGCTCTACTTTCATGCTCATAGCATGCTCAGAGGGCTGTGATCCAATCTCATTTGTGGACCAGTGGGGGGAGAGAGTATCTGGGAGAATGTTTTTCCGTGCTGCCTTTAGGCACTTAGTAAACACAACTCTGCATGAGTCGGGTGTCGAAACTCGAGTCCCCTTCATAGGTAGCCAAGCCAAGTTTAAGTATACTTAGCCTCTTGACCACTCATCCCACAAGTGTATGAATAAAAAATTTTACAACTTTGACCCTATAGGTTGACTTTTCCTATAACCAGCTGAGGCAGTTGCCTGAGAACATCGGCACAATGGAAAAGTTAGAGAAAATAAATCTTACGCACAACAAGCTTAAACAACTGCCACTATCATTTGGTTCACCTCAGTCTAAGGTACAGCTGTTACTCGCATACCAGGCAAGTAGCATTTTTGTTGAAGTTGCACAGAAATCTAGGACTAGATCTATATAAAAATATATTCAAAAGGCAGTTCAAAATGTACTCCACATCTTTATATGGGATTTGATAATATTTATTACACAGTGTTAGATCCTATTGTCTTACAGTTTAGAAAGACATTGCAAGAAATGAAATTTAGTTTCAATGTTTTATAGAAGATTAAAAGGTATTTGCAAAAAGAAATTCAAGAGAAAGGAAAAAAGATAAATATTGTGTATGTGTAATGTGTACTTTTCTAGTTCTGTGGCATTTTATGTCTCATGAGATACTGCATTCCCTTTGTAACTTCTCATGTGGCTAAAGAGGCTAATTTTTGATACACAGCTGTGGTTTACAGGATGGGTCATCTTTCATCACCAGGCACTGTTCACTTTCATCCATCTTTCTAATTCTGGTGTGTGGCCATTAATGATCATGTTATTTTCTAGCACTTGTACTCTTTTGTAGTTACTAATGTTTGTACATTTTTATTCATTATTGTTATTTCAAGTGGGGACATGGGGGCTCATTGGTAAAAGCACTAGGAACTAATCAGATTCCCTGAGAATGCTGAGATTTTGAGTAGGTATTTTGGATGCCTTTATGTCCAGCCAATTCAAATGGGTACCTGACATAGGATTTTTATTAGAGGTGGTTGTTTGTTGTGCTGTCCACATGATACCATTGTTAACTGTTGGCCGTAGAAACAGATGAGCTTTAGCTTTTACATCATCTGCCTCCTTAGATAGTAAGGTTAGAAAGGGCTACCATTACCTTTTACTACTTCAAATGCTCCTGAGCTATTTTTTAAAGTATGTTTACACTTAAGTTATTTCAAATATTTGTACTCTGATTTAGTTTTAATTATTTGGACACTCTAATATTAGCAACTCTAACACTGCTCTATATTTACAATTGCTTGCTTTAAACTAGAATAGACTGGAGAGCCCACCCCAGGCAGTTTGTGATGAAGGGTCATCATCAACTCTCGAGTATGTCCGCAAGCAGTATGCCACCAACTGTGCAGAATACCCCACCAGCACAGTGGTTCCTCTAAACCAGTTTCCCCGCTGCTGTAGCAACAAGCTTGAGCCATCTGTCAGCAATCCCCATTCAGCACAAATCCAGTACATCCAGCAGCAGACCAACACCTCACACACTACCAACAGAATTAAGGCACCCCTGTTACCTCCCTTTGATGCGACAACACTTACACCATTTCAGTTACAGGATCGAGTCATAGGTAACTTTTTATATACATATACATAGCAATAACCCAAATATCAGCAATATTGATAAACTGAATAGAGTACTTTTGCAAATGGGAAAACTGACAAAAAAATTTTGAATGATATTTTTTTTTTAAATCCTTAAGAACAATTTTTATCAAGTACTAGACATATGTTACCCGCGACCCGTGGGTCTTTATTTGCGCATTACTGTCGATATAGTCACTAAGAGTGTTTTGTAAACAATGAAACGAAATAATAATGTAATAAGTAAAGCGAATGTGTCAATGTAAAAATAGTGTGAATGAAGCTATCAAATCAAAATAGCTAATAGGCTTAAATCCATTTTTTTTCAAATTAAAACATTTGCTTCTAGGCCTACATATATTTGATTAAAATTTGAGATGAATAGACTTAATTTTGTATGTTCATGTGTTAAAGTATAAAATAGATCTTGAGGTAGACATAGATCTAAATCTACAATAATCGAGTTAAAAATAGGCTTTTATTGAGTTCATTCTGTGTTGCGCATGCGTGACCTTTTTTCATGAATGAATATAGGCCTATCTCAACACGGCTACGCAGCTTTATTTAGCGAACAGCGAACGAATGTATTAAAAATGCTTTAGAAAAACAAATTTGAATGTTAATTTGATTAAAATATGAAATGAATGGACAATAATTAGTATGTTTATGTGTTAAAGCATAAAACTATCTTTGCGAAAAGAAGTTTTATCATCTTAGAGTTCAATAAGAGTTTTAGACCTAGGCCTAGGAATAGACTCAGTAGAGAGATGTGTTAATCACTGTTAATGTGTAACCATTTGGTAATGTCTAATGAAAGGATGTTCGCCAGACATTACCCGCGGCCTGCGGGTCTAAGTTTGTGTTTACTAATCCAGTGAATGGGATTTAGATGTATGTTAAACGTAACTAAACTTTCAAGTTTTTTCTCTTTCGCTACGAAAATAAAATTAGGTTTGCGAAATGGGATTACCCGAAGCCGATACATTCTTATCTATTAAAAACGAAAAGAGCGATAGCTTTGTTAAATGAATGGGATTATAATGTGAACAATTAAACGAAATCATTTTTAATACGCGATTCATGAATGAATATAGATCTAGGCCTATCTCATCTCTACTTCGCAGCTTTCGTAAATGATTGTAGCTTTAGAAAACCAAATTTGAATGTTTATTTGATCAAAATATGAAATGAATGGACTTTAATTAATATGTTTATGTGTTAAAGTATAAAACTATCTGTGCGAAGAGAAGTTTTATCATCTTAGAGTTGAATTAGAGTTTTAGATCTAGGGATGGGATTATAAAGTAAACAATTAAACGAATTAATATTTAGTACGCGATTCATTACGGTATTGTCTAATGAAAGAATGTTCGTCAGGAAATCTGTAGTCACAGATATAAGGAACTAATTTATGTAAAAAATCCTTTTGAAACACAAAATTGAAGGTTAATTTTATTATATAATGAAATCAATGGACCTTCTTTTGTATTTTCATGTGTCAAAGTAAAAAACTATCTGCGCAAAGTGTATTTCTTAAAATTAGATCTAGGTCTAAATCCTTTCGATCTTTTCTCATGTCAACATTGTAGACATGGCCTAGATCCATAAAATACTATAGCTGTAATAGAGTCGAACAACTTTATTTTTTTTTGAGGGTCTTAAGTTTGTTTTAGGGCTACAATACATACACTACGGTCTAAGTTAGTACCCAAGGAACATTCCTGCCTAGTTTTATCAAGATTGGTCGAGCGGTTTTGATGTCTATAAGTAACATACATACATACATACATACATACACCTCACATTCTACTTTATAATATAGATTTTACAGTTTTAATGCTGTAAATTAGAAAGGATCCTGTGGGATTTTTTTAAATGTTGGAATCATTTGATTGTGGTTTAAAAGTATTTTTCATTAGTGTAGTATTAAAATGCTGTAAGAGCTAGTAAGGAATTAGTTGATACTTTTTTCTAAGCCCATTCATGTTTTCTCTGATGTGTGACCTTTCAACATGCCCTATTTTATCCATGCATTGTTGGTACAACTTGCTGACAATTTGTTTATGTGTGTGTCTTTAGTACGGTATGTAGAATTATTCCCCTTAGCAAGAGAGTTCATATTGTTTTGTTGTGACAAACGTGTATTACATTGGAGTGTGTGATTTTTAAGAGACTCGTGAGTCTGGTGAGTCTGGCCTAATAGCATTGCTATTATTTATTGTTATCAAGTGTAGTTTTAGTTAACACAGCTTACATACTACTGTTTTTGTCTTGCTATAAATTTACTTGATTAATTCTGTTTACATAATGTCTAGATTCAAATTAGCCATAAAGAAGTGTGCTTTTTCTTTTTAACGGACCCATTGTGTTTTTAATTTTTATTATAGGGTTAATATATGGTGCAGCCATCGGAGATGCAATAGGTTTAGCATGTCGCTGGATGTCTAAGGATGAAGTGGATTTTCATTATGGCAGTGATGAGGATTTAGTCTATGAGAAGATAGTCCAGGATGAACATAGAGTTTTGTGGCGACAGGGAGACTGGACTTCAAATTTTGATCAGTTTGTATGTCTTCCACAAGGCTTATTGCTATCTAATAATCAAGAATTTTTTTAATCTAGAAAAACTGATTGATTGATCTCCTGATACCCAACACAAAAGTCTTAAGTTAAGGTCATGGTACTAGGGTTTTTATTTGTGATTAAAGGTTTAGAGTAGAGCCTCTTATGGAGTCAAAGCTAGCTACTATGCACCTTTATTAGGTAATGGTCAGAAATGATCTCACCATTAAGTGTATAAGGTTTGCTAGGTGCTTTAGAGAACAACAACTATTATTTAAGATCTTTTTATTTTTGTGTTAAACAACTCTTGTGGATGATGACAAATATAAAACGTAGGCTGAATTTTAGCAGGATAGTTTCTGTATTTCTTTAACTATATACTCTAAGGTAACTTTCAATTTTAATACAAAACTCTCTTGAAATCTCAACTGCCTAGAACACACTTTTCAAAATAAATTCTTTATTATGTTTACAATATATTCTTGCTGGAATTTGTGGTAATATCAATTATATATTTTTTTTTAAAGAAAACTGCATCGATTTAGTTAATGTCTGTTTTAACAAATTAATAAATTACAGATGCTAGTCACAGAGTCATTGGTAAATTGGGCAGGTGTTGTTGATGAGCTTGAGTTTGCTCGTCGACTCCAAACCTGGGCCAACCAGGGCTTCAAGGAACTGGGGGATTCTGTTGGTGTTGTCACTAGTGAAACATTAGCAAAGGTAAGTTAATAATTTTTAACATCAAAGCATTGAATAAATCAACATCATTGTTCGCAACATCAATGGTAGTAACATTTTTTTTTAAAAAGAGACGCAATGCATAAAACCTCGTTTTTTTAAAATTGGATTGAGTAGGCCCCCCACTAGGAAACTTCCTTTATCATCTAATATATAGGCCTAAAGCACAAAGTAAGGCATATGTATGTATGTAAGTTCCGCATATAAATCAAAACCATTTGACCAATCTTGATTAAATGGGCATAAATGCTCCTTAGGTCATGGCAAAGACCGTAGTATATGTTTAATTTCCTTCCACAACCAGGGAGCCCTAAAAATAAAAGAAAATATCTAAAGGCCACAGGTCATATTTGGCTAGTATTTTTTATATAATTTTCATTTATTTCAAATAACTATTCTTTCTTTTGTCACATGTTTTCATTTTTTCTTGCCATGTTCATTTAATGTAAGCTTATGTTTAACATTTATTTTTCCCAGTAGCACATTTCAAATGTGAAGTTAGTTCTAAAGCAGAATAATTTTTTTTAATTGATAACTTATAACTAATGTAAATTTCTTTAAAAAAGATTTATGCTTATGTTAATCTGGTCATATGCATTTTATGAGATATTCAAATTCTGCTAATTAGCTATTTTCCCAAATTTCCACAGTCCTGTTTCAGATATACATTGTATTTGCTATTCTTAGTCAGAGCATTAAGAATACAAATTCATATATTTTTCTCTTGTAAAATAAGATAATCAAATTTCAAACTGTTCTGATTTCTGATAGGTTCTTTCACACCCTGATTTTACTAAAGACCCTCATACAGTATCGAAAAGTGTTCTCACTAATAATCAAGCTACTTCCAACGGTCATATGCCTTTGGGCAACCTTCCAGCAACAATGCCTTCATCCAATTCATCCCAGCATATACCCAGACTGTCATCGTCCTCATCATCATTGCCATCCCTGTCATCACTCAGTCACAAAGATGTTGTACAGAAGCTTGTTTATACCGCCCCCTGTGATACTTTTGGTGTTGATAATGGTGCTGTGGTCAGGACAGCTATTTTAGGTAAGGTTATACTGTGTCTTTATATGTTTTAAATATCAACTTAATATATACATATATATATATATATAAATATATATATATATATATATATACTAGCCTGACATTACCCGCGGCCTGCGAGCCTTAGTTTGTGTTTACTAATCTAGTGGATTGGATGTAGATGTATGTTAAACTTAGCTAATGATCCTTTCAAGTTTTTCGCTATGGAAATAAAAGAAGTTTTGTGAAAATGTGTTTACCCGAAGCTGATACATTCATATATATTAAAAACGAAAGGAGCGATAGATGAATAGGATATAAAGTACAATTAAAACGGGTTTACCCGATTTGTTAAATGAATGGTATTATAAAGTAAGTCAGGACGTCTGAATTCGCAGATATATGGAACGAATTTATATAAAAATGCTTTTGAAACACAAAATTGAAGGTTAATTTTATAACCTAATGAAATCAATAAACAATCTTTTGTATTTTCATGTGTCAAAGTAAAAAACTATCTGCGCAAAGTGTAGTTTTATTAAAATTAGATCTAGATCCTTTAGATCTTTTCTCATGTAAATATGGCCTAGATCGATGAAGTTATGCTTTCATAGAGTTGGTCAATTTTTTTTTTTGAGGGTCTTAAGTTTGTTTTAGGGCTACAATGCATACACTACAGTCTAAGTTAGCACCTAAGGAACATTTCTGCCAAGTTTTATCAACATTGGTCAAACGGTTTTGATTTCTATTCCTAACATACATACATACGCCTTACTTTCTACTTTATAATATAGATATATATATATATATATTTAATAAAGATTTTTTTTTTCTGTCTTAAGCAGAAAAAATAAATTTAAAATATGAGTTTAAGTTGTTTTGTAGCCATGATTTTTAACAAATTTTAAATTTCATTATAACAAAATTTAAAATTGATGATAATCAATGTGAGGACATAGTGACTTATTGTTAAATGGCTTTTGCTTCCGAACTGAGGAGTTTCGTATTTGAATTCTATTGAAGACTGGGATTTTGAATTTCAGTATTTTTAGTCCGCCCCTCAGTCCACTTTACTCAAATATATACCTGACATTAGTTAGGGAGAGGTAAAGGCGTTTGGTCATTATGCTGGCTACATGACTCTTTCATCCTAAATATTTTTAAGCTCAAAATTCCCAGTCTTCACCCAACTTTGAACTTTAGGACCATTGTTTCCAAAACCAAGCACTTTACAGTTCAGTCATTATACCCCTTTTATAAGTTAATCATGTCAATATCGGCTTCCTTTAATTTTTTTTTTTATTATTATTTCATTAACCTACATAAAATATCTTTGTTTCATTTCAGGTGTGCCATATTTTCATGAACTAATTGAAGTAGAAAGTAACGCAGTCAGGATTTGCCGAACAACTCATGCAGACAATAAATGTGTTGCCAGCTGTGTCCTTATCTCTTTACTTGTGGCCTTACAGTTACAGGTTTGGGGCAGTTTTATAGAAATACTCTTCAAAACAATGGACTAAATTTGTAACCTATGTTTACTAAATCTGAGGGATTAAAATGTAACTACAAATAGAAAATAATAATAAATATTAAGGTAGAAAATTGAGACAAGAAAAATGACTGCTAGCAGGCAATCTTGAAATTATAATTGTGTGTATAAAACAAATACATTTGCTAAAAAAAGGGGATTCCATGCACCAGGTTATTGCACCCATTTATGAATAGAACAGGCTAATGTGATTTCATCATTACTTTAAGTGACATAACTAGCAAGAATTAAAAACTGACCATTGAGATAAGGTTTTTAATTTTGGTGTCAAAGGGAGTTTACAATTAGTTTGACTTGTAGAATAGATAAATAAATTCCTAATCCAAGGACTTTGTTTCAAGTTTCATTTATACTTTGCTGAGACAAACACCACTGTAATCAATATAGCTCATAGTACTTGAGTTCTTTTCTGGTACATCCTTTTAGCTGATGATAGAATTACCTTTCCTAGATGATCTTTTTCCAATCTTCATTTTTTTTTAATCTTAAGATAGTCTACTTCATTATATTACATGCCTGACTCTGATTATAACAAACAAAATATAAAAATACTTATAAAAAAAAAAACATCAAAGCTTATCTAAAGGGAAGGACTCCACATTTACAACTATGTTTCTCAATGATGTAGAATTTATTTCCATTTTTGATATTAAACAAAATAATAAATTATCAGTAATTAATTTTTTTAATTGGTTAATTTTTAGCGGCCCCCGAAAGGGGAAAAAATGCTATTAGTTTTTTTGTGGAATATCTGTCCGTCCGTTCGTCCCATTTAGATCTCGTAAACTAGAAAAGATAGTGAAAATCCGACATCATAATAGTTTAGACCATTCAAAGGCTACTTTTTTCTTTTCTGAAAGCGAAAAATCTAATTTTTTAAATCACTTATGCAAACAGCTATTTCATAAAATACACCACTTTTACAACTATTCACTATTAATAGTAACAAACAGGGGAGGCTCTTTAGTAGGGGAGATAGCCATTTACGATATTTTTAACACTTTTATGCAAATGGCTTTAGATCTTTTGTAAAAAAAAAAATTTGTTTACATTTGTATTGCTAAGTTTTGTAAGTTCTGTCATACTAACTACTACATTTACACAAAAAAATGTTTACTTTTTTTTAAAGAGAAAACATTTATTTAGTATGCATATAAGTTAGACATAATTTAATACAACAATTAATAAGTAGTTTTTCATATTATTGCATGAACCACAGAGTTACATCGCAGCATAGAACACATACCTAAAGGAAAATTTTTTATGTTTTTTAGGGAAATGTTTTTTTCTTGAGGATTTGAATAAGAGATTGACCCTTTACCAAACAATTAGATATTCATTATAAGACATCAGTTAGGCCAGGTTCACATCTAACTCAACATTCACTTTCACCTATCCTTTGGTCTGCTGAACCGCAGGGGCACCACACAAGATCTATCAACCTTTTTCCTCCATTTTCTCTGTCATTTGTCTTTGATAGAATTTCATTCTGATGTTCTTTCTGAAAATGTTGAAACCTGCCTTTTTACCTGCCTGGGTGGACCATTCTGGGGCCGATTTAGAGTTTGTGTTTCTACACAAACTGTCTTTGTAACCTTGTTATTTTATTCATGTTTTGTTAAATGCAATAATCAATTGTGTAAAGTTTCAAGTGTAATAAAAACAAATAAATTTTAATGTTCATTTTCTTTTCAGGGTAAATTGATTGACTTAGAAAATAAATTGAGTCTAAATGAGGATCATCTGGACCTAGCATTTAAAATGGCTGCAACACATTTATCAGATGCAGCTGAAATACAGGATTTTATGGAATTAAAGAACTACAAAAGTCTTTCCAGGTCATCATTTAAAATATTGTATTTCATTTTATATGTACCTGTTTTTGAATATGCTTTTTAAATTTTGTTTTCTAGGGGATACTTTTGTGTAAAGTGTATATTAAAGTCATTGGACAAATGAATTAGATCTAATAACTCAGAATCTCCATTTTCTGATTTCAAAGTAAATGGTCGATCAATGCAATTATTCATCACATTACTATTTTTATCTTTTTTTTTTTATAACCAAATATTTTTTTTTAATCTTTTGGTTTTGACTCTATCTCTTATAAAGCCTAAACACCAAGACAGCGATGAGTCACACCTACTTGCCAGTGAAAGCTGCACTCATAGCTTTACATTGGACAGGAGACTTCAGGTACATTAAAGTACAATCAAATCAGTATTCACATTTCAAAATACAAGTAATGAGATAATACTTTGCCTTACTGAGAAGTAGCAGGACAAACATTTTCTGTAACTTATTATCAATATGTTATGAAACCACATTGATAATTACCAAGATAATGAGTAAAGTATATATATTACAGTTACAATTAGTGAGAGTTTCATGTATGTGGCTAACAAAATGACCAACCTCATTTTTTTTTCACTGTAATGTTGTGCACTGATTGAAGTTGGGTGGATTAAGGGGTGTACTAAAAACCTTAATTTTTTAGAGTCCCTATCTTCTTTGGGATTTGGACCCCTTGCTTCAGAAGCCATGCACCAGGCCTCCACATAACCATCATATGAAAAAAAATTGTTTTAGTTATGAGTATTTTTTAATACTTTAAAATATTCTTTTGGATTATATGTAAATATGGCACTTTGTAACAAATTAACATCAGTTATGTTTTAAGAGGAGGCACAGTAGCTGACTGGTCAAGAGCTTTGCTTTCAAAGGGCAAAGAAATTGTGAACATGCAATATTTACAACAGATTTTTATTAATTTAATAAATTTTGACTATCTTAACTGTGAATAGACCTTGCTTTTCATGATCTAACTGTATCAGATTTAGCTCTTGTGATATGAAGGGAGAGTAACTCTTGAAGGATTACAAGCATGACATGGCCTAAATTGTGCTGATGTGCCAAAAACTCAAACCCAAACCAGTTAGAATCCTGGTGAAGACTTCCAGATCTTTAGGGTGCCTCTAAGTCCAGCCAACTCTAATGTGTATCTGACATTAGTTGGGGAAAAGTAAAGCAGTTGGTCGTTGTGCTGGCCTCATAATGCCCTTCTTAACTGTGGTCCACAGAAGCATGACCATTACATTATCTGCAGGGTCTGAAAGGGGAACTTTACTTTTTTTGTTTTAGGAAATATAGCCCAGCTAGTCATTAAAGCCATAAAAATATGACTATTATTTCTGTGCACCAATTATTGTTTTGTATTTATGTTTCTGTTCCCTGATAGGTCTTGCATTGCTGCTCTGACCAGATTGGCGGGAGATAGTAACAGCAATGCATGTGTAGCTGGAGCCATATTGGGATGCTGCTGGGGTTATGCTAAGCTACCTGTGGTCTGGGTAGACAACCTTCGTAAAAAACAAGTCCAGTGGCTGAACATGAGGATAAACCATCTGCTGGATATTATGGGATCACCTTAGGACTTGTTAAAATGTGCATTGCATTTCCAATGGACTCATTAGACATATTTATTTATTCTTGTTCCAATGTTATTTCAACAGCATTTTTTAAAAATATAATAAGCCTTTGATAATTATGTTATAGGAGAGGTTCAAAGTTGTTTTTAGAAAACTCCTAATAAAACATTGTTGTTTTTAATGAAAACTTTATTCTAATGCAATACAAATGAGTCTCTTTTCTACATCTGTGTATCTAACCACCAGTTTGGGATTAGCAAGTTTCAGCAAACTAGATTTTTGTAAAATTCTATTATTCATAGCTTGAGTCTAAGTCTTGGAGCTAACTCTGCATGATCTGACAACAGACTTCATTTCTTCAGGCACCTGTATAGGTTGAAAGTGTAAGCACATTGTCAATAAAAACCACTGTCATCATTAATTGTATACCAGCAATGCAATTTAAAAAAATTAATAGTTGAAATCAGTTCTCATTAGTAAAATCTAATTGCATCTTCTGTGAACAAAGTTTTCTATTCTGAATGCATTGACTCTTGGCTCATAATTTTTATGTCTTCTTTCCATTTGTCCTTGTACCTTTGTTCATGTCTTCTTTCCATTTGTCCTTGTACCTTTGTTCATGTCTTCTTTCCATTGGACCTTGTACCTTTGTTCATGTCTTCTTTCCATTGGACCTTGTACCTTTGTTCATGTCTTCTTTCCATTTGACCTTGTACCTTTGTTCATGTCTTCTTTCCATTAGACCTTGTACATTTGTTCATGTCTTCTTTCCATTAGACCTTGGACCTTTGTTTATGTCTTCTTTCCATTAGACCTTGTACATTTGTTCATGTCTTCTTTCCATTAGACCTTGTACATTTGTTCATGTCTTCTTTCCATTAGACCTTGGACCTTTGTTCATGTCTTCTTTCCATTAGACCTTGTACCTTTGTTTATGTCTTCTTTCCATTAGACCTTGGACCTTTGTTCATGTCTTCTTTCCATTAGACCTTGGACCTTTGTTAAAATGTAAATTATTTTATTGTTGTAAGTAGAGGCGCTGCTGAATTCATGTAACAGAATTCTAGAGTTGTCTTTCAGTTAGTGAGAAAAGTAGGATGGGAAGGACTTAACATGAATCTGCGAAGGCTGTGTGTTTATTTATATTTTCATGAGTTACTAAAGAGCTTGTGGCTCTGAGGATGGCTTGTACTTTAGCCTTCAGATATGAGCTCTTGTCAGCAGGAATTGATGTGCTGCTTCCCAAAAAAAATCAATCCATATACCACTTCCACTTTTATTGGTGCACACTTCTGCTTATTCTTCAGTTTGGGATGTAAATACTTTCTTAATCACTTTTTGGGTGTATGTAATTATACAGTTGCAATTAAAGTAACTTTAATTCTTATTCAGAGAATGTGCTCTGCAATTTCCATGGTTTGCAAGAGGTTATTTGCATTTTGTTGTTCCTTGTTGTTTTTTTAACCTAACATTAAATGAAAGAGGAATCTGATATTGATGTTCCACTAAATACTTTATGTTGTACGTTTATTTGCAATGCAATCGTTTTGCTATAGCTTTTATGTTGAGCTCAAGTCAAATTATAAATTTCTAACAACGTTGATTTGGCAATTTCCTTTTTCTGGCAAATCAAAATATATTTGGTCAGATATGGAAAAGAAAATTAAAGTCAAACTTGTGAGTTGATGTGTGGTTAATGTAACAGTCTAGTAGCAACAAAATTGAATATGACATGTAAATACCATAGAAAAGTCCAGCATTTTTACAATATTATTTATGGCTGCCTGGTCGTGCTGTATGTGCGTCAGACTGTCGTTCGGTTGTGTCAATGGACTCAGGTTCATACCCTGTCACTGCTATCCCCTATCTTCCTGCTGGAGGTTTGGACTTACTTACTTAGTACTTACATAGATCCTCCCGCGCCATTAGGCACATTGGGCAGCAGATATTGAATATCTTCAACTCTGAAGGAACATCCGAATCATGTAAAACATTACTATTTACAAAACATTTTGTTTACATTTGTTATTTATTAAGCAATTTTAGTTTGATTTTTTTTTTTTTTTTAATGTTTAGGTATATAGATATTCTTATATTTTTTTACACATTTAAAAACACAAATTTTTTTTCATGATTTTGTTTGAACCTATCTACTATCCTTCCCACACGAGGTTTTGGCCAGGACAAAATAATCTTGGCATAGTCTGTAACTTTTTTTTTATTTATTTATTAACTTTTTTTTTTTTTCAAAAATATGTATTCTTGAGTAATTAGCCTCTTTATTACCTATAATATAATTGTAATTCTAAATATAATTGCCTGCAATTTGAAAAAGTTTGTGTAATTTTTCAACACTATTTTACAGGCTGGTGGAATACAAATGAGCAAAATGAATAATATTATCGGGATGAAACAAAATAATTTAGGAGAGAAAGAGTTAATGCTTGTTATTTCGTGTCAGTTAAAATAATTTTAGCAAGACATTGTTTTAAGATGTGATATCAATGTTTGACTACTGCAGAGTTGTACAAACAGTTACATTTGAGCAAGATCTACTGTGATTGTTATTATGGTTATTTGCTAAAGTAAACCACTAGTCATCCATGCAAACTATTCTTTTCTCTATTCACCTTTTTCATTGCATAATTTTTGCTCTAAAGATGTGGAAACTAAATGGAACTTATTTAGTCTTCAAGCTTGTGAAAATTTCTTTGATGTTCAAAATTAAAAAAAAAAAAATTCTGTTCTAAAAACTTTTTTTTTGGAAATTATTTATTTTTAAGGCACTGAAACCTAAAGGTTTTAAAACAAAAACTGTTTAGCAAACATTACATAGCATCAGTTCTGCTACATTTGGTCTAGATTGAATATAACTAGAGATAGAAATTGTTAATATCCATGACAATTGGAATAGAGGCAATAAATGCTCTGACAACTGTAACAAATACATGTGACTTAAAGTATCATACATAGGTAGACAAACATTGTAGCTGTTTTCTTGATTTCTTTCAGCTAATGAAAAGATTTTTACAATCATTTAATTATGCCTAATAAACCATTTTTTAGAGGATGGGAATCATAAATGCTCAAAATAACTTCAGAGTCAGCTTTTTAAACTTAAATTTGCAATTTGGTGAATGAATTTATAATGTATTAAATATTAGGGTACTGTGATGTAATAAAATGCAATAAAGATTTAAACGTTGCTGAAGCTTTACTGAAATAGTTTTCAAGACTTATTTTACATTCAAATCGATATTTTTTTAATGCTATGGAATAATTAGCATACTAAAATAATTTATGACAAAAACAATTTTAATAGAAATCTTTTTTCTAAAATATTGGAAGTTATTGGTAAACGTATTTCACATTCACCATAAACAGAAAAATATTTTAAAACTTAGACTCCTGTTTTGTTTTAAATCAACATCATTTTCCTTTACAAGTTTTTTTATTAAATAGGCATAATTTTTATTGACTGTTTTGTTTTAAATTGACATCCTTTTCTTTGACTGTTTTGTAAGCATTTTTTTTTATTAAACAATTACATTCTACTATAAGTCAAAATTTTCAGACCTAAATTAGTTAATTAATATATACCAGTACCCATAATCAAAATGTGAAAACTGCTGAATGCTAAGATTTCAAGAATTTGAATTCCAGAATTAGTCAAGTTAGTGTTTCTTCAGAACTGTTAAAGGTTGTAATTGTATAAAGAGTATATTTTCATTGCTGATTAAAGAAGTGCTGGGTTAACAAATGGTTCACAAGAATTTATTCAACGACTAATTGTATTTTACAAATATATTTTTTTTTCTTGTCATTGTTATTTACCTAATTTGTAACGAAAAAAAATTGTAGTTATGGATAAATGCTAATTAAAATGGTTTTTAAACATTTGAAGTGTTATCTCATGTAAATATTTTACATTTATTTATATTTAAAAAGAATGATCAAATTGAAGAAAACACATTATACTTAATTAATTATTTTTTAATTTAAATGTTTATACATCAATGAAAAAAACAACACAAAAACAAAGAATGCATCATTTTATCAACACAGACATGATTGTATCTCTCTCTCATTCATTCAATGTTCATTCAATGATTTTTTTAAATCTCTTTCGTTCATTCAATTATTTCAAACTAACTAAACTGGACATACATTTTGACTAAAAACCAACACTTCATACCTTTTACAATTATTATATAAATATATTTACACTAAATGGTCTACATTCAAACAGTGTCACTTCTTTTTCTTCCCTTTTCTGATAACTTGCCATCCATCCTCTACAGTATGCTGATCTTCAGGTACAGACATATCCATGTCTTCTGTGCTTTCTGAATTTAAAGGGGGAAAACAATTGTACCACCAATGCAAAATATTCTTGAATCTTTTAAGTACTTAAACATGTGTTTCTATGCAAACTGTTCCTACCTGTAGTTGATGAAGTTTGATGAACTGAAGAATGAACTCTGGGAGATGCTTGTGATGTGGATGGAACATTAGGTGTTTCATCATCAATCTAAATAAGAATAGAAGCAAATGTGATTATTTTTGGCAAGTCAGCTAATTGAGTGTGCTGAATTGAAAAGAAAATAACATTTCCACCAAGCTTATAGAAAACATTTTAAATTACTATAGACATTAATTTACACAAACACATTATAGCTCTGTGATTTGCTTGACACACACAAAAAAAAGTCATAATTACAAGAGATGAGGGAGGGTGGTGAGGGTGGGGTATATGAAGAAAAATTCTGTATTAGCTGAGCATGTTTGTGCCAGGAAGGGGGGTTAAGGAGAAACCCATCAACTGCACATTTCTTTATTAAGGTGATGTGAAGATTGCTGATAATTGTTTGACCAAGGCTTTTCACTGAAAAAGTAACGCTTTATTAAAGAATTTATAAATTGGTTTTTGTACCTCATCTTGTTGAAACAAATATTAGATTTTATTTAATGCCAGAATTTTAAAGAAGTTTATTAATTAATAATACAATAGAGAAATGAAAAATTTAGGTGTCAAGTATTAAATAGACATGAAAAGTTTGTTATGCAAAATACAGTTGACCCTAAATAGTCTGACAGTCAAGGACCAGGGTGGTGTCGGATTATTGAAAACGTCATATTACCAAAAGTTAGCTGTACAACAATAAATTGTTCTTTTGCATCTATTGTTTATTTTATACCATTGAACGTTTAAGACAATATCTATTTCTTTAAAAATGCAGAAAACTTCCAAAACTTGAGGATATTTGCTTGATTTCAGTGTTTTTTCTTTTGTTGTGGTCTTCAGTAGATTTCACAAAATGTTCTATTTTCTCATTTTTCATAATGTCATAAACAATAGGTCCCCAGATGCTATAAATCGAAGAAATGGCATTGAAAGTTTTACCACGGTTGTACCACTTAATAATTTTTCAGGAAGAGATAATATCTTATGTTTACCAGCTTTGCTAATCTTCCAACAAGACATAACAATAACTACAACACTAAAAAAAAGTGCCTATTAATAATCACAGAAAGACGATCAAGAACATATCACCACTCAATACACCACGAATCATAGGAGAATAGGCTAGACTAGCGTGTCAAAACATGCATGTGCATATGAAGTATACATTGTTGCCACGGCGTCAGATCACTGAATGTGTTGGATTAAAAAGTGTCCTAGAAAAAGGAAGTTTAGAAGTACTATGTAATAGAGAAATTAATAGCTTCTGCCGTACAATATACACAGGACATTGTAAAATTTACTAAGTGCAATAATATGTTAGCGAGAAATGAAACATTTCATTACATCTACATCCTCCTCATCCATATCTTGTCTTTGACAATTGAGAACTGAAGGTTTGGGCAGACTCTGTAGGCGCTGGTTCAACTCTTCCAACTTGTTTCCCTGGCACAGGCGATAGTATAAGCACAGCAATGCTGCTATCTGCAATCACATCATAAACAAATCAAATTAGGTACAATATATATATATATATACATATACTATAAAGCAGAAAGTAAGGTATATGTAAGACAATCAATAAAAAAAATAGTTGCCCAACTCTATGAATGTATTACTAATTCATACATCTAGGCCATGTTTACATGAAAGAAGATCGAAAGGATCTAGATATACACTTTGCAAAGATAGTTTTTTACTTTGGCACATGAAAAAAAAAATAGTCTATTGATTTCATTATTTAATAAAAATTAACCTTCAAATTTGTGTTTCAAAAGCATTTTTACATAAATTCGTTCCTTATATCTGCGAATTTCTAGGGCCTGGCATACTTAATAATTCCATTCATTTAACAAATCGGGTAAACCTGTTTTAATTGTACTTTATATCCCATTCTCTCGCGCTACTTTCATTTTTAATTGATTTATGTGAATGTATTTGCTTAAGGGGTAAACCCATTTTCGGAAAACTACTTTTATTTTCGTGGCAAGGTATTTTTTTGTGTGTAAATGCAAGATGAAAATCTGTGTCATAAACAAACAAAACTAATAGCCATCAAATAAGTCACAGAAATTAAAGTGAAAGTGAACTCACCTCTTTTGTGCTGTTATCTTCTATGATAAGATCAAACTCAGTATTGCAAACTTCTTCCAAAAAATCCTCCACTTCAAATGTCTCTATATTATCTGTAAACATAAAATATGCATTTGAAATACATGAACATCTGATTGTAAAATAAAGCTTTGTATTCTTTTTAAACTAAACACTTTTTGAAAAATTATACCCCAAAAAATTATGTTCAATTTGACCCAAAAACATAATTCAATATTTTTCATTAAGTTTTTCAGCTGCCTAAAAATTCCTTGTTTGAATTTGATTAAGCAAGTTCATTGTTATTATGGATTTATCCTGCCAGGCTAAGTTATAACTTCTTAAATTTAAGAACAAAGAAACAATTGGAGTAGCCCCACTTAACACATAATGCTAACATTTTAAATAAATACTTTGCACCAGCATTCTCAGCTTAATTTAAACCAAATTGAAAGCATACAAGATATATAATAAAAAGGATAAAAAAATATTGAGATTACAAGAACTAAGCAACTTGTTAAGGCATCAAATAATCAAGTTAGTACAGAAGGTCTAGAAATAAGCTATTGTCACTCTTCTGTTTAAATCCCATCCAGGAACTACAGAGCATCAGCTTCATATGTAAAATACTAGAACACATAACATGTAGCAACATCGTATAAACCACATAATGTCTGCTATTTACAATCTTCTCTTTTAAAGTTATGTCTGCAATTTATTTTAAGATAAGATTTATAACTGTTTTGAGTTCAAACATGCTCACAGTAATCCATCCAAATAAAAAACATAATAAAATACATCTATGTGTACAATAAAAAAAAATGAGAACTTTTGTTTGGTCTAGAATGTAATGATTCCATTGTGAAGCAATGTTTGAAACCTTAAAAAAAGCCCATTCCTTTATAAAACAATACATTTTTAGAGGATTTATTAATTCAAAAGATAATGCAATGGTTTGGACACTATATCAAATTCAAAGTATCACTACATCTTATGTATCAGAACTTGTGTAAGCACCCTAATATAAATAAAATTATGTGTGTAAAAAGAATTGCATTTGTATATATTCTATTTTTGTTGCATAAATTTAAGACCTAAATAATGATTACAAACACATTTATTAAAAGTTTTACAAATATTATCTTGGGAATTCTTACCATTTTCTTTAAACCAGGTTTCTATAGCATAAACCATCCATGTTGCTTTCTCTTTACTCTCTGCACCCCCGAAGCCATGTTCAACAGCTAACTACAACATAATGTGAAGAAACAAATAGTTTTATTTATTATAAGTTAAATAGTTAAAAATAATAATAACACAGAGAAACATGTCCAGAAAAAAAGACCTAAATTGGAGGCACATGTAACAATAGCATCATATAACATGACTGTCAAACCACTTTATTAGGTAACACTGTAATATAATCTACTTTGTTATGTGTTAATTAAAGCTATATTTTAAGGTTAATTTTACCCTGGTAGCATCTAGCTTATATAGCATATATATAGACGTCTATGTGCTGCTCTTTTCTGCACTTGGACTTAGGTTAATTTTTTAAATATATATATAGAGAGAAAGTATAATTTATAATATAAATTTAAACATGTCCTACTAACCTAATATATAAAATAAAAGTAATGTACCTTTATCATTGTAAGTAAAGCAACTGTGCGAATGTAAAGCTTTATTAAAAACTAGCTAATCGACCTTTATTCAAGATCTAGATTTGTTTTGTTTTTTTCTTCTTTGGCTTTGAATTCAATATAAATGTTGGCACCAAAATATTTTTTTATGATTATATGCCATTTATGGATACTACAAATTACTAACCAATATCATTACAGAACAAAAATAAAAAAGTTAAGGAAAAATAACATGACTTTTTAACTTTTTTCCGACAATAACCGAGGACACCACCGAAAACGTAAGGACCAACTTGAATTAAGTACACATCCGGGAGCATAAAAATGGCAGACCTTGAAGTGAAGTACTTACTACTAGATTCTAGGTCTAGACCTAGATCTCTAAAGACTAGATTCTAGATTTAGACCTAAAATTATAAAATCTAGATCTATGATACAATGATATGAATCAATGATTTGTAGATCTATATTAGTATCTAGATCTAATAGAGTCTATCTAGATCTAGAAATCTTGATCTATCATCTCTAAATTCTCTATGAATAAAAATTATAATAATAATGAATGTAGATTCTAAAATATTCTAAATGTACAATCAATGTGGCGGAAAACAGATTGAGCTCTCAACATTCTACTTTTGGGACCAATTTTTTGACCAATTTCAAATTGTCTTTTATTGACATATTATATATCATTTTTGATGCCCAAGAATAGAGGAATTCAAAAAAAATAAAATCAGAAGCAGCAGACAATTATTTCCAATGAAAATATAAGGTCAAACACACTTACCCCTTATAATGACAAATCCATCATTCACAGAAGGTATGTCCAATAATCCATAAATTTCACAAATTCATAGTAATATTAACAGAAAAATGTGTCACAAAGTAAAGTATATTTATAGAACATTTGAAAAAAAACAATAAAAACTAGTTTCTTAAAACATTTATGCCTATTAATTGAGCCTCATCAGACCCCACCACCTACGTTAAAAATTCGGTTGTAAATTATACTTTATCATCACCATGAATAACAAAACCATTATCAGTTTTGACATATTATGTATCAATTTTAATGCACAAGAACAGAGGAATCTAAAAAAAGTAAATTCATTACCATCAGACAAGTATTTGACATAAAAAAATGAGATCAAACACACTTACCCCTAATAATGAAAAATCCACCGTTCACAGAAGATATATGTCCAATATTCCATGAATTTCACAAATTCACAATATTATTAACATAAAACTGTGTCACAAAGTAAAGTATATTTATAGAACATTTGAAAAAACAAACAAACAACTTTAAAATGTATTTATAACTAATATAAATAAGCCCCCTCTTCGGCCCACCCTACCATGAAAAGTCACTTTTTTTTTTCTTTTCTTCATGTCTTAACATATTATTAATAACAATTTTAGATTGATGTACAATTTCAGACTAGAAAAGATCTAATATTAAATAAAAGATAAATAGATCTAGTTCTAGGCCTAATAATAGGCTTAACTTAATTAAGAGTTGCATGGTGCATGATGGTTTTTGTTTATTTTCTTCAACTAATCTCTGTCTTTGTATTTGTTGTAATGGTTGCTGAGAAAAGAAATAAAAGAAATAAAAACAACATTTATTTGGTTTATTATATGTTTTGTTTTTGTCCATAGGTCATAAGTAGATCTTTATTTTATATTTATATTAAGTTCCAATGTCTAGATTCTACATTCACCAACACCAGAACTAGTCCTTGAGTCTAGAATTGTCTAGATCTATCTAGCCTAATCATCACAAACAAGTCAAATACTACATATTATTAGAATTCATTAGATCTAAGGTCTAGATCCAGACTTAGTTGATCAAAAGGTTAACAATTATTTTTACTTTAAATTTTAAACAAAACTGTCAGTTTCTGGTACATTCCATGGTTCTGGTAGTTGTAGACATTAGTAATCATTAGTTCAATAGAAAATAGTAAGAAATACGGGATAGGTTTTAAATATAGATCTAGATCTAGAATCACGATTTTACCGATCTGGTCTATCAGATTATTAGATTTAACTAGATCTAATCTTCAGACTACACAAGAATTGCTTTAAAGTAGTCAAATATTAAATGATTTCACGCTAAGACGCTCTAACCCTAACTCTAGAGAATGGATCTAGTATTTAATCAAGATTATTCAAGATCTAGACATCGATCTAAGTCTAAGCATTTCGCTAGATTAATTTAAAAATATGGTTTAAATCTGGTCCTTAATTTACAGATCTAGATTAATTTAGATCTAAATCTAAAAAAATCTAGTCAATACAATAGAAGAAATAACCTACAGTAGATGTAGACCTACGGCAAGCTCGCGACTTTGTTGATTGACTGGCGAGTAACGATGTCTAAGTCTAGTCACTAGTCTTACTTATAGATAATATAGATCTACTAGATCTAGATAGATTACACAAGTATCGCAATTACTAGATGATTCTAAATTAAAATAATAACTAGATTATGACTTTTTAAACATAAATGTCAGTGATAGACAATTTAATAGAAGAAATACAGTACGGTACGCAATTACGCGATGGCTATCGTGGTATCGCTAGAATTAGACTTACTCTAGATCTAATCAAATCTAATGTAATGTTAAATTTTGATGTTCTAGATCTAGAATAGATCTAGTTATAGAATAGAAATGTATATAGTAGATCTAGAGTCTAGAAATAATAATATCATAGTCTCTAGATCTAGATTAGATCTAATATCAAAACGAGTGTTTTCCTCACCGGGCGCTCGCTCGCATACGTACGCGTTGTTACAGTCTATGGCGTAAAATAGTGACCTTTCAAATGACCAAAGCCGATGGACTGATTACTAAAGCATAAAAATTACCTAAGAAGTTAATATTCTAAACTAAACTGTCTGTACTATCTAAACTCAGCTATTGCCTTTGCTATATGTTGCCTCTCGGAGTTTCTCTGAGTGAATAACTTTTTAAAAACACACGTTGAAAAAATTGGGTTGACCTTCGATTTTGGCGTTAGACATTCCGATTGGTTAAAAAAAAACGAGATTTAAACAAAAACATATTTTTTTTAAATAACCAAAAATAAAAATAATAATACATTATTATTACTGAAATAAAAAAAGATGTATTTTAAAACTAAAATCGATCATTTTTAAATGTTATTTTAAAAATAATGTACAGGGTATTTGGCGATGGATAAAAATAGGACATGATGTCAGGACTAGTTTTTTCAAAATTTAGGACAAACAAACCATTTCTTTCACTTTTTTTTTTCTTTTATGCGTGTAGCAACCATTTTTAAATAGTAAGTGTGTATTTTATACATAGATAATATAGAAAAAATATGTTTCTTACCTTTTGAAATTGGAGCACCTAAATCCAAAAGTAAATCTTGTCCATTGTTTTTTGCATACTTGCCGGTATTCACAAACGCACAAATTCATTATAAAAACGTATTTCAAAAACATTTTGCTAATGAAGCTTCCATAAACATAGATCTATCCACCAGTAAATCAAATTTTACATGGATGGTCTATTTTATGTAGAAAATGAATGTTGAACTACAAAAATGCATTTTCAATAGGAAATCTGTTTTCCGCCATGTACAGTTTAGTAAATGTGCTCAGTAGTACTAGTAATTATAGTAAGTAATAATAATATATAAGTCATTATTATTATAAGTAGTCTGGACTGAGTAGTCTGAAGAATCTACAGAATGTAGTTTTTTTAGTATCATATAGACTTCCACACTTAATAGACTGTTTTTTAATAATAGATGATTCTGATGATAGATAATAATAGATATTGTAGATCGAGATTCTAGATCTAGATTATTCTAGATTCTAAGATTGCAGCCATAACTTGCCATAAGTCATGATATTTTTGATATGATATAGTGATATGCTATAAGACTTTACTATACTTATAATTTATTATTATACTGTTATGAATCTCACTATCCAGGCTCTCTGCAAACTGCACCATTCACCACCAACTTAAAGAACTTGACAACTCAGGGCTCCAAAATAACGTAACAATTTAATGGTTGAATAAATAACAGCCAATACTGTATAATTGGCAACACCGTACACTGTACAAATATCTCTCCGATAACACTGTAGTGCCGTATCAACTCTTGCACTGGCCTCTCCGTCTCATTCCGGGCTTGCACTGGGTTCAACTGTTCAATACTGACTTCACACACTAGGCTCGTTGTGTCGGACTCGATCACAGACCAAAATCAAGACGCCGCCATCTCAACCGTACTTGACAGTACTCCGCACTGAACCGTCGTAATGCTCAGTACAGAACCACACCGTTGAACTGTGCTGTAGTCAACTGTGTTCTGAGCCCTGTCGTGAACCTTCTCTCGCGAACCGTCCTGACTGCGACACCTCCGCTCTTTATATAGGGTCCCTAATGACCTTCTAGAACCGGGCGGAACATCGCTCGACATTTCTAGCTTCGTCACATGACTACATCCCTCGTGACGCTCCTGAGCTCTGTTCACGACGCCGATCCTTCCCGAACCGTCATGTTGACACACTTCTAATGACTGTCGTAACTCGTCACGGTTGACCGCTCGTCTAGCGCTGGCCTGGGGCAATTTGCGTCGGCTGACTACACACACATCACTACCCCTCTCTGTGCCCCCACCAGGTTTATAACAATACTATAGTATAGTAAATAGTATAGTACTAATATAGTAATAGTCAATAGACTTAAAGACTTAAATTAATATACTATAGTACTATCTATAGTGACTTAGATCTAGAATCTAGACTAGAGTCTGTAATATTTTTTGAATTTTTTATAGAGATCTAGAATCTAGATCTATCTTCTTATCTTATATAATACAGACGTTACTTCAAAAAAGAAGATGATTACGTCCTACGCGTCATGCATATTAACCAAAGACTTAAACTCTGCCAAGTCACTGGTTTTCCTGGCTAGCTCAGGCAACCCGTTCCATGCTCTAATAGCACTAGGGAAGAAGGAGTATTTGTACAAATTTGTCCTAGCATATGGGACGAGGAATGTGCCTTTATCTTTGTGTCTTTCAGAGTATTTTATTAAATTCTGTTTTTGTATTTGAAGATTATGGTTCAGTGTTTTATGTATAATAGCTACTTTACTTTTGAGTCTTCTGTCCTGAAGGCTTTCTAAATTTAGTGATTTTACTAAAGGTGTTACTCTAGTCAAATGTGAATATTCGTTTGTTATGAATCTCACTGCTCTATTTTGTGTCTGTTCTAGTTTCTTAATGTTTTCTTGAGTTGAGGGGTCCCAAACGGAGGATGCATATTCTATTATTGGCCTTACCAAGGTTAAATAACATTTTAGTTTTATGTTCTTATTTGATTTATATATAGAAATTTCTTTTAATAAATCCTAATGCTTTGTTTGATTTTTTTATAGTTTCATCAATATGTGGATTCCATGACAGTTTTTCATTTATTATAACACCTAGGTATTTTGCATTTTTAGTCTTGTGTTACTGGTTTGCCATGAATAAGATAAGTGGAATTAATTTGTTTTAGTTTTTTTGTTACTCTTAACATTTTTCTGGGTGGAAAGACATGCTCCAATTTGATTCCCATTTCTGTAATTCATCTAATTCTCTTTGTAAAATATCTGTGTCTTGTGTTGTTTTTATTGTTCTATACATTATGCAATCGTCTGCAAATAATCTGACTTTTGTTCCTGAAGTAATGCAATTTGGTAAATCATTTATGTAAATTAAAAATAGTAGTGGACCCAAGACTGTTCCTTGAGGTACACCTGAGTTTACTGTTATCGGTGTTGATTTAGAGCCATTTATTATTACAGTTTGTTCTCTCCCTATCAGAAAGTCTTTAATCCACTGATGCAGTGGACCATTAATGCCGAAATATTTTAATTTTTTAAGCAAACTATGGTGGTGAACTTTGTCAAAAGCCTTAGAAAAATCTAGTAAGATAGCATCTATTTGTTCACTATTATCTAGAATCTAGACCTTTTGAAAAATCATCAATTAGTCCTATAAAATAGTTGTGTTTCACATGATCTTCTATTCTATATTTTCTAAAGCCATGTTGGTATGGTGTGAGGACATTATGTTTGTCTAAGTGGTTTATGATGTTGCTACATATTATGTGTTCTAGGATTTTACATGTGATGCTGGTAAGTGATACGGGTCTGTAGTTTCCTGGGTCAGATTTTTCTCTTTTTTTAAATAGGGGGGTGACATTAGCTTAGACTTTCCAGTCCTTTGGTACTCTGCCCTGGTTAAGCGAAGCCTGAAAGAGTATTTTGAACACTGGGGCTAGCTCATTGCTTAGTTCTTTGAGTAATCTAGCTGGAATACCATCAGGTCCAGACGCTTTATTTGGCTTGGTGTTGGCTAATAGTTTTTGGATTCCATTCTCTTGTACTACTAGATTGACTAGATCTATATTAAATATATATATTCTAGATTAATCTAGAATCTAGTCAGTAACTTGAGTACACAACTGAAGTGAGTACTCATCCATCATGAGTTAGGAGGTGTCTATTGAGTACACTACAATGTCTACTACAGTATTAAATCAGTATTGGTTACTTTTTACTGGAGTGTGTCAGTGTCTGGAGACGTGGAGTTAAGGAGTACTCACGTACTGTTTTTGAAAGTAATGAAAGTGACAAGTCAGAAAAGTATTTCTTAGAGAATGTCTAGAGTAGAGACTGTCTAGGACTAGTGTAGTAATTATATGACTGTGAGTGCAAGAAAATAGGAAGACGTTGATTAAGCTTTTCGTTTTACCTGTAAAGCTGTCCAACTGTTGAGAAGTTGTGAAATAGCATTGCTAAACGTGGATGGCGATTCAGACGCCATGTTTGTTACTATGAAAATGGAGGTAACTCTCAGAAAAAAAAAGTTATGATCAAAGAGATGATCCATTTAATACGTTCACAAATCGAGCACGGTGTTGTTGTTTTTTTAGGGTGGGAGCTAGGCTTCATTCTTTAACTAGTTTTAGATGCATTTAGGATGGCTCCGGACCGGGACCCTCGGAAAAAAATGTTGAGGGTACCGTGCGTACTGTCGTCTCAATGGTCCTGGATTTGAGCCCCATCTGCTGAGACCAATTTTAAAAACGGTACGTGACGTTTTGGCGCCGCCGTTTTGGCGACGGGACGTTTTGGCGACGGGACGTTTTGGCGCGAGCCGTTTTGGCGACGGGATGTTTTGGCGCGAGATATCATTTGACGATAATTTAATACGCACGTAGCTTTTATAACAAAGTTTATTTCACTCTACCATAATGTATGTATGGTATGAATTCTAACACCGTTAAGCGAATTGTTTTTTTTTTATTATAAAGGTTTTGCTTATTTCATGAATATAGGCCTATAATAAGTCAGATTCCTGAATGGTAATGACATGCTATATGTGAGTTCTGCTAATCGCACTGGGTGACATTTTTGGTGTTCATTCCAAAAGATTTTTTTTTTATTTGACATTAGTGTAATATACGAACTAGCTAAGTGTCACACTTTAATATAACAAAAACCATGTTAGCATCTAAAGCTCTATTACGCTGAATGACGACAATAACTCCACACATAGTAAAAATCAAGACACGGAATGTGGTCAGTACAAACTCTAACGTGAAAAGATATATTTTGAGAAATTGGGTAGAGGTGATTTGGGTGACACATCTCGCATTGACGCAGGTAGAGTTAAACTAATGAAGACAAGACCAGCACCGACCAACTGGTCGTTGGCGTCATGAGTCTGGCGATCACCTCCTTTGGAATGGTCATTACATGTGACACCTATCCCGCCCCCCCCCCTCTTCTGCTCACATTTCACTCCTTGTATATACTCTTTCCTCCACCCCTCCCCTCTCTCACGCGATTTTTGTTTTTAATTTTAAAGTAATATCTTAAAAAACTTTTTTGAAAATAAAAGTGTGCCTCTTAATAAACACACATACACAAGCCAAAATGTTTATCAAAGAAAATGATGTGTAAAACAAACACACATTTACATTAATACGTGAAAAATATGTCTTAACACAAACACTCATGCAAAACATAAATATGAATAATTATTTTAAAAGAAATAATACAATAAACGTACATAATGTATTTCGCGCCAAAACGTCCCGTCGCCAAAACGGCTCGCGCCAAAACGACCATCGCGCCAAAACGGCGGCGCCAAAACGTCCTGCTTCGTTTTAAAAATACTTAAATAGGCCTCAAAACTGCTCTGCGGCGTCGCAGACTTTGGCAGTTTACACCAAACAGAGGATGTATATTCTATGATTAGCCTAACCAAAGTTAAATAACATTTTAGATTTATGTTTTTAAATTTGATTATAGAAATGTCTTTTAATAAATCCTAAATATGCTTTGATTGATTGTTTGATTTTTTAAAATAATTTCATCAACATAAAGATTCCATTACAGTTTTTCCTTTATTATAACACGTAAGTATTTTGATTTTTAGTATGTGTTACTGATACATTTAGTAGGTGCATGCCCGGGTCTTGGTCTCCAGGCTGATTGGTTTGTTTGCCGTAATTTTTAGAAAATGAATCCTGTTTTCCCTATCTGACATGTAAATTCATTATATAATATGCGCATCTCCATCTCGTAGTTAACAGATATTAATATATATAGTGTATAGAAAATTTCTTTTACAATTAAAAAAAAAATGTTATTGCATTTCCCTTATCCCATTTAGAATTCTAAATTTTTATTAAACTTTACAATTTGTTAACACATTTGACTTGATTTCACCGAATGTTAATATGTAATCGCCAAGATCGATTATTAATTGAATGAAATATATATATATATATATATATATATATATATATATATATATATATATATATATATATATATATATATATATATATATTGGTAAGTTTTTGTTGTTTCGTTTTTTGGCAACGGTTTGCGTTTGCGTTTGTGAAGGCGTTATAAATGGATAGTCCCTTAAAAACACCCTTAGGTTACAAGTTCTATTTCCGGTTGATCTGTCAACAAGGAAGAACATCTGTTAGACTACAATAATTCATTCTATTCTACTCATTCTAGTTCTAGATCTAGACTTCTAGATCTATAATTTTTATATAGATTCTAGATTTAGTCTAGATCTACATCTAGAGTTACGACTGTTTAAATCTACATATCTAGATCTATTTGTTTTGCACCAATATGAATAAACCTAAAGAGAAACCCACGAACGTTCCCTCAATTTTACTGGAAGGCCACGAAAATGATGCGCTTTTTTATACAATGGGCACATTGTGCCTTGTAAGTGAATATTAAATTCTGATTATTGATTTTATGATAATTAAGTCGACTAGTTCTACAATTTTAACAATAAATTGAACATGGTAACATTACTTTATTATTATACTTTATATCATATATAATCTAATCATTCTAATGTAATGTATGGCTTATCAGGCTTATGTTTATAAATTTATTATAATAAATTATATGGTCAATCACTGTCATTCACATTGATTTTATGAGTGACAAGTTAACTCATTCAAACTCATTTCACTTGATTCAGTAATTCAGTCATTGTCATAAATTATTAATCATTCATTATGATCATTTTATACTATTTATTATTTACTATAGTTATAGACAGATAGGATGGCTGCCTGGTCGTGCGGTTTGCGCGCTGGATTGTCGTTTGGATTTACAGAGGGTTCCCGGTTCAAACCCTGCCCGCTCCCATCCTCGTTGACCTCCGGGAGGTTTGGACTAGGAAGTAAACTATCTTCAACTCTGAAGGAACATCCAAAAAATGTAAAACATTTTACAAAACATCCAAGCTAGAGCCTGAGAGATATTTAAACTCTTAAACTTAAGTCTAAAATAATGCAGATTGTAGATCTAATTATTCTAATATCTAATTAAATTCTAGAGTCTAGATTAAATCTAGATCTATAGTATTCTATAGCTATAGATAGATCTAGATCATAGATGATCAAACTAGTTCAAATCTGTCTCATCTCTTACTCTCTTATGCTTTACTTTAGATATATATATGTATATTAAAATTAAGACAAAGTCATTATAGGTGTAAGAGTAAGAATCTGTTAGTACTGAAGTGCTCTATACTTATACACACCTTTGTGGAGTGTCCTAAAAGAGTCTAGCACTCTAGCTAGAACCCTTTTATGACCTTTTGAAAAATAAAATGATTTTACCCAGAGGCCAGAAATTAGAGATGTGCTCTTCCCAAACCTGTCCCCATCAATTAGATTCTAGATGATCATGTTATCACATCCATTTATTGTGGCTACAGGCAGGCATAGATTTAAGTATGTGTAGGCTCCTACACTTTTTTGAAAGCTTTAATAAAAATCTACTTATTAATGACAAAAATACTAATAGCTAAAAGCATTCCTTAGTACAATAGAAAGAGAGTACATTTGTAACTGAAAATGAAAGTACCAAAAATGCTCCTTAGATATTGGACATGAAGCATTTATAATCAAATTCTATTTCCATTCTGTAAATACAATTTTATATATAAAAGATTAAGAAAGTATTATATTCCAATTATATACCTTTAAAACCCTGGACCAACATAGCAACTGAATGATACTCCAGCGCTCATACCACACGACCATCCATCCATTCATTTAAGCTATTGTTTCCAGGCATAGCCCATCAAATGAGATCTAATTCATTTTGTAGTATCTATACCTGCTAAAAGGCTAATATCTTGAAACTTGTTTTTTTTTCCCCCTAGACTCTGGCCACAGGTGTTGTTCAGTTATATTTAGCTGATCAGCCTGACAGCACAAGATGGAACAAAAGATGTTGTGGTGTTGCTTGCTTTGTCAAAGACAGTTCCAAGAAGTCATTTTATATCAGAGTATATGATATCAAGGTAAAATATTCTAGATACAAATGTGTTCTTATAGTGAAAAAAATATGTTTATATATTTGCTTGTCCTTCAATGATGAAATATTTATATTTTCTTATTCCTAGACAGTTAATTTGAGTAATATGAAGAAAACGTTATTCTTACTCTCCAATAGATTTCTGAATGTTTTTAATTTCAGATAACTTTTGTATAATAATAAACAAAAATGAAAACAAAAGGGTGCTGAAATACTATTGGTCATCCACTTGCTAGTTTCATTATTAGAATGTTCAGCTGTATAGAGTATTTCTCTTCTTGTGTTTCCTGTTTCCATTTAGCCAATTTCTAAAGTCTGAATCCTGCTTAATTCTATTTATAGAAACAGCAACTAATATGGGAGCAAGAGTTGTATAACAACATTGTCTACAAGGCACCTAGAGAATACTTTCATACTTTTGAAGCAGATGTAAGTTTCTATTTTATGTCTCTCGTGTCAAATATAATCCCATTATTTTTTAATGATACATTTCTATTTTACAATTTTACATTTCTCTTATGATTGGTGTATTTAGAGCTGCCAGGCTGGCTTGAACTTTGCCAGTGAAGATGAAGCAGTCAAATTTAAGAAAGCAATAGATAACAAGTTGATGGATAGACAGCGAAGAAAGAATGAGAAAGGTACTAATCTATTAGTTATTTAAATGATCTGAATATAGGAAATATCAATAGAAAGTTCAGTAAAGAAACATACTAATCTATCATTTATTTTAATGATCTGAAAATAGGAAATATTAATAGAAAGTTCAGTGAAACTGCAACAACTCTTCATAGACATTAGAAAATATTATCAAGGGGTAAAGGATAGAAGTTAATACCATCTTAAGAATGATATATATAAACAATGATGACTACTTTCTTATTCCTTTGGCTGAGGGCTTTGTAGTGCAGTCTGTACCTCCATGAGTTGCTGGTGAGACCTATGTGAACATAAAATGTTCTGATACTTTCTGAGCAAGCTATTCCAACTGGAGCTAGTGTGAATTGCCTTGATCTTTTTTCTCTGGCACTTTTTTTATGCCTAGGCTGCTTTTTCTTGTCCTCAGCAATTTTTGTGGGGCAGGTTGATGTACATTCATTTGCTTCCATTTCCCATGTTGCAGGGTCCATGATGAAAACTCTCAGGGATGCTTTGATGGTGTCCCTCTAATATTTTTTTTGTCCATCTTAATCTAGCTAGTTGGCAGTAAAGGATCTTAAAGAAATGCATGATTTGTCCATTCTGCTCATCATAATTGAAACTGTATCAGGAATGTGTGTATGCATTGCAGGCCAGCTCTTTGAAGGACGTCTGTGTCAGGCCTTGCAACCCATCATTCATGATTTTTCTGAGGCACTGAATCTACGAACTTATGGTCTCCAAAGACCACCCAGTGTTAAATGTTTAGCTACTAGACTGTGATTTGACCACTAAATATCTTTTTGCACTGTCTTCTACAGAAATAGCTCATCTGCATCAAATTGTAATATTTTTTTTTTGTATTTATATTAATTTGTTAATTTCTGTTTTCTAGGTAGAAGAAGACAAAACACTATTCAACAAAAACCTCCCAATGACATCAGTCGCCCACCAAACATTGCTCAGCAGAGTATGTTTTTTTTTTAAATAAATTTTATTATTTATCAAACTCACCCTTCTCTGTAAATTAGTATAAGCTGATGTACATTTAGTTTTACATTACTTACAACTAGTTTTAGAAATTGTTATTTAGAGTAGAGTAGAATAAAACAAACAGGATCACCAAAGGGCCTGAATATTGTTCATGTGCCATGAGTCATTAAACATATAGTTTGTTTGTTAGCTGTGATTATAACTGGCTACCCAACTAGATCGCTTTTATTTTTGAGAATTCTACAGCTTGAGTCAAATAGCAAGGTTTAATTCTGGTTTAACCTTGTTAACATACAATATATTTACATTGTTTTTATTTTCCAGCACCTTGTCTTTTTCACAGTGAAAGACCCGTTTACCATATATACGATTATTATTAAATTAATTTTTTTTTTATAGAAGTTGACAACACAATTTCTAGTAAACAAAAGGAATTCAGATTTTATAGTAATTCTTATTCAATGCTTAACTTATTAGAAAAAAGTATAACTACAGAGCCATGTTATAATCTTTGCTGTGGCCAACTAATAAAATTAGATAACAGCATGTGTTCAATTGCTTATTATCTATTGTCATCTTTTATCTATCTGCCTGTGATCTGATTTGGGGCACATGTCACCAACCACTCTCTTTCAGGAATCTCAGTTCAGGGTCAGTCTCTCCAACTGAACCCACATCTTGCCATCTGCTTGGCATATATATATATATATTAGTGATATTTAGGTATCATATTTATTTGTTTTTTTTTTTGTGTTTTTTTTTTAATTAGGATCCAATGCTCCAGCTATTCCCACACCTCAGCCTGTGACTATCAATGTGGATTTGAATCGTAGCAATAACAATCTCAGCTCGGCTGGCACTGGCACTATAAAGAAAGGGAAAGAGAACAAGAAAGATGCCAAGAAGAAGCTAACCAAGGCTGATATTGGCACACCTTCCAATTTTGTGTAAATATCAATTTTCTTCTGCATTAGATCATTCCATAATCTACCCTTTCCCTGTGCTGAATAATCTTTTAGTTTTGCAGACTTTACTTTGTACTGAATTTTGATACCAAATACATCACAGTTATACAAAGCATGAGCTTAGTGGCTGAGTAGTAAAGCTATTGGACTCCCAATCCGAGGTCTCGAGTTTGTATCCCAGTGAAGATTGTCATTTTGAACTGCAGCATATTTAATGCACCCAAAAGTCCATCTAGCTCTATTGAGTACTGGTCATCAGTTGGTAAAAGTAAAGGTGGCTGCTTGCCACATTAATGACCTTACAAAAATTTTTCAGATTTTGTTTTAATGTAAATTTCACAATTCTTTTAGAATTCAAATACAAATTTTGTAAGTGTTTGAAATAATGGAATAAAAATCATTATCTTTTCTATAAATTTTTCTTTTTCCACCTGTTTTCTGTTAATTGTTCTAAACTGATAATATAGGAAACTTCATTTTTTTTCTTGAGTAGCAGAACAAATTTTTGATTTTAGATGGTAATTTTGGTGTATTATTTTGACTAAGTTCAGTTAAAGAGAATGTTCCTTTTAGTGTCTAATAAAACAATAGAAAATTAGATTTTTATATTGAGACATTTTTTTATTATTTCAGGCATGTGAGTCATGTTGGTTGGGATCCTGATAAAGGTTTTGATGTAAGTGTTTTGTGTAACTGGCATTATATTGAGTGTGCATTTATTTATTTTTGTTGTTGTTGTATTTCAACTGTCCCTCAATCTGTGGGGAAACACACATGATCTGTTGACAGTCTTTATCCATTTCTCTCTGTATTCCCTAGTACTGCTCCCTATATAAAAGTCTGCGAGCCTTGAGGATTTCATTATATGGCAGTACAGTCTTAACTTGCCTTTTTAACAGTGGTCGGAGGGTTATCATAGGGCCCAATTGCCATTTTGATCCTGTTTCATATTTCCATGTCTGTAATAAAACTTTGTATGTGATGCCCAGAATCCTTTTGAAACATCTTAATTTCAAGGCCTTCCTTTCTAGTTCTGCTGTAGTTCAGGATTCACAAATGTTCAGGAATGTGGCCATGACCTCACAGGAAATCTATATTCTTTCTTTAGATGAACAACTTGGAACCTGACATGCAGAAACTGTTTCAGTCTGTGGGTATCAAAGCTGATGACAACATTGACAAAGAAACTGTTGACTTTATTTATGACTTTGTGGAGAAACATGGTGGCATTCAGGCTGTGAAACAAGCTTTGGGACCTGGACGATGTAAGACATCTTTTTTTTTTCTAAATTTTCCTTATAAATGTGGTGTTTAATGGATATCTGGTAAAATAGCAACTGTGATTACAGATTGCAGACTTACATTTCATAATCCATCACACTCAACAATCTGATGCATTGGAGGTGTAAATTCATGTGATTAATGTATACTTTAGTAACTTTTAATTTTAGAATGTAGTGTTTTAAATTTTAATTTAGTACAGAATGTGATAGCTGAAATCCTATGTGTTTTGTTGTTTTTTTTAGCTCAATAATTTTTTTTTCTCATTTGTTGTTTTAAAACAATCCTTTATACAATCCTTTTTATCCATTGACCATAGATAGAGGCCAAGTATAACTATGTGATCTATGTGTTGGAAATAAGAAAGCATTGCATGGCAACATTCGCTTTCACATTTTAAAAGTATATCTTAATAATTTTTTTTTTCTTTGCTTAGCAGTAAACATTTTTTAAAAAGGTTTTCTTTTTGTGTTCTATTTTATTTTATTTTTTTTTTGCTTTTTCATTCTCAGCTGGACTGCCTCCACCTCCACCAAGTGGTGGAGCACCCCCTCCGCCTCCACCTAGTCGTACACCTGCTCCAGCTCCTCCGCCACCTTCTAGGGGAGGTGCACCACCTCCTCCACCTCCATCTCGTGTAGCACCTGCACCAACCAGGGGAGCAGCTCCTCTCCCACCACCTGCTCCTAACAGAGGCATGCCTGCTCCCCCTAGGGCTCCTGTCTCTGCTCCTCCTCTGCCTCCTCCCAATGCACCCCCTCCTCTTCCATCAAACATTGGGGGAGGGCCTCCGCCACCACCCCCACCTCCACAGATGGGTGGCCCACCCCCTCCACCACCCCCACCTCCTCCACCCACTGGAGGAGACACCAGCGGACGCAATGATTTGCTATCTGCCATAAGGTTAGTCAGTTTTGTTAAATATATTTATCTATATATATATGTCATGTTTAAACACAAATGTCAAGCTGTTTACTTACTTTGAGGGTAATCTAATAGTAAATAAATCCACATCCCCATTCCATCTTTCTAGCTCTGGATCAAATAGAAATCATGATTTTCTTCTTATCGATAAATCTCTCTTGTCTTTTTCAATTGAAATAAAAACATTCTTCTTAATATGAAATTCTGACCTCTAAGGGTCTAAATCAACATGCCTGGTTCATGTTAGTTCCAATTTTTCCATTAGTAAAACTTCACAATCTAAAATACAATAAGGAATTACAATGAATATATTTTTTAGCCAAACTTTTAGTTCAAATGAACCACTTCTCCCTTCTCTTTTACATATTATATAGTATTCTCAAACCTTAAGTCAAAGCGAAACTTCTTGGCTTAGTAGATAGGTTAGTTTAGTTTCTATATCGCTCCTTGGCTTAGTAGATAGGTTAATTTAGTTTCTAATTGCTCCTTGGCTTAGTAGATAAGTTAATTTAGTTTTTAATATATTGCTCCTGCAATTCTCCATTTAATTTGTAATCTTCTTTTTTCTCTTTCTGTATTTCATTTCTTAAAGAATGTAAACTTGATCTTTAAAATGAAAAATTAAACAAAGAGCAGGCGACTGATTATGAAACTCCCAATTACTAGAAGTATTAAAATGTAAAATAAAATATTTGTAGCTAAAGAACTGACTATATTTAATTGTCTTAGGTATGTTAAAACTAAAACAACCTCTTTCATTTTATGAGTTTTATCAGGAAACTTACAAGCGTTGCATATTATCAAAATACATATTGCCCACTTTATATAGGTCTGGAACCCAATTAAAACCAGCGGCAGTTAATGATGGCCCCAAACCAACAGATTCAAGAGATGATTTGCTGAATGCTATAAGACAAGGGGCAGCTTTAAAAAAAGTAGGTTGTTTGTTTTTTCTGATGTCATGGTTGATTTGTAGATTAGTACATCCTTGCCCAAACCTCCCTCAGGACGACTGGGGATGGTTGCTAGTACTGTTCAAATACAGAACCACAGAGACAGCAGTCCAGAGTGCTTACCAGACAGTCTGTAGAATGCTTACTTTAAATTATGTTTCTATAGGTAATCTAAATACATTTTAATGCCTTTTATACAAAGACCAACAAACCTAAATATTTATTCATATTCTATTATTTTTTAGAAGAAAAGAAAATAATTTCTAGCTGAAAAAAAAAAGGTGCACTACATGATTTAGAATTTATTTAGTCTAATTATACATCTAGACCTATAAAAAAAATTTTTGAGATTATGAAAAACATTCTTAGCATCTAACTAGAGCTCAAGGATGACTATTTTTTCACCAATTCTATTAATTATTTTGTGAACATTTGTTTCCAATGTCCAAGCTGGCAAAGAATTTAGCAATCAGAAGTTTCTAGTGAAATTTCCTGTTACCAGAATTTTCCTGTTGATGTATTGTTTATACCAGCTTATCTAAGAATCAATAAACTAAACATAATTGCTGACACATAGGTAGAAGCAAGTGATCGAACAGCTTCATCTCCATCTGGGGAAACAGATGGTTTAGTTGGTGCCTTGGCCAGGGCCTTAGCCAATCGACAGAAACAGATTCACGGATCAGGTAATTCTTTCTGGAGGCCAGGCAATCCCTGTGATATTTTTGTTTTCATTCTTGATGGATTTTTTTTTTTTTGGCAAATGTTTCCCCTCCCACCCTCTTTAAACCTCAAATTAATTTCAGGATGAGCTGCATTTTGTGCAACTTATTGGCATTCGTCAATCTTTCACGTTTGTTGGGTTTATTTCTTTTTTTTTTAATTGAAGTTTCAATGTTTTCTGAATGTTTTTCTTTTTTTTTTTTTAATAGTATTTTTTTTTATATTACTGTTTGTATTACATATTTTATATTTATTGAAAATGATACAAAATCCTTTCATGATTTAGTTGCTTTGTTGAGTTTAACTTGTGCTTTTATGAACTTTATCTATTAATTTAGAAAAGTTCAACTCTTTGGTTATTTATACATTTAAAGATTTAAAGTGTATGTGATCAAAGCTGCATTAATAGTTGTGTTCTAACTAGAAAATTTGTTCTCAAAATAAACTTTACTTCTTTATAAATAAAAAAAAATTTATAAAAAAGCATGATTAAAATGCTGAGGGTTAAAATAGTAATAAAAAGAAAGCAGGCATAAACTGCCATTATTAAATAGATTTTTGGGCCTCTATCCATGTAGTTTTGTTTCTATCTCTTGAAAGTTAGTTTGTAAATAAATTTCACCACAAAAGAATTGTTTGTATATAGTCCTCAACTTGCAGGTACTTAAAAGCACAGTGATTAGTAAGAAGCTTATGTAATAGATCCACGAACGTGCATGCCTTTGTCATTTAAATAAAAAAATTCTGAATGCAGTTTTGTCCACGGAATATGTTTGGATTTTTTGCTGTTGTGAGCTTTTTGTGCAGGTTACATGGGTTCTCTTTTCAGCTTAAGTTCATTTTACAGCAAGAAAACACTTCAAAACTCAAATGTCTCTTATTAATAACAAGTATTTTTATTTATAGTGAAAAGTAAACTGAATTATACAAAGCTTTTTAAGTCAATTAAGTAATATATAAAAGTTCAACATTTAAAGTAAATTGTTTGTGGAAAAAAAAGGGGGGGGGGGCGCTAATAAAAAAAAGTTCAACAATCTTAAGTTTTATTTGAGAATAAGGTTGACAAGAGAGCAAATCTTAATTTGTTCTTAAGTCTTAATTATTTAAGTCTTAACCATCTTTATGAAGTCAAAGATTAACTTATAGATCAACTGAAGTGATACTGTGGCTGTGTTGATTTCATGCTTGGGTTGTTATGCCTTTTAAATAACAAACAGATGCAGTGTCAAATGAAGCCTTTCAAACCCTTTTAATAGCTTCTAATTCAAACATTAATGTGTATGCTCTTCAATGCGGATGGTTCAAATACATCTAACAAATTTGTTTAGATAGAAGGTACGAAAGGTCTGCATAATCTATTGATGTGTTGTGTACATTTTAATGAATCACCCTTAAATAATTGACATTGTTTCAACTTTCTGAACTCAAATAATTTCATGGAAAATTACTTTTAAAAGATTTTTAGAATTTTTTATAAAATTCCTCTATTTTCTTTAATGAAATGGTAGAGTTTTTTTTTTGTTTTTTTTTTTACATGTACATTTTAAAATATGGTATTTTGTGTGTGTGTGTGGGCATGAGACAACCATTTCTTGAATGTCATTCTAACTTCCTACCAGAAGATATTGAAAAGGACAAAATGTATGTATTTTTCTGAAATAGTTTGCTGATTGGTGCATTTACTTGTATTTACCTACTCAACTTAGTATGTAACATTTTTATGATTAAGGTGGATAATATGGAAGATAGATCCTCTGCCAACAGTCCTTTGGAAATGGATGGCCTTGTGGGAGCCTTAGCCAAAGCTCTGGCCAGCCGTCGTCCAGCCTGTGTGGACAGTGGTGAGACTGGCACCTAGAAAAAAATAATACTGAATATCAGCCAGATATCATTTATTTATATTTATGCATATAATAATGCATTCTTTTCATTAATCCACTGACTTGCAGGACTCTAGGCTCTTTAAAAAAAAACAGCAAAAAAATTAACTATCAGTCAACTGTGTTTTGTTTTTTTACTTAGCTAATTAAAGAAACATCAAGGAAGTAGCTGATAGTTTTTTTTTTGTTATGTTTTTTTTTTTATTGTTATGCATCTTGTATTTCTGCTAAACTATGTAATAGTAATTTGCTTAAATCTTCTTGCATTTTTCTTTAATAATAAATAATATTTTTTTCTACTTTAAAACTAGATATCTCAATCCTAGGTGCCCCAACTCCCAAGCTTTGTTTTGTTTTTTTTTCTTTCAAATTTAATTGTAGCAATAGCATTCATTTCATTAATACTTGAATTCAGTTAAACTTTTTTTATTGACATTCTGGGCTGGTATTGCTTTAGTTGTAGAGAACCATTCTCTTTTTATACTAATAAAATCAATTCTGAGAAATTTTTGTTTTAGTTACAAAATTGTCTCCTTAAAAGGAATTTCTACCTATATAAAACTTCATTTGCATCCTCCTTTCCAGATATGTGCTATTCATCACTCCATCTGTTTTAAACTGTTATTTTTTGTGCATACCTTTTACTGTTTCTATTTATTCAGTACTCATATAATGTTTTTGTGTTGTTTTTTTTCAACTGCATTTCTGTGCTACTGAAAAAAACTTGAAATGTTATATGTATTAATATGCAGATGAGGCCACATGCTAGATTTTTTATGTCAGGCTTTTTTTTCTCTATGTAACTTACCTTGCAGGAGAGAATCAAATAAGCCTGCATGGCATGTTAACTTTCAATTTAGTCTTCTCTTCTGTTTCTTTTGTGGAAATATTCTCAAAGCATGGAGACATTGCCAAGCCTGTAGTTGTACATTTTGTTTTGATTTTTTTAACTTTATATGCTGATTTTGTCTGATAAAAGCTGTAAATCTCTTTTCTGGTGCATACTTTTTATTTCCCAAATATTAATGACTGCAGCATGATATAAACACTTGAGACAGTGTTTCAGTTACTAAATCTAAAAAAAAAAATTTAAATTATCTTAGCTTTAAATTTACTCTTGAGGCAATGCTACTTCTAGTTACATTAAAATGGATTAGAATTTTGAGTTTTTAAATCACTTTTTTGTTTTTTAGAGAAATTTAAAATAATAAAAGATTTCGGTATTGTTATTGGGGAGTTCAATACATGACGGAAAATCCATAACTAGTGAGCTTTTGGTGTATCTGGTGTACAGACTACAGAAATATTTATAAGCAAAGTATTTTAATAGACCATATATTAATAGTTGTTCACGTTTCAGTACTGTTAAGTCACACTTCTAAGTTCTGTTGTTTATAGCCGCAAACCATTTATTTTTTATTTCATTGGCAATAGTAATCGCTTCTTAGGTTAATCTTGACATTGTTTATTTTGTCTGTTTATTTCAAAATATTCCCCAATCTTTTTATTTTCATTTTCTTACATTTTTCTTTAGCTTCCTTTATATTGCCACCATATTTCTTTATGTACAAACGATTCATGTTTAGGATTATTTATCATTATTTCTATCAACTGAACATTCCAAAATATTTGACTGTTCATTAAATTTATTAAGTTAATGTTTGTTGTTGTCCTCTAGTTATTATAGGCTTTTCTTTTTAGCAATGTCTCAAAATGAAAAGTGTCAAAATTAATCTCAGTTCTACAGTTCTATTCATAGAAAAAAAAATAGAAATCCCACATCATAAGACATAAAGTGCTTATATAAATGTTGTTTTTTCTTGAGCAGTTTTTTTTCTAATTATAAATATAAGGAAATGTTGTTTTCAAAATATTTAAAATTAGAAATTGAAATGATCTTGACAAAAACTGGACAGAAAAATCACTTACTCCATGTTAAAGGGAACCATTTGTAGATTTACCAAATACAGCGTCACCTATTTACAGCTTTTTACTAACTTGTAAAACATTTATTTTTATTTCTAATATGTTTTCCCCACTTTCACATTGCTTGGCTGTTTACATCTACTTTTATGTGGCTGCGGAGCCACATACCGAAGGTGAATACTGTTAATGTCAACAATATTGAATGAATTCTGGTGATGTCAATTATAATATATAAATGCTGGTCTTTTTTATTCTTCTTCTTAAACTGTCAGATAGAGTTGAGCCTTCAGCTCTTGGAACTCTAGGCCAGCAAAAATGAACAAGAGCTCCCTCTCACTGGCCTGAAGGGTGGGTCAGACTTGCGGCAAGAGACAGCGTACACTAAGACCTCTGCCATTTTCCTTTTCTATACCAGGCTAACTGTGCGGGACAGGCCATTTATGTAACCGCCCCTTGAGGAACAGCGCCTGGATTTTTACAACTCCGCACAGTGCAATGAGGATGCTCTCGCACCCCCTTAGGCACCCAAACAGGAGTCTTGTTTTGCTACCCTTTAGCCTAATCGTTTCCTCTTACGATCGTTTTCACCCGGGCGCCACTCTGAGTAGCATGCCCTGGGGTCTTTTTGATTAAATGTTGATGATGTCTACAAATTATGTATGAATGCTGATGATAGCTACAGATTATGTATGAATGCTGATGATAGCTACAGATTATGTATGAATGCTGATGGTAGCTACAGATTATGTATGAATGCTGATGGTAGCTACAGATTATGTATGAATGCTGATGGTATCTACAGATAATGTATGGATGCTGGTCATGTTAACTATAATGTATAAATTATGGTGTTGTCAATGATAGTGTTGAAATGCTGATAAAGTCAATATTTATGTTTTTAAAGAAGATAAAATATTTCCTTATGATCTTGTAGTATAATAGATTTAAAGTATCACACTCGTATCTTCATGAAAATATAAGTTAGGATTCAAATTTTAATGTGCAAAATTGAGCATTTTATTTTTAACCTTTTTTAAAATTATTATTTAATTAGTTTTAATTAAGCTTTTTAACTGCCTTTAATATCTGCACAACTCCTAACAGCCTGATCCTTGCTTTAAAATGCCAGTATTTATGGGATTGCCAGCTTCTCTGTTTGTTTGTTTTTTATTTATTAGAAGTTATTTCAGAGATGAAACTCCTGACAAGATGTTGAAGTAAATAGAAATAGGTGGTTGAAATCTCTTTCAACTTATCACAAGTAGTTGCTTAGAGCTTACTATTGAAAGGTTTCTAGAAAAAAAAAACGAATGTACATATTGTCAAGTAGATTCCGTCTCTGAAATAAAATTAGTATTTCTGAATTATTTTTTTTTTTTAAATTGTTATGTCATTAAAAAAAATTTTTTCAAGAAATAAATACATAGAAATGCTAAGTTGAATATTGGTGTGATATTGCTTCCCTACACCTATTTACTACTACTTTTTGGGGTTTAATTGAAATTTTTCTTTAAAATCATTTCATTTCTATATAGTGAAATTTAAGTGCTTTTTTTTTAATGGGATAGGATCAAAGTTGAGAAAGGCTTCTGTCCTTGTTGGGCTGGGGTGATAAGAAGATGTTCCACTGAAATGAAGTTTGTTTAGTATCATTTGAGGAAATCTATTAGCTAGCAGGACTTAGTATACTTTTTAGCATTAGCCATTTTGTAGATTTTATTAGTATACTCCACAAAAAAAAAAACTTTACTCAATTAGAGCCTTAGTAAAATAAAAGATATATTTAAAATCCTTAAATTTAGTTCATTTTTTTTTTTACTTATTATTCCATTCTTTTAACATCCCTTTCACCATTTTCTTCAGATGATGAAGATGACTCAGATGATGATGATGAAGATGTCAGTGATGATGATGACTGGGATGATTAAATCAACATGTGTATACTTTTTGACAAGTTATTTCAAACATGTACTTCAAACAGTACCCTGCACTGAGGAGTCATATTGTGTTATTATTTTTAAAATAACCATTAATGTGGGAGTTTGTTTATTTTAAATTGTGGTTAAAGTAAATAGTTTGAACACATTCATAGTATTTAACATTTGACAGCATTAATCCTTTTTTTTTTTTTTTTTTTTTTAATATCAAAATTTTATTTCAAAATCATCATCATATCTTGTGCATTTTTACTTTGATAAGAAAGCACTATTGTATTGTCAATGTTTGTCTAGTGGTTAAAAAATAGTCATTACTTTTTATATTTTCTTACTATTGTTTTGGGGGATGTGGTGGCTGAGTGTTTAAGTATTTAACTTGTCTGAGATTTAGAACTTTTGGATTTGTAAGGTGCCCCTTAAGTCCACCCAACTTTAATGGACACAACTGTGGAAGTAAAAGAGGTTGGTCATTGTGCTGGCCACATGACACCTTCATTAAATAAGGGCCTTAGAAATAGTGTGTTTACATTATCTGCCCCCATAAATAAAAAAGGTTGATAGGGAAACCTTTACTTTTTTTTTTCTTACTATTTTTTTTTCTACCCTAATTTTACTTCTGATAGTTACTTCCTTTTATTTTGTTATACACCTAGTTTCTTTATTGACACACAAATGAAATTTTTTAAAAATATAAAGATTTCCTGTTTTGCACTAATCACCCTTACTGTTGAACCATACTTAATGCTGAAAATGTAAGTTTTGAAATCATTTATTATACATAGTTCAAATATATATTTAATTGTAATTTTATTCCATTATTCTATTCTTAATAGTATCCTTAGACACTACAGATGCTATTCCAATCATCTTGCTAAAAAGCTAAGAAATAGTGATGTATTATATCTTTGTAAAAATATTTTTAAAAATCCAATAGTTTAAGAAAAATATGTTAAAAGACATTTTTATGTAGGTTTTTTTTAATAAACAATGACCAAAAAAAAATATTTTTTTTTCTTTTGAAGTTATGGTTAGGGTCACTGATACTAAATCATAAAATTACCCATTTGTAAAAATCAATCTTATAACTACATTTAGGTTTAATTAAAACTGATTGCTAATTATTAGATTTTTTTTAAAATAGACGTTGGGCATTAGACTTTGTCACTTTTTTCACAATTTTTGGTGGCTGGAAATTTTTTATTTTTTTTTTTAGCTTCATGTTAAGCAATTGTTTTTTCATATTTTATGTATGTAAATTTTATAGCAATAAAATTTCAAATAAGGAAATTCTGTAAAACTTGAATAGACTATTATGAATAGACTATTATGTTCTATTTCATTTGATTTTGTTTTTGTTTCTTGTAACCTTACAAAGTGAGCCTGATTTCCCTTGTAACAGTATAACCCAACTTAGTGCTGGGAAGGCTTAAGATGCACTTTTGAAAAGAGGCTTACTACCCATTCCCATTTCTTGGTTACTAGTTTAGTCAATAACATTGTGTGTACAAACTGATGACTTGTGTTTCTTATTCAAATTGCAGTTCTGTCTGTTTTATTTCTTGTACCGGTATATGTTTTTTTAAAGTTTGATCGAGGACATCTATAACATAGCTTATAAAATCAACCCTGTCTGGTGCACATTTTTACACGTTACTTCTCCCACTTCCCATTCTACGATCAAGTTGAAACTTTGCACAATTTTTCATTGTCCCTTTCAAAATATGAATCAATCAAATTATTAAATAATTTGCTTATAATTTTTTTTTTGTTTGATATAGAAAAGGAAAATAAATCTTACAGTATTGAGACACATACCCATATATGTGTAGTTCTTTCCCTTATAAAAGCCAATTTTTTAGTTGTTTTTTTTTTATTTAGCTTGTTCTTGCAAAATCTTTATCTATAAAAAACAAATATAAAATCAGGAATGAGTTCATTATAAGAATATTCTGAACCAAATTGTTACTGTGGTGAAGGACAGATACTTCCAATTCCATAGCTACTAGAGCAGGGGTTCTCAACCAAATATAAAATCAGGAATGAGTTTATTATAAGAATATTCTGAACCAAAATTGTTTTTGTGGTGAAGGACAGATACTTCCAATTCCATAGCTACCCGGTACTAGAGCAGGGGTTCTCAACCTGTGGGTTGTGACCCCCTCGGGGGTCAAATGATGATTTTCTGGGGGTCGCCTGCCAGAAGTCCTTTCACAGTCAAAGTTGAAGGTGTTCCGGAGAAAGAAAGAGTTTATTGAGCTCATTTATTGCGATAAAGCAAAAATGATTTCTCTTATTGTTAGTAACTGAAAACTGGATTCAATGTAGCAGTCCTAACCCTCTTTGTCTTCTTTCCTTATCAAGGATATATTTTTTTGCGTTACATGGGTTTTCCATTTATTCACATTTGGATTACAATTTATGCCATTAGCAAAAGCTCAGTTTTTTTATGTTTATGAACAAAAATAATTTTACTGTTGAGGTCGCCGCATTGTTGTGAATAGTAAAAAGATAAAAGGTTGAGAACCCCTGTACTAGAGTATCTGAATCTACTTGTTTTGAAAAATAATAAAGTACATTTCTTAATCTTGCAAAATATTGTGTGCTATCGCATTATCAAAGCACAGAAAACACAAAAGGAAGATATACCAATGTGGCTAAAATCAAAGCCTGTATTAAAAGAAGCTTAATTTAAGAGTCGCATGTTGCAAGTAACTAAAAGGCCAGACTAAAATTAACTTTAAAATATATATATATATACTGGCATAGTCTTCAAGTTTTATGATGAGTGCAGTGTTTCACATGGTTGCGACCTGCTTACTTTGGCACATCCAATACAGACAACACAGTAGTACCCACATGGGCGCCCGCAGGATTGTTTTGCAGGGGGGTGCAAGTTGCCACCAATGGCTCAAAGTCGTAGCTTCAACTTTTTTACTACAGAGAATATTAAAGAAAAGAACTGGTGCACCCTCGGCCCCCCCCCTCCCCCCTTTTTACCTTGTTTCATGAAATAAAAAAAAATAATAATGTGAACAAACTATTTACTGTAGACGTGGGTAAGTTTATCCGTGCAGCCCAACGGTCGATCAAACAAAAAAAATGCAAACGCTGCCAAAACTGTCAATAATTTTACTACTGATTTTCTTCTCGTCGCGATGGACAAGCCGGCGATAAACGATAATCTGGTAGTTCTGATATTGTTCTGTACGTTGCAATTCTTGAATCGTTTTAGGATGTAGATAAAACAGGTTGAACTGAGCATTATTATTGCTTGAAAAGCGAGACGTTAATGAAGAAACTAACGAATCAAGATACGGAATGTAAAGCCGTGTTCTGTAATAATCCCAAAATGCAAACATGTAGTTTTTGCTCGGTGTATCTGTCGACTGCATATTCTCCGCAGCACCAACTCGTTACTAAGTTTGTCTGCCAGCAGTGTCACCTTACACAGGATGCCATCCCTGAAGTGTTCCTCAGCATGGTCAAGTTGGTTTTTGATAATGTCATTAATGTGACTGCTGATGTGCTGTTGAGCGGCCGCTTGTGCTCAGATGGACAGACAGCAACATCGCGAAATCTGGTCCAAGAACTTTTTACCAGACAGATATACCAGTTGATATACGCTTTTTATAAACCAATGCTGCCTGCCTGTGTGCTAGAAAGTCATATAAAATTTCTATGCAAACAGTTGAAGACTCTGGTGAATGGTTGATTTGGAAGCACTTGAAATTATTTTTCTCCATAGTTTCTTACAACAGTTTTTCATTTAGGTACGCCTAACTATGACTGCAGTGTAGCCTTTAAAAATTTAGATATTTTATTCATGAGTTCTCATCCTTTTTGTAAGTGTATTTTTTTTTAAATTGTTAAATTTGTTATCTGCCCTGAATTTTGCATGTCATCATGACTATGAGTTTAAATTGTGATAAGCCTTTTCGTTAGAACTGATAATGCAGGCTTAATATATCTCAGCGTGTTTAAAGCATAGTACCAGAAAAAAAACACACTTTTTTTTAAACAGATAACGCTAGATAGATTAGTCCGTTCGTCGGCCAAAGACCATAGAGTCATAGTTATCCAACACGATCGACAGGTTACATAACTCTTAGTTTTTATCACGTTTTATTTTGTAGTTGTCTATCTTTTATTGCGTTCTTTTAAATTAAAAATGGTGAAAGCGAAACGATGGATTCAGATCAAGCCATTTGAAGGCCCTGCTTCACTTGACAATTTTAAGCTAATTGAAGAAGAATTACCGGCTCTTAAAGATGGGGGTGAGTATAGATTATGTTCTATGTCTATAGATTTTCGCTAACTGCAGCACAATAAGCATATATCCAGACCTACATTTAGGCTACATGATAGAGACTAGAGTGAGATCTTAGCTAACACAGTAACAGTGAGTTGAGTGAGTGAGTACGAGTAGGCCTAGTAACTGCTGCATCGCATGTATGATTTGTCATTTGATGTACATATTATTTAAATGATATTAATTATATAATTAGTATAATTATAATAATTATAAAATTTTATCTATAAATGATAGTATATCATAGATCTATATGTAATATGTCGACATGATCATAACTTTGTCTAATAACTAATATCATATAGAGTAAGAGTCTAGGTAGGAATATTATTATTATCTTCTATAATCCTACACTCTTAAGTTTTAAATTTAAATGAGCAATACTTGTATGCATGTGTATATAGATTATATTTTATTTAAAAAATGGCTCTCAATTTTCTTTAAAATTTAAATGTCTATGTATAAATGAGAAAAAAATTGTCAACTCATTATCATTGGCCAGATAGGGAAAACTCAAAGTTAAACGTTATATAATAAAGGTTTGAAAATCATTATCATAAAATTTATTTTGGCCAGATATGTTTTTCTTCTAATGACATCAAAGGAGAAAAAAAAAATTGACACCACCATCTTTTCTCTGACGTCACATGCTTATATCACTAGACTATAACATTTCTTTTTATTATGTTAGCTCTACAAGCCTTTTCACCAAAAGTAAAAAGTCTTTTTTTTTTCTATAGGATATTTTGAAGCTAAAATACGGTGAAAAAACATTGATACCAATTTGAGTCAATCAAGGGAATCACTGAAAATTCACTATTATCCAATTTTTTAAAATACATTTCAGAAGAAGCATAAGTATCAATTACACAATTTCATGCATATCTGCTCTGACCTGCAATTCAAAAGTTTTTCTTGACGTTTAATTAGACAAGTCCAAGATATAATATAGTGCCACAAACATATCTTGTTGTCTCTAAGTCTGACAGAAGTAAATTTTGATTAACTTCAACACAGCATCCTACTAATATAGCTAGAGTTTTGTTTTGAGCCATTGATATTTATGTTTTGTTAGTCATAATTCATTTATTTTTTGCTTAAGCTATAGATGTTAATAATTAATATTACTTTGACATACACTACGGCCATATGCCCATAGAGCAATTAGTCAGGATCCTTCAAGGAGATTTGATACAGACTCTCTGACAAACAATCAACACTTTACTGCTCCACCAGCATCCTAAATAATAATTTTTTTATATCAATTACCAAACCTTTTTGAAAATTAAGGCCAGTTTTGGGAAACATGATAAGAGTTTTGAAGCTCCCAGTTTTACAATGCTATTTGAGATTTAACACACAGAAATACTTTGCCCCACTTCTGATCTTGTTAGCAGATAAAGTGATGAATTTAAAAAAATATATTTTGGAGATAATACATGATATGATGAACAAATACAAATTTTATATAAAGGACAATCTTATAAAAACTCTAGCTGTTGCATGAGTTAAATTCTATTTCCACATCGTCGAAGAGAGTTCAAATCATTAAATTCAAATACTTTTTTTTATTACTTTAAAACATTTATTTATGGCTATCAGATTTTCTATAATTTTGTTTGTTTGTTGCAGGAGTGGATGAAGAGCCACATTAACACAAAATTAAATGTAGATTTTATTTTATTTTTTATCTTTTACTTTTCATTTTAAAAACAGAAATTCTTATAGAAGCACTCTATTTGACAGTAGACCCTTATATGAGGTAAGTCAAATTAAAAGCAAAAAGTATCTATTTGTATATGTTTATTATTTTTATCTTGTTTTTACAAGTTGAGCTTTCTTATAACTGTATAAAGTCTCTATCAAAACTACTGCTGTTAATATATATGTAAATATGTACATATTTATTTGATTGAACAGGGTATTCCCGAAACGTGTTGATGACACACCAATAGGACAACAAGTAGCCAGGTAAATAAAATATTAAATTTGATAAATGAATTTTGATTTCTCCCCCACATTATCTAAGTTACCAGTACTGATGATTATTCTAGAAAGACAATTTTCATGCATTATACCATTAAAAATTTTTTCAGCTTAGTTAGATTTTTTTTTTTTTTTTTTTTTAACATTTCCTAGCTGTTCATCTCCCAATGCTCATGCAGGACCAGGATTAGTGTGAAACCTGAAACAATTGTATTATGTATATGAAATGCAAACTCAAACACACCCAATTTTTTGTGATACTTTTTCATAAGTAAAATTGTCTAATGACACAGCTATTTTTAGTCTCTTAACAAATTAAACTCAAGAACAAAATATGTGTGAAGGAGCCAATAATGATGCATGGAAGATGTACTATTGATTTCAAAATAGATTGACAAATGAATCAAATGTATTTCAGCATTTTATAGTGTTTAATTAATTATATATTCACCCAAACTTGTAGCCATACATGAAAAGGCTACAAAGATTTTCTGAGAGAAATAAATACAAAATTTAAGATATTGATTTGCAATTACTGGTTGTTTTGTTTTTTGATATATCTGCTATGTTCACTTTCATGCCAATACTTTTCTACTGATATGTATAATGTCTCTAGCACACTCTTTTTTTCTCTCCTAAAAGCTCAAGAATCAGCTAAACTTTATAAATAGATAATTCAAATTATTGTGTTTTTTTAAATGTAATTTATCACACTTGAAGTTAATAATTTTTTATTTTATACGGAAAGAAATGTGAAAAGGAACAAAGAAACTCCATAAAACTAAATTCTCAATTTAATTAGCTTTCCTTAAATTCTTGTAATAATTATGTCTTAAAGAGTAACAGAAAGCAAGAATGCTGCTTACCCAGTGGGCAAACTGGTGCTGGCCATGGTCGGATGGAGGGATAAAACAGTGCTGCACCCTGATCAAGACAACCCATTTTATGTCACTAGATTTGCACCCAAGAAAACTCTTTCACAGATTCCAGATGTGGGTGATTTCCCTTCTTCTCTGTATTTGGGAATACTTGGTATGCCAGGGTAAGTGAAATATTATTTCAAATAATACAAGCATAGAACTGTTCTTAAGACTAAACTGGCACATCCAAAACAAAGTTTCTGTAATCAATTTTAACTGTAAACTTTAGTTAATATAACATAATGGTTGACAAAAATGATTCTCAATATAGGCTAACTGCTTACTTTGGACTTCTGGAAAAGTGTAGACCTAAACCTGGAGATGTTGTTGTTGTCAGTGCTGCTGCTGGGGCTGTGGGCAGTGTGGTTGGACAAATTGCAAAAATTAAAGTAAGTGCTTTGATTAGACAAGATTACTTTGCTTCACTGCTCATCATTCACCATATTGAGTTGATTTAAATTTCATCTTTTTGTTGTCCAATGATAATTTCATGTTAGAATTTTACACCAGCATTACAAAAAGGGCAACTGAGAATGTGGTTTGGTCTTTGAACTGTCCATGATATTTCAGATTTGCTTTAATACCTGAGTCAAACATATTACATATAGTACCCATCTTGTAGTTTGAGGCCCTAAAAATTTATTTTGCTAAAGGACATTAATCATCATGAAATTTAAACAGAGTTAATTTGCCTTGTAGTTCTAAAGAGTGCAGCAAGATGTTATATTTTATCTTTCGGAAAACATATATATTCTACAGTCTGTAAAAAAAACAACTTGTAAAATAATTAAAAATAAATTTTTTTATTGCCTCAACCATAAGTTCTGACCCAACAAACATCTGAATGACCAAAGAGCTATTTTTTTTTTTACAGCTATTCCATATTGACATGCCATTATTTGTACATTATGTAGCTTCATATTGTCCGTTATTCTTATGTTATGCTTTAATTGTAAGAATCTTTTTAAATTGTGCTTGTGGTAAGAATTAGACATTGTTTGTTTCAAGTTTCATTCCCCATTTGTCCTGACTTCTGTAAAAAATGTCCATATATTTTTACTACAATGTTTTCCAACCAATGATACTATTTAATTGGTCAGTATTTCAAGTCTCTAAAAATAATCATAATTAGTTCCTTCTACTGAGTTAGGTTGCTTTTTTTTTTTAAACCCTAACATGTTTACTTCAAAACTTGATGTTGATGCAGTATGTTAAAAGTTTGTAATTTATTATAATATTCTTTAGGGGTGCACAGTGATTGGATCAGCTGGGAATCAAGAGAAAATTGATTGGTTAAAAAGTTTAGGCTTTGACCATGTGTTCAACTATAAAACAACAACAGTAGGACAGGCAATCAAAGAGTTTGCTCCAGATGGTATTGATTGCTATTTTGATAACGTAAGGGCCATACATTTATTTCTTTTTAATATCTATAATATTTTGTTATATTACATGTTGGTGGGGTGGTGGTTGAGTGGTAAAGCACTTGGCTTCCAAACTGAGGGGTCCCAAGTGTGAATCCCAGTGAAGGCTGGAATTTCTGGATTTTTATACCATTCTGAGTCCGCCCTACTGTAATGGGTACCCAACTTACATTGAGGAAGTAAAGGTATCCAGATGTTTTTCAGGCCACATGATGCCATGTTAATTTTTGGCCATAAACTTACGAGCTTTACATCATCCATGGATCTAAGGTCTAAAAGGGGTGCTTTTACTTTATTTTACCATAATTCATGTTAGACTCTATGGTATTACAATCATTTTGACTGTCAAAATTACTAATATATACATAGTGTGTGTGTGTGTGTGTATATATATATATATATATATATATATATATATAGGCCTATATATATCCACCTTTACAATGTCATAGACACATAGGCATGATTCAGACATTGATTAAGACTCTTAAATCACTATCCACTGGTCTACCCTTGAACTTCCATTCATGAGATCTTAAAACTTACTAAATTAACAATTAATATATTTAAAATATAAAAAAAAACACAAATCCATGTTAATACATTTGTAAATATTTTTCTTTTTGCTGGATTTTGGATATTAATTATTTTTCCATAATAAATATATTATCTTTTTTTTTTTTTTTGATAAAGCTGTATCATAAAAAAAGCACTTTTAGTCAACCAAAAAATTTCTTTAAAATATGCTAAGCCTTTTTAGCCATTGTAATTTATTTTTTTTTAATTAGTTTCTTTGAATTTGAAATGATTGATTCTCTTAATTCATGTCAATATATTGTAGGTTGGTGGTGACTATGCCCTAACTGTGTTGGACTCTCTGAGGCCATATGGTAGAATGTGCTGCTGTGGACAAATTTCTCGCTATGACACAACACAAACTGGGCCCAGTAAGAGAATGCTCTAAAATGTTATTCGAGTTCACTTGTTGTTGACCATTAAAATATCTGTGTTACCAGTGTAACATTTAACTGGGCAACCTGTTTAGTGTTAAATTATATTGAGAGAAGGAGTCTTTAGCGCTCAACCATTTTTCTTCACAATTTTTTTAAGCTCTGGTTAGCATATCTCCTAGCTCACAAACATTATTTTATGAGCTGATGTTTAGACAATAGCAACACTGTCAAACAGAATTAATGACAGACATACAGGGTGTGTGTTGTTGTGAACTGACATGGCTTTGACATGGACACATTAACATAACTTCATTTAGTGATTCAAAGACATGCCAGGGATCAATTAATAACAGAAATATAAATTGATTAAAAGCAATCAAAATAACTAAGTCTAGACAATGGCATCAAATATTAAACTATTAAATGTACACAACTATGAAACTGACTTCTACAGTACTTATAATATTAGACTCCAAAACTCAAACATCTGACAACAATAACAATCTCTCAAATGTCATAACTCTACTTTAACTGATAGACCAATGAAATCATAACAAATAAAGATAGAATTTGTTATATCTTACAACTGAGATTCTATCAAGTGCTGTTTACAATACTATATACAAATACAATCATCACTTGTATACTGTCTTACCTAAGTGAACTTTAGGGAGTGCATTAATAAGTTAATTGCACATTTATTAGAGTGTATCAGTATTGTGTTAATTTTTTAGAAAACATTTTGAAGATAATCCATTCTACTTTTCAGGATGTAATAATTTATTGGTAATTTTAATCCTATCAAAATGGGTATTGGAAAGATTTAAAATGTTCTTTAATAGGTTTTTGACACTGCATATAATACATTTATAAAAAAAAAATTCTGAAGGAATTTATTAAAAATTATATGCAAACTAAATATAACCATTTTGTGGAAATCCCTAAATGTCTGTTAGAAAGGAGTATTATAAATGCAGTTTCTTTGTCTAACTTTTCATGTCTAACTTTTGATTGTGGTATTATTTTGTTTAAAAGTTTAAAGTTCAGTATTGTTTCTTTCAGTTAAAGATTTAATCCATACCATAATGATCAATGAGCTCTCTGTCAGTGGCATCATGGTCTATTCATATTCAGAAAACTTTACTTCTGCTCAACAGGAAATGGCTAATTGGATTAAGGAGGTAATTGTGAACTTTTTTAAAATCCAGATTTTTTAAATTGTCAAGTTAAAAAAATTAATTTATGTATGAATATAATATTTAATTTCAATTTAAATTACAAAGAAAAATACTACATTCAAATAAATGTCAACATAATGAGTGGAACATTTTCAGGGCAAGCTTCAGTACAGAGAGACATTGTTTGATGGATTTACCAAGTTGCCAGAAGCATTCCTAGAAATATTCAAGGGATCGTCTGCTGGGAAATTGATTGTGAAAGCATAAATAAATGTTTTGTTTATATACATATCCCCACTACTTCACTCTTAAAAGTAATAACATGTTTAAGTCTACAGCTTCACATATCTGACTTGGTTTGAACATTTTGTTGTTGCAGTCAAAGGAGCCTTTTTTTAATTTATTGCATTTTGTGTGAATATAAACAATGTTTTTAAATGTATAGAAGTCTCTTTAATGAAAAAAAAAAAGAGTTAACATAGTGATTTTAATGAATTGGCTGTTTTTATTTTCTTCTTTATTTATAAATATTTGTTATTATACCTATGTAATCATCCTATATATTTTCTTATACTGCCTTGGGTGTAGTTAATTATTTCATAATTATCTGCATACCTTTTTTTTTTTGAAAGCTACTTTATCTGGAAGTGAATTTCCTGGTATTGTCAGCTCCCATTTAGTCATTATACAGTACCTGTATTTGTATTGAATGCTGAGTTTGTTTCAACTGCAGTCTTTTTTTTTTAGTTATTGACTGTGGGTTGTTGGTTAATGTGATTTTTTTAACGATTTTTTTTCACAGTATTAAATTATATACTTTTAATAAACATCTAGATATTTTTATAATAAATTTTGTGTTTGTTTTTCTGTGATCAAAAAATTAGCTAATGAGTTCCAGTTTAATGTCTGACTGATGATCTGTTTCTGTGGCAAAAAATACATTAGGATGTTTTGTGGCCAACAGGAGATGTAATAATTATGACGTTACATTACTGTTTATGTATGAGAATATTTGTGGCTGCTGCATGATCAACAATTTTAACTTTCCCCAACTTTTTAAAAATAATCAAATTGTTTGTTTGTTTGTAGATAGTGTGTAGGGGAACATTTTTTGGGTTGTTAAGATTATTATTTTTATTATTCCAAATTGTAAAGTAGCTATAATACATATATAAAACACTAAGCCATAATTTACAAATAGAAAAGCAAATGAAATACTCAGAAAGACAAAAAACATTCATTCATGCTCTTTCTTCCCTAGTGCCATTAGAGAAGGGAATGGGCTGTCTGAATCAGCCAGGAAAACCAACGACTTGGCAGAGTTTAAGTCATTGATTAACATGCATGGCTAGATTGATGCAGAAACGTCTGTAATATATAAGATAAGATAATTTTTATTGGTCCAACCAAATGGAAATTCAGATTGACTACAACTGACCACCTCAGCGTAACTACTGAAACAATAACATTATAGATGTAAATTCGAACAACATTTACACACGAAACACATACACACTCACAACCAACGTTTTATGAATTAGACTTCTATGTACTTCTCGATGACGACAGATGACCTTTTAACACTGACTGAAAGTGGGATAAAGGAGTTTTTAAATCTTTCTGTTTTTAAATCTTTCTGTTTTATATCTAAAATGTTTGTAAAATGTTTTACATGTTTCGGATGTTCCTTCAGAGTTGAAGATAGTTTACTTCCTAGTCCAAACCTCCCGCAGGACGACGGGGGATGGGAGCGGGCAGAGTTTGAACCCGAGACCATCGATAAATCCGAACGACAGTCAAGCGCACAAACCGCACGACCAGGCAGCCATCTAATGGAAAGGAGACGACCACTTCATTCAGATCTTATGTAACAGTGGTTTAAGAATCGTGTGTGTTTTGGAAAGGCATCTTTCATGAAAAAGTTCTTCAAGAGATAGGAGCTGTGTTCGATGCTCTTTAATTAGTCTATTTAGTCTGTCTTTGTGCCAGTGAAGTAGGCCTGTTACCATTCCAGCAGGTGATAAGAGTAGATAACCAAAGTATAAACTAAGGTTGATTGTTTGAACTGCTATATATTTTATTCGAAATATATAGCTAATAAATATTTCCTCTGTAAGAATATTGACACATCTGATTAATTAGGCTTCTAGTTATGCTGATATTTCAATTCTAAAACTGCCTTCATTCCTGGAGGCCTATAGGCCTATAAATACAATGGTGAAAATTATGGTACTGTTTACTTCATACAATCACTTCAGTGCAAATTTGACAGATATGAGTTATGTTGTACATTTCAATTTAATTTTTAAAAATATAATTCAAGACAATTAATACTGTACTACATACAATTTTACACAATTTATTATATATGTGTATTTATAGTTACAGAGAGGGAGAGTGAGCGAGAGACAAGGAATGATTACTCGACACACGTTGAAAGATTGCCTGCCCTTGTTGTAGCCTACATTTCTTGTTGCTCTTCACAAATTTGGAAAAACATGTTGAGTAAATAAACGCGAACTTTGACCTGTAAATTGTTATTTTGTTTAATTAATCTAAATTAATTACAGCCAAGGATTTCCACGCATCTCATTTATATGACTTCCGGTCTGAATTTTGAAAGTATAAGAAGAGCAGATCTCAATATTTTTAGGGCAAGTGCCTCCTAGAAGAAATTAAAGTAGGAGGCATCAAGATGGTGAGGCGACTCTTGAACACAGCTCTCTGCTTCCGTCGACATTCCATTCTTTGTTTGGATGTTCCTCCAGAGTTGAAGATAGTTTACTTCCTAGTCCAAATCTCCCGCAGGACGACGGGGGATGGGAGCGGCCAGGGACAATTGATAAATCCAAAAGACAGTCCAGCGCGCCAACCGCACGACCAGGCAGCCATCCAGTTTCTTTCCAGTTCTAATAACTCGAGTGTTCTGATGAATAGATTTAAGAAGATAGACCTGTAGTAGTTATATTAAACTGGTTTAGTCATTTCGTACGGCTTTTGTTGTTTGTATCGTCTGACTAGCAGGATTCTTATTACCCGACTTCCTGTTTGCTTAGGTCAAGGCTATGAAAATAGTGAAAAGGTTAAAGGTCAACAATTCGATGTCCAAAAGCGTATTATAGATTTGTAGACGTCAATACTAAAGATTCATCGCTTACTCGAACCATTCTCTGAGTTTGGTTGAAATTCGTCCAGCTTAAGGTCAGGTCAATTTCCTAATTTTTATTTTTCAGTACACTTTCCTCTAAACACTCGGGATTCTGCATCAAACGTTTGATTCAAAGCAGTAAAAGCTTGGACTGAAGCGGTCAAGGTGGTCAGGAATATATTTTTAAAATTATAGAAACTTATGAGGCACTGAGTAGTAGTCAGGGGAATAGTCTGTTACTAGATCTAAAGCAGGCTGGTTATTAGAAGCTCTTCGTAGCTATGTAATCCTTGGGTTTCGGGCAAGTGTATGGATTTAAATACACCACGTTCATTGTCAATTCAAGATTGCGAATTCAAACTGAAAACATGAAAGACCTTTTTAACTAGTGGTTAGGAAGACATCGCGGAAACCAGTGTAAGTTTTGCCGAAAGGAAAGCTTCTGCTCGAGCATGGGGGGGGGGGGGGGGGGGAGGGGGTTATTTAGTGCAAAACCCTTAAGACAAACTGGTACAGTACCTTGATGAAAACAAAAGCACATTTCATGGAAGAACAGAAAACATTTATACGCCGAGCAACGGTCAATTTTCAGGCTTGGTTGAGACTAGTTGAGAGGCTGGCCGAAGTCGACCCAACCATACAAGAACATCTTCGACAAAATAAGGACGCCGAGGCTAACAACCATTACATCGGGCATAGGATTAAAAACGAACTTATGGACCTGATGGCATCAGAGGTAAAAGGGAACATTATTAATAAAATCAAACTTGCTAAATATTTTTCCGTCATCCTTGACTGCAGGCCTGATGTTAGCTGCAAAGAGCAGGTGACCTTTATATTGGGTTTTGTGGACATATTGGATCCAAAAGTTAAGTTGCTGGAACACTTAATCGAATTTCTAGAAGTTGACAACTCAACAGGAAAGGATTTGTCATAAGCTCTTCTCGCTGTGCTGGAGAACCTTAGCCTGCACATTGCCAATTGTCGTGGCCAGTGGCGTAGCAAGGTACCAGTGGGCCCGGGTTCAAGAATATATTGGTGGGCCCCCCTCCCTCAATAAGATGACTGTAATGTGTGACAAAACAATTGAGTAATCTGAATGTATTGGTACATTTACCAAAAGACATTCCAATGCAATTAGAGTAGCTTTTATATAACTTCAACATGAATTAAAAGTCAATGTTTGTACAATTGTTTTGAACAGAATCAAACAAGTTAAGGGAGTTTCAAATATATCAAGAAATGTTTTATTAGTCCTAGTTCACATTCTACACATTGACATTCCTAAAACACTTTTAGTTGTCAAACTTTGAAACATTGATACAAACTAGTAGGCTATCTAATTCTACGCCTATTATTTAACAGTAAATAGATGGAATATTTATTTATATTATTCTGGCCTTGTATGTAGCAAAGTAAGAAACTTGTGCATCTACTTCTAAATGCGCTAGCGGCTTCTCTTGATGAAACAATGCCCGAAGGTATTCTAGTATACAGTCACATTAGAATCACCATATTAGCTTTAACCTCGCAGTTTATTTAAGGATAGATGGGGATTTTTTTTTAATTACTTAGAGCATTTGTTCTGCTAATTCTGCAGACGTCTGGTTCTCACCCAGGGCCGCCGCTACCTATTGTGCAATGTGTGCATTGCACGCAGGCGGCCGAATTTAGGGGGCGGCCAAATCATTATTCCAAGGTTACTTTTTTTAAAAATTATTAAATTAAAAAAAAAATATTTTAAATAAATTCTAATTATTCCATTATTCTTTGAAAATATAAACGATATTCGTACATAAGAAATTATTTTGAAAACTAGAACAAATAAAATATATCAGCAGCCGAGGGATTCCCACGGGTTTTTCCCAAAGCGCCAACTCATTTCTGGCATTAAATTTTCGCGGGTTTGTTTGTTTGTAATTTTTGTTTTGAGTCCAATGGCCCGCCCTGTAAGTAGATCTATTACTGGTAATTTAAAAAAAAACATTTTCATTAGTGGGGGGGGGGGGGGCGTTAGTTACTTTCATATGGAGGGGAGAGACCGCAACGTCCTGACAAAAACGGGTGTTATGTGTGGTATGTGTTTCCTAAGTGTCGGTAAGAAGAGGTTAATTATGACTAAGTATCTTTTCTTTTTTATTACATTATTTAAAAACTAAAGGGCCTCACTGTCGAGGCCTACATCGCTCCTCTGGACACAACTTAAATTGTGGGCTTAAACGAAAATGTTATCTAGGCAGTCGCCACCAGGGAATGTGAGAAACACTGCCTTACTCTGTTTGTTTTTTTTTACAAGTCATTGTTTAAGTGACTTGTACTTAGAATTATTTACTTTCTTTAAACTCAAGAAAAATATTTAGCGCTTAGTTGATTCATTTGTTGGATAAATTTATGGGCAACTCTGAATCCGTGTATGTCAGATGATTGTGGATACAAAGCAAATCTCTCCAAAATACAATCGTGATAATTATTATGAAAGTGTACAGAACGTTGAAAAAGTCCCACTGTCAATGGCTTTTGTATTCCGAGTTTGTTTTTTTTTCGGATTACGCTTTTTTTTAACAAAAACAAACAAGTTAACATAGAGTCCAGACCATATAACACTGTTGAGTAGTCACAGTTATCAAGAAATGGTATATAAATCATGATCATTTCCGCTGTTCATTGTAATATACCTGCCGCAGCTTATCAATTATAAATTCATCGTCGCAAATACAGGAGCATAAGCTAGTAGTCTGAACGAGATAAGTTTTGTAAGTTTATCACACACAAAAAAAAAACAATAACAAGATGTCAGATTTCTGTTGGCACGTATGTCCGATTCCTGATTCATTGTTGTACTTGAGGGGTACAACAACTGTGCGAATGTAAAAGGGACAAACAGAATGGCCTATAAAAATGGATTCTAATCCAATGCCACTTTTGGAACAATGTCCAGCTCAGTCTTAATGAATTTTTTTTCTAGAAAATAAAAGGGGGGAGGACGGCATTATAAAATTTCGCACGCAGGCGGCCACAACCCTCGTGGCGGCCGTGTTCTCACCAATATGAAAACCAAGTAATGACTACCTAATTGCTGTCTTTGGATTTTGTTCCGTCCTCGGATATCACTAAACAGTATAAAAAAAAAACAATAACTAATTTGATCAACTAGTATACGTCTTGAGTGCAGCCACCAATGAAGGAAACAAATGATGCAGAATGGATGTCCTAATGTACCGGTATTTTGGCCCAACAGGTCTATAATCTTGTTTTGAATCTGTGGGGCTTTGAGTTCCTGTCAAATTTCAATATTATTGGCAATTTCCTGATGTTTTTGTGTAAATATAATGGTGCTAACTTTATTTAGAGCTATGAATCAAGTTTCAAGCAAATACTAAGCATTGGTCAGAGAAATGCACTATTCCATGATCAATGTAGCCATCTCTCTTTCTTCTAGATCTTGCTATTAATTGCAATAGTACAAACATATTCAATCCTATTCTGCAACAAACACATTGTATTTAACATGATTTAAATACAAAATAGAATTTTAAAACAATTAAGCTTTGAGAAAATTGAATAATTAACAGCTGTATCGAAAAAGACTATAGACGTAATTGTTGTTGTCGCCCCCTCACCCTTTTCCATTGTTTCCCCCCCCCCCTGTACAACACATTCATATTTTCTTAACCAAAATCTCCCCATCCCCTCCCCACCCATCCCTGTAATGCTATCAATGGTTTTATAAACATACCGTGGGAAAAAGATGGAACGATATGGAAACGATTGTCACATTAAACGCACGCTTAGGGCTAGGTTCCCGGTTATTTCCTCTTTGGTCATTTCCTCCCCAGTCACTTCATCTCCTGGTTTTCATGTGGGCCCTAACTGGCCAAGAGTCATTGGCCCAAGCGCAATGAGCCGGCGCCTTCGACATTCACGGAGGTCACGAATGAGCCCCTTTGCGCCATTGTTGTTATGGCCACAGGCTGTGGGCCCCTAATGGTCGTGGGTCCGGGTTCATTGAACCCCTTCGCGCCATGGATGCTACGCCACTGGTAGTGGCCATGGATACGACAATGGTGCAAACATGAAGAAAAAGCACCAAGGAGTTCAAGCACACATTATTCGAACCGTCGAGCCTCTCCTTGCGGCTACCATAATCTTAACCTCCAGCGTGTTTAGCAGAAAAATTATTATCTAGTTTATTGGTTGTTCATGTTGTAATATTTCTGAATCATTAGTTGAGTTGATTAACCTTAAAGGCAAAATCTTACATGCAGAACATTATGTAATGTAGTAAAACTGCCAATACTACAATACCTACGCAAGGTACTATGTTTTGTAACAAAAATAAGGCCTACAGTATTAGAGGCGGACGAGGCGTTAGCGTGATGTAGTATGGTATATAGAGTCTACACTTTCGGCTTAGGGCACCGAATATGGCACTCGACCAGGGCCCCACGAACTGCTAAGACCGCCTTTGTGCCCTAGGCTCCACACATTGCTAAGGCCGCCTCTTTGCCTAGGGTCCCACGCACATCTAAGGCCGCCTCTATGCCCAGGCCCCACGCATTGCTAAGGCCGCCTCTGGTCATGGTAAATTAATATGAATACCAGACTGAAATCAATCAAAACAGTGCTCAGGTGACATTAACAAAAAAGACTTCAACGGTTTGTCGCAGTTTTTTTCCAGTAGCCTCCAAACTTCCCAAGCAACGAGCTGTTGTTGTCAGATTTAGAAGATTCAGTCCCGAATATTGTCATCTTGGTTGGCATATTTTTTGACGACTGCGGTTTAGCAACAGGTTTATCCCCAAACTAAAGTTGATCACAAATTATTTTTAATCAACGATGATAAATATAAAGCTCAATAATTTTTGCAATTTTATTGATTGGACACGAGCTGGTGGGAAAAAAAATCACTTTCGATAAAATCGTTGATTGTTTTTCCTGAGAGAAAGCAAGCAAGATTCATTCCTAGTAGATTATATATTTTTAGTAAAATTGATTTCTATTACCCTAGAAACAAGAACACGTCTAAACAAAGTTGACTTCAGTTTTATATTTTATTATTATTTTTCAGGGCATCAAAAAAATAAAAAAAAGAGCTGCAAAGATCATATCCCCTTGATACACCACTATAAGAGACATTAACTCTATATTTCATGTATCTGTATTCTCTGTTATGTTTGATACAATAATGTAACGATTTCCGATATGAACTCACTAAAACATCTGCTCTGTTAAGTAATGTTTCTAACATAACCCATTCAGCCCACCATCTCCTTTCCCAACGTCTGACTTTCAGAAGAACAGGTCCTCACGATGGCTTTTTCTTTACTGGTCACACACTATGCCCTTACCATTAGGTAAGAGCCAACGGTCATGTTTATTTATTAATGTTCCAATAGCTTCGAAACGCTTTTAGTAGTCTGCCGTATACCAACAAAACCGATCGACCCAGATCTTTAACCTCCTTTGTGTTGTCAGTTCAATGACCTAACTGACCTAAAAAAAAAACAGATAAAAAATAAACTATTGAGAGTAGCCAGAGGCGTTACTATCATGTTACTAGGAGTTTAATAGGAGTTACCAAGTACACTGGTACATCTCCATTTCTATTTTTCAAATGAAGGAAACAGACATTGGTCTCAATGAATATTCAAACATGAAAATATGTTTGAGAAAATGTTTGAAAATTAGACTATCCAAACTATTATTTTGAATATCTGTTTTGTTGATAAGGAGATTGACCTTAACCTGAATCTTCTAATTAACGAAATGTCATTATAGCGGAGAAGACATTTTGTAGTTGAAGCAATATGACTACATAAATCAATTTTTTTTTCAGTAAGGAACTATTCAGTCTTTAGGTTGTCTTGCAGATCTCGGGGTCGGGCTCTGCCCGCTGCCTTCCCCTAGTCCAGCTTGGGTAGGGTGTAATTATCTTCGAATCTAAAGGTTTACCAAAGCATGCAAAGCAAAAACTCCAAGCTTACGCGAGAAACTCCTGCATGCAACATGAAACCGCAGCGGTTCTAATTAGACTCGAAGATTTTTTTTTTCGGTGTTGTGGCCCGTGACACTGATGTCTAAAATTTATTTAGCCCACATGCCTAATAAGTTTGAAAACCTCAGGCTTAAATAAATAAAAATAATTGTGCAAACCGCAAGCACATAAAATGTGCACCATTTTTCACGTCATATTTATCTGGCAATAAAGGCAATGTCTTCTATCTTGAAGATAAAGGACGAGTGCAGTGTTTCACATGGTCACGTTAATCCAGTTGCGACCTGCATATTTTTCCACACCTGATGCTGACAAAGCCTTTGTCCGCAGGGGATCTATTGAAGTTGTCTTTACAGCTGCCAGCTATTTTCCTCTATGCAGTCAGTGTCCAACTTTAACAACCATATAAGAGTATAATGACCACTAGCGAAGAATACAATTTTTAATTTTAGTGGGAACTGATGTTACTCTTTCAGATTGTCACAGTTTGGTCATGGCAGCGGATGCTAGGCTTAAACCGGTTTTTATCTCTTTTATTGATCCTCCGTCTCTTGTTGTTTGACCCTTGGTATTTAAATGAGTCAATTTCTTCTAACGTCTGGCCATTCAACAGTATGCAACATCTCTTTCTATCTCCACCACGACAAATAACTATAAAACCTTCTATTTTCATACGCACGTAACTGGCACAGTGCTTGTGATAAGTCTTGAGGAGGCACTGGCCCTAGAGTTTGAATTCAGGTCGTTCAACTTTTTAAAAATATAAATGCATTTAAAAAGCGATTGTGATAACATTCATCCGGATACCTCCTTCTTTCTCCCCTCCATGAAGGCATGAAATTGCGCTAAACAAAAAAACAATTGGTAAAAATATGTGTAAAAGCAGAGATTTATTATTGTTAGTCTAGATCTATTCAAAAGTTATTTACATGACTGATCCAAACTAATTGATACAACTACGCTTAATAATATAAGCTTTGTATTTTTGAAAAAAAGTAGTTTTTATATTTTATTTGTTTATTTTTTGCTGATTGCACAACAAAGATGTTTTGTGATTGGCCATTCATCTTACATGAATGATTAAAGTGGTTAAAAATCGTCTATTGCTTTTTGAAGCTTGCCCAGCCGGTTGTTTTGAAACACTAGTCATTTAATTAGTGTCACAGATAAGAAAAAAAAACAGACACAGACGTCATATTAGGAAGGGACGTTAGATTATATTTTCCTTCACAAAAGAGAACACTATATAGGCCTCTAGATGTGTGTGTGTGTTTGTTACTTGGGACGTCAACTCTTTGCTTGTTCATTGCTGCTGAGACACCTTGACCTGACTTGGTAGTTACATTCTTATAAGTGATACCTTGACATTGGCAGTACATCAAGTGTCGTCTGCTGACAGTCTAATGCTTTTGAAACGTTTCCCATATGCAAATATTTGATCCTTTTCTTTCCAGGGGCAGCACTTTTTAAAATTTTGCAGTCGACGAAAAGAGTAAAAGAAAATGTTTTCAGTATTTTTCTTTAGCAGAAGTGGTTAAATAATTAGGTCATTTCTGAGTCTTCCTAGATGAATGTTGCATTCTTTCTTTCTTTCTTTCGGAGATGAAGACGATGTCATTTTGATTGTTAAAAATTATAATAATTTATAATAATAGAAATCTTAGAGGCACATTCGAAGGAATACGCTTGTCACCAAGGCGTTCCTACTGCAGACCTGCCACATCATTAGACTTTGTTCTCGGTTGACAACGTGGATGCGACTAGAATAAATTATGTTTCCTTCTAGCGCGTGACTTTTTGTTTTCTTAGTTCCAGATAAAGACTTTTAGCGATTGGTGTTAATAATGTTAAACAAATTGGTGGTCTAATTGCAGCCTTGACATATTTTTTAAATTTGCAACCTGTGCCAAATTTAGACTTGAAAAGGTCCTAAGCTATTTAGGGCCCTTTATTAAAGTCCAGAAAATAAATATATGTCAGTGCTAAATATTTCTTGGGGCCCTAAGCTGTATATAAAAAAAAACTTGCACCCACATTTTTCGCCGCCTTTGCCTCCTACTTGTTTATACTTTCAAAGACTAGAAGCCGCCGCTATTTATTGCCGTATGTAAGGAAGTGACAAGGAAGTGTATGTTGGTTCAACTGTGTGCTGGAGAGGAGCTTGACGTTGATGGTAGTTTCCCTTTCAGACCCTGCCATCTATAGGGCAGATGATGTAAAGATCATCTGTTTCTTTGGTTTAACGAGCAGGGTGTCATGTGGCCAGTACAACGACCAACCTCTCCCCCCCCCCCAACTAATGTCAGGCACCCATTAGAGCTAGGTGGACGCTTTAACAAGCGCTTTTACACTCAGCCACCTCGCATCCAGTAATTTGAACCGATATGTCATCAACTCCTTGAGAAAGTGATATATGGTAATTACTTCTTTGGCCCTGAGTTTATACTTAGGCTACACCATTCGGCAGTAACCAGTTATAAAATTCAAACTCGGCTGGTGTCGAGAGTATCTCAGAACGGACTTCATTATGACGTTATGTAATAATGTCACACCTAAGTTGCTTCCCTTTCCTTGTGGTTGAAACGTGCAACGCGGTGCGGATGTTTTGATGCGTGTGATGACGCAAACAATCCTCACCTCTCCTACCATTTCATTTAGATTGACTGATTCGTTACATTCGATCCATGTTATCTGTAATGGACTCGCTAATGAACGAGCTGATGCTATAAGCTCATTAAAAAGATGACCTAAACTCGGTGTTTTCTTCCCTTTCACGAAAGCCAGACAGGAAACAGCTTCCTGATCTAATGTCATTTAGGATGCATTCTGGTCATGACCTAAACGAGAATCAAACATCAACAAATGTAGGAAACGGTAGGGCAATGTCCTAGCTAGCGTTACACTCGCCACTGTCAACAAGGTCTTTGACGGTAATGTGCAGTGCTAAGGCTCCAAGGACTTTGGCTCTTTTCTTCGTCTGACCGACATAGTTGAGTGGGTCGCCTAGACACAGCTAACGGTGACTCCTTAGGGGTCCAGGTCATTGAACCAGGTAAAAGGAATAAACCTTTTTAACCATAGCGTGATATAAATTAGTGCACGCAATATGTCCACAAGAGTATCCCTACATTGTCACATTAACTCTATTTTTTTTAAGCAAAGCTAATAAGAGAAATTTCGTCGCACGGTTTTACACAGTAGTAAAAAAAAAAAAACAACTGATTTGAAATTATTACAAGGTGGGGCTATTCTTTCATTCTTTAATCTGGAACCCACAAATACACGTAATGGAGTTTGTAATATATTGTTAAAGAATTTGACATACAAATGGATATCGAAATATGGTGACAATCAGTTTTTGCTGTTGACATGTAAATTAAAGTTCATAATGATTGTCTTCATCAACCAGATATATTTGGATTTAGAAAATAGACACGATTGTATTGTATAAAAAAATCGTTTTATAATATATTTGTATGTTCTTCTAACAAAAAAAAAAAAAGAACTAAATGGAATTATCAGCTATAGTTATCCCCCTTTTTTAATCTTCTGAATGCAATACTATTAAAGTCTGCGTCTACACTTTCCAATGAATGACAATGTGGGAGAACTTATGGAAACATTTCCCCTTACTTTTTGGCCTTAATACATTAATGGTTTTTAACTAGAATGCAGTAGGAAAATAATCTTTTAGATATTAGAGTGTGCATGAGAGGAAAGCACGAGCCATGCAAATATGCAAGACCTATTTCAGAGAGGAAAAGCTAAAAGTAGATTGCAATGTGAAATATGAAAACAATAGGATCTAGTTATTGTGTTACATTTTGCACACCACTTGCAAGTTTTCAGGACAGCTAGCGCTAAGTGAAGTTGAGTCGTGATCTGGACCCCTAGCATGCACAATTAAAAGTGGTGTATTTGGTGTATTTGTTATCAAGAGGGCGTGCCTTTTTTGTGAAACGCCGTGAACGCTAGCAGTCTACAAGTGGGAATTACAGAAACTATTGATTTAATTTGTATTGCAGTGCTTCCCATCTGCGATTCGTTTTTAAAGAGGTAAGCGACACTCACTTATTTCTATTTAGCTTTATATAATAAAGCAACAACATGAGTTCAGTTGTTCTAGCGTATCTATGCGTGAGTTAAGTATTTATTACACATTTTCCTAAATAGCTTTTATCTGTTTGTTTCATGTTTGCCACAAAATTAGATATACAGTTAAATGTAAAGTTAAATGTAAAGTTAAATGTACAGTTAAATTGCATTCATCAATTCTATGTGTTTTCTCAATTGCCCCATTTCTATGTTTTTATAAAAATAATACAAAGTGTTAAAAATTGTTAGAGGGGAAAAGAAACCGTTTTTTTTTTTACTTGTGATAAATAATATTTTATGTTTCCATTTCCAGATATAATTTCTTTTAACAAAATAAGATTGTTACAGCAACGCCTTTATAAATCTGTTTATGTTATGTTTACGTTGGATGCTTACAAGCTAAAATGTAAAGCAAACTCTCTTATCCTATTGGTTGGCCTGACTTGATCCATGCTCGAATAACACTTTGTGGATAGTAATTGCTTTGTGAATTTATCTGGAAATAATAAATGTGTTGATTTTGTTTTGTTTTACCTCTTAGCTAATTGTTTTATATAGATTGAATTATTTGGTCAAAGCTAGGTTTTAAATGTGTAGGTATCAGGGCCGACGCGAGGGTTGTGGCCGCCTGCAGGCAAAATTTTAAAATGCCACACCCCTTTTTTTTTTTTTACAAAAAATATCATTAAGACTGAGCTTGACACTGTACCTAAAGCGGTCTTTCATTTAAATCTATTTTTGCAGACGATTCCTTTTTATTTCATATTCGTATCGTTGTCGTATCCCCATGGGCCCTCTAAGTTGTTTTGTTTTCAATTTTAACTTTGCATTTTCTGTAAAGAATGTAATGAAAAAAAAAAGAAACTTAGTCTTAATTACAACACAATTTTTAATCTTTAGTTTTTCATTTATATTTTTTAACACTATGTATACAATCCAAACTTAGGAAATGACATTTCACCAAAAATAATGGGCTTTTTTTTTCACAAAACAGTGTTGCCTACATACATTTAATCGTTGTAAAAGTTTCTTCATGGAATTGAAGATGCGGCAGGTTTTCACTCAAGTCGGCAAGGGGTTTAATTCCGGGCGGGACTCGGCGCTCAGCGTATTCTGGCCTTTTTTTTCTTAGTAAGAAGAGAGAATCTCACAACGCACTGTTCACCCTAATAAAAAAAAAAGTCGAGGGCCATATTAAATCTTATAATAAAGAGGCAGCCCTGGCCAATAGTATTATGCCTACATATTGCGCTCGTACTTCTGTAATGGGCGTGATCTTTTTAAAAATATTTTTCCTGCTATGTAAGACCTCTCTGTCGCGGACGTTTTTTTTTCCACACAAAAGTCGTCACTATAATAAAGTGCAATAGAAGAAATTCGCATATTCTGAGACAAAAAATCCAGAAGAATCACACTAGCGGAGACATTTTAAAATGTTTTCTTCAAAACGTTTCCACCTATATTGTTGCATACGCGCCTCGAAAAAAAAGGCGGTGTACATTTAACAAGGTCTTATTAGAAGATAAAACGACATTTCCTACTTGATATTTTTTAATTTTTAAACATGTAATTTTATTAATATTCAGATTAGTTACACTGAAAATAAAATACTATTTTCGACGCCCCCTCTCCTTCTTGTTATTAGTCGTTAGTACAACTGAAACAATAAAGGCGTTTTATATTTTTACTAAATAAACTTTAAATAACTTGAAGAAACTTCTTATGTGAACATAAACTCAATAAAGCCTATCTGTTATTACAATATTCACATATTTAACTTGAGATTGAGATGTAGTATTAATGAAATATACTGATATTTAAACGAAATCTAGGTCACCACAAAACAACGCCTTTACATGTCTCAAGATTGTCTGCCGTTTCACATTTGCATTACGCTAAATTCATCATCTTCAATACATAACCACCAATCAATCGCTTAACCTCTTCTTACTGCCGCCTAGGAAACACACACACACTCTATAACACCTCTTTTGTCAGGAAGTTGCGCCCCCCCCCCCCATTCAAGGTACTCGCACCCCCCCCCCCTCGGGGAGGACCCATGTTTGAGAAAGTTACTATTAAAAGAAGATAATTAAAATGTATTTTAAACTGGAACTTAAATGAATTTATTGTAGATCTACATCTACACTCTATCATCGGCCAAAAATATTCTAATTTCAACTAACAGCCATTTCAAATAATAGTGACAATGTTTTAACATTGACTTTCTAATTACTAGGTCTACTTACAGGGCGGGCTATTCAATTCGAAACAAATATTGCAAACAACCCGCGAAAATTCAAGGCCAGGAGGAGTCGGCGCTTATGGAAAAACCCATGGGAACCATCGCGCGCCACTTTTTTTTTCTTTGTAAAGTTTCCAAAATAACTTATTGTACGAATATCCCCCCCCCCCCCCGGCAAGTTCTCAAAGGATAATGGAATAATTAGAATTTAAATAAGATATTTAAGTAATTTAAATATTATTAGACTAAATATAAAAAAAGTAATCTTGAAATAATGATTTGGCGCCCCTTACATTCGGCCGCCTGCGCGCAATGCATACATTGAACAATAGGTAGCGGCGGCCCTGGTAGGTATTATCTTACTTTGATTTTTTGTATCTGATGACGTGTCACTAGATTAAGGAATTTGACCAATGTGGTAGGTGTGATTAAGTGGAATAAACCGCTAGGCTGCTTATCAAGGACCTAGAGCTCGAATCCCGACTGGCGAAGAGTTGTGTTTACTGAGCGCCTGAAGGCAGCAGGGAAACCTTCTCCCAGATATCCCCCTTCCCCCACCTGATCCACAAAAGTGATTGGATCAGAGCGCACTGAACTTATAGATTTATCTGATAATTAAGCTATTCAAGAGTAATTTAGACAAAAATAACGAATGTTATTAATTATATTCTTAAAGTTAAAAAAAAAAATTGAATTTTTATAGCGCTAATTATGAACATGAAGTAGGTTAAGGCCCTTTGAAAATATATCTGAACAAAATCAAGTAATGTAACAAAAAAGGTTTCGTTTTTTTTTCTAGAAAGATAATTCTTCCTTTATGAATCTAATGACTTTTTTTTTTATAAGAGCGATTACTTTGTTCTTTTAATATCCGGTGGATGATATAACATTTATTAATCAGCCTTTATTTCCCACACCCGAAAAAAAAATCCTGGCTACATTTATAGTTTTAGATCCTATGCATAGACATAAATAAATATAGACTGGCCAATAAAAGAGTTTTATGAAACGAAAATTTTTGATTTGCAATTTTGTGTACTATATTCATATATATGTCTATGACTATATTATACAGCAGTGTAGTTTTGTTTAATCTCTAAGACTGAAGATCATGCAACTTTTCAGAATTCGGAAATCCGACAACAATAGATATACATGTTTTCAAGTTAAAGTTATTTCCTTTTTCCAGTCTATATTTATGTATGTCTATGATACTATGTCTATGATCCAGACTTACAAAGACAAATTAGACAATAGTCTAGACTGAATTCTACAAAAGGCGGTGCGCAAAATGTTTCTGAACGCAAATTTGTTTATTTAACTCTTCTGTGATTACTAGAGAGAATTCCCGCTGACGTGTTCAAGATATAGGCCTACATCTCAAAACCAAATTCAATTTAAGATTATTATATTTTGAATAATTCAAATGGTCAAATCAGAGTTTTCCCTATGTGGCCAATTATCTAGTTTTGTTTTTGTTTCATAAAGATATACATAAATGTGAAATTTTTTAGAAAATCTTTTGTGCCGTTTTTTTTTATCTCTGTATCCAGATTCCAGAGTCTGCCCATGAAAAACGAACAAGCGAAGAATAGGATTTATAACAAAGAAAACGGCTTAAAAAATGTTGCACTATTCATCGAAATTACGCGCGTTCTTGGCCTAATGAGGAGTGTAAGAGGCACGCTCTATACATGACACTTGGTAAAATATTGTAAGTGGAGTGTGTGCATTTCGAAACACCAAACCTATATATTACATCAGTTTGCGATTTTGTTAAAAAAATAATATTGTAAAAATGAATCATTTACAAAGTGTAAAGTATTATATATTCACACAATTTCTTGAGCCTTATTTTCCAGTAGCATTTTTATTTCTCTCTCATGAACCGAAGATATTATAAACAGAGAGTTCATTTAAACTGGAGAGAATCTTGTCCGAAATATTAAGTCTTTAACCATGCCTTAACAACATATTTTTAGGCCATTATGTTCTCCTGCTTTGTAACTCTTCTTCAATGGTAAACACAATACATTTGCACAGCTAAAATAAAGGGACATAATGCACACTATGGGCGCTTTTCTTTAAAAAAAATAAATATATATATGTACAAGATGCTGAGACTTCTCAATCTATTTGTTATGGTAGATGAAAGGGTTGTCAAGCTTGACTGCACATCTGGGTGACTATTTTACTATGAAGTGTAAATAGGTCACCACTGCTAAACAAGTTGAACTGTTCATCTTACAGTACTAGATCTAGTCTTGCTCCGCGTGTGTACATTTCTCCTAATCTTGAGCACGTTACGAGTATAACCAAGTTTCATATCATCACACAAAGATCAACAAGAACGAAGACTCATACACTTAATAAATTAAGGCCTGGTGTATTTCACATTGGCTCATTAGGCTGTCATATCATTGCAAACCCTAGTAGCCGATCGATTAGTTTGTACTTATCATAGCTTTTACTTTCATTTCAAACCTTCTAGAAACTTATCCTCTCTGTCTTTTTTTTTTTTTAAAGTATTTCTATTTTTATCTTATTTTATTTTAGTAGTGTTTAACTAACCAAGAGAGAAATAAAAAGAAAGGGAGCTACACCTTATTTAGCGACCAAACCTGTCGGTCAGTTAAGATTGTTTTGCTAGGTACTGAGTTGTTCAAACCAGCACACCAACGTCAAAAGTATGGCACAAATAAGTACACATTACTTATTCCATACGCTAGGATTAATTCGAACAAGCGCTCTTTCTTCCCTTGTGTCTTCAGAGCATGGGACAGGTTGCCTGAATCAGCGATGGAAAACTAATGACTTCGTAGAGTTTCTCTATAAATAACATCATGCACAACGAGGTTGGCACATGGATACTCGTAAGATGAAAATAAGAATCTTCTTCTTTGAAGGAAAGTCTTTAATTAATAAGCTAAGCTAAGATACATCTATAACTGCTCGTCAAGTTTCAAGGCACTAGTCCCCTGAGGGCTACCACTCCATTTGTAGTTGAAGGATGTAGTGGATCTCGTTGGAAAATGTCTCGATCTAAATTGTTTTCTTTCTAATCCCTCTCTTGTATAAAACTTGCAGCTCCAGACAGGAGAAAAAAAAAATGGAAAGAATGAAGGAAGAGATACGAATTATGAAACATGGCTAAACAGGGAACATTGGTTCATTGACAGAAGAAATAAAAAGGAGGAGGGGGTCGGGCTCCTGCTTTAAAAAAAGTGAAGTGATGACGGGGGTGGGAAGAATCGTGATTGGATCATTTTACCCTACCCCCACCTCTGAGGCATAGGGAGGATCGGGGGAAAACGTGCGAATCTACACCGTACACCTTACACCTGAAATGTGAGATACAAATATGACATTGGAACTCCTATAAGCGTCATTGGGTTTTAAAACCTAGACATCTTACTAAAAAACAACAACTTAAAATGTCGATACTTCAAGCAGAGCTTCTCAACTGATAGAGCGTGTTAGCAAAAGGGGGTGGGGTGGACAAGAAGAAGTATTTTATACTAGAATTTGGTGGTCTGTAAATACTGCCTATTATTAGGGATGTTGAGGTGGTATTAATTTTACAAAATGTTGATTCTATATTTTTTGAGTACGGTAAGGTAATTTCTTCTGCTATAAGAGTGTTTTTTTTTTTTTTTATTGCTAAAAGAACTCCTCCATGATTATCAGCCCTATCTTTTCTAAAAATTTCATAATTACTATTGACAATTTCTGCATTATGAATTTCAGGATGTAGCCAAGTTTCTGTTCCTGCAATTATGTCTGGTTTCTCACATTCTAATAAAATTTCTAAGTCTGCTGTTTTGTCCCTAATGCTTTGAAAATTTATTACTAAGGTTTTACGGTATTTCGGTATTACTTCTTTAGTAGGTTTGTTTAGTGAGGGTGTTGTATTAGTTTTAGCAGATTTAACTGGAGTGGATCTAGCTAGTGGTTGGTGAGTTTGGTTTGGGATTTGCTTTATATTCTCCTATGTTATAAGTTTCATATTGGAGCATCGATCAAGTAAAACAACATTATTGCTAGCATTAGAAAAAAAAGTAAAAGTAAAGTTCCCCCTTTCAGACCTTGCGGACTAAAGGGCAGATGATGTTATGGTTTCTGTGGCCTACGGTTAACGAGCAGGGTGTCATGTGGCCAACACAATGACCAACCGCTTTTACTCCCCTCCCCCCCCCCCCCCCCAACTAAAGTCACGTACCCATTAGAGTTAGATGGACTCAGGGGCGCCGTAAAAATACCAAAGTTCAAAATCCCATTCTTCACCGAGATTTGGGATTCACCCTACGTTCGTAAGCAAAGCGCTGAGCCACCGCGCCCCGATCGCTAGTATTACCTACGTTTTAAAAAACTAATATACAGAAAGGTATGTTTCACCTTCCGTTGGGATTTCTTTTCGAGAAAAGCGTCTTCACCAGGATCGACTCTAATCGCTCTCTTCAAATAGGCGATTCTACCAGGCTTTCTCACGTCAAAACGGTTGCAATTCTCCCGAGCACCGCTCTTTCTGATGACGCTCTTTTCGTGACTAAAACTGACACGCAGCCAAAAAAAAAATTATGATCAGTCACATTACTGACTAGAATGAAAATAATTAGAAAGCAAACCGTTTGTCAGTCTTGCTAATAGAAACTCACAGTAAAGGCTATTCCAACTATTTCCAACCCATAGCCCCGTCCTGTGACTCCCCTGCACTCCAGAGTTCTTGTCATAATAATCCAAACTAGTCATTTTGTTTAGGTCATAGAAAATTTGTGATAGGTCTTCTCTTTTATCATAGTAAGCCAAATTAATTTAAAAAAAAAACCAACTCATTTAAAGTAAAGTAACTAGTTGCGTTTTTTCGAAGCAGATCTGGACCGGTGCACCATGTGGCTTATTTTTTTTTTATTTTGCTACTACGCCCTTGAGTTGGGACTGTTAAGTATTTAGGGCAGGATATTGCTGACACGCTTCGATTCCCTCTTATTCCCCATCCCCTCCCTGTTCCTCCTCCCACTCCATCCTATCTCTCTCTCTCTCTCTCTCCCACCCCACACCATCTCTCTCAACTCTCTTTTACAATGCCCTCTCTTGCATATTACAAGAAGCGAACAAAAACAACATACAACTGACTGCAGGACCACGGTCTCTTTAACTTGATGCAAGTGTACGGCGTGTGTCCGTTGTAAAGTAAAACCCATTCTTTCTCGAAGACACCAATAGCACGATAGTGTCTTCCCATCATTACTTTGCGACCTCATTTGCATATTGTTGTTGTTGTTTTAAAACCACTAATCAGTATGCGATCAGCACTAACCTATACATAAAAGATGGTAGTTGCGAGACGGTGGATTCAGTGCAAACCTTTCCAAGGGGCAGCAACCCTAGAGTGTTTTCAACTTATAGAGGAAGAGTTACCAGGACTAAAAAACGATGGTGAGTCGGTATTTTCTTTTCTATGTGTGCTTTTAGATTTCTTGTTCTATATACTGTAAGAAGTACAATATACATTTACAACAGTATATGGTTTGAACTCGGTTTATTTCTTTAATAGAAATCGAATAAAAATGGTCACCTGAGTATATTTATAAGCGCATATTTATATCAGCGTGGTGGCTGAGGGATAAAGTACTTAGCCTCTGAAACGAGGGGTCTCGGGTTCGAATTCTGGCAAAGACTTGTAATTTTTGTGTTTCAGGATTTTTTTCAGCCCCTGAGTCCCTCCAACTCTAAAAGGTACCTGGCATTAGTTGAGGAAAGTAAAGGAGGTCTTGTCTTTGTGTTGGCTACCTGACACTCTTGTTAACAGACAGCCATAGAAACAGTTGACCTTTACATCATCTGCCTTATAGATCATCGCTCGGTCTCAAAGGGAAACTTTACTTTTTTTCCACGCGTGTCGTTGTCACAATTTGTTTTCACTTTGTAAATATATATGGTAGTGATAGTGTGAAAGCTCTCCAAAGAGAAAAGTTTAATCTATGCATGTATGCTAACAAAATTATATAGCCTATATATTTGTAATGGCCACTTACCTCACCTCGTTATAGAACTGCCTTGGCTACACCACCTTTAATTTCCACCTTCAACCATCTCTTAGTCTGTTGGACCGTTGGGGCACCACACTGATCTGTTCCTCTCTGTGGCAGAATCTCCTGGTGCTGTTTCCTTTGCGAGCACAGAGGACCTTGTAGTATGGCCATATGTTTTTAGTTTGCGTTTTTTGACAGTAGTTAGCCGGTCATCGTGGGGTCCAATCGCAGTACTAATCCTGTCTCTAATCTCTTCATTTGTGATGCGGTCTTTGTATGTGATACCTAGGATCTTTCTGTAGCATCTCAATTCCATTGCTAGGATTCTCCTCTCTAGCTCTGCAGTCAGCCTTCAAGATTAGCAAGTATATAAGAATGTGGCCATGACAATCAGTCGGATTTTTGTATCGAGTGCTATGCCTTTGTCTTAGTATATTGTTTTGAGTTTTGGAAGTGCTGCTGTGGACTGTGCAAGTCTGGCCACTATCTCTCATAATATACTTACACAAATTCGAGAATTTGTAAGGTTGACTGACTGTTTGTTCAATGGAGGTTCTCAAACCGTGGTAACTATTTATGACACTTTTAAATAATGAAGAAAAGTGGTGTATTTATTCGTATATCTCAAACTAATAGAATGTGGCAGATTGTTAATAAAGTAATTTACAGTTAGCAAAATGAAATGTAGACTAACAAGGATTGTTATTCCTTAACTCGAAGTAACATATACATATGACGTAAGAGTATGTATTAAATCAAAAGAGATAAATATAGTACTCTAGACATGGAGCATAGGACACAACAGTACTTCGCCATTGGATTCTATTCAGCTCAGTCCCCCGAAAGTTCTATGTCCATCCTGCCATCTTTACTTCTTGGTTACTGAGCTCCTCCATGTTTGATAATCCTCTTACCGGCTCCCAACACAACTGTATTAACATATACTAGCCGATTGAAGGGGTTGAACTTCTGGTTGATGTACTACAGCGGCATTCAACTTTCTTCCTCTTTAGGGTCATATAAATTTACACTAATTATAATCACCTGCGACAGCATCTAATAACAAAAAAATTCTCAAGTTCACTTTATACACTGTGGGCAGAAGTTTTGAAGGCACGGAGTTCTAGCTCATGCCCAGTAAAACTCGAGACCGATGTCTCGGGACGAGCTGAATGCTGCTGCAGCCCTGCTTAAAAAAAAAACAACCCCAGCATTGTTGTATTGGAGACTGATGCGTTGACACTGTTTGGTGAAACTCTGAATCTCTTTGGTGTAGGCCTAGATGTGAACATTCCAATGGCAGGCTGGTCGTGTGGTATGCGCTCTGGACTGACATCAGGATTGCCCCTGGTTCTTCAAACCACGGTGCCGCCATCCTGCAGGGGGCTAGAACTAGAACGTAATTATCTTCCTTTCTGAAAGTACGTTTGAAAAAATCAAGACAGTCTTAAGGATGTTTGTAGATATCTGTAGTGAAAAATATACATTCTAGGGGGCGCACTGGTCACTTGACATCTGCTCCAGAATGGTATGCTGTATAAAAGGCTTAAAAATATGGATATTGCACATTTCTCATACATCCTCCATCAATGCAGGTCTTCAATCCATAATAAAAAGATTAAGATCAGCCTGCAAGCCTCAATCATTCATTTCTGTGCCATCACACTACATTAAAATATTTACAAACAACAAGACGAAATCATTAAACGAAAGAAAGACACCCTATATAAAGTATTGTCATCGTTTTATCTTACTGGGAGTTATCCCAAAATTATATTTTACAACGCAATGAGAACGATTGAAAAAGGCGCATGCAATAAGTTGAAAACTGTCTCACAACCTGACAGGTTTGAGTTTTTTCCCCCCTATATTTATTCAAGGGATTTACAAGAAAATGCCCATGATGACAAAATATGTGCAACTAAAAGTTAATCAACAATTATTAAGTGCAATATCCTCCTCTGTTCTAGGAAGGCTTCTTCGCGCCTTTCAAGTTTACGAAGCGAAAAGAACACAACGTTACACATGTTCCAACTCATGTGAGAAACAACACAACAACACTCTTCTGTATTCTGTGCATTATTGTAAGATCGTATAGATCTAGCTGATTAGGAAACTACCGTTGTGGGCTGTCGCTCATGCTGAAACAATGAAGGTGAAGGACATCTGCACGTTTTCATTAAGAGGAAGTGTTTTTGTTGAATGGCTGGTTTCATCCGGGTATCCCGTACGCACAACACATTAGACAGAAGTCGTTTTGCAAAATTGTGTTTTTTTTAAACCTTTATTTTTTCTATTTTTGTTATTGCTCACCACCACCCTCTTTTATTTCATTATCCCAAAGACAGCCAACTTCCAGTGACGCACACTGTTCGGTTACTTCCAAGGACTTTGATGTTGATTTAATGGCTAGATCATAGCTATAAATAAATGTATCTTGAATGATTTATAAAGGCTTCTTTTTTTTTTTTTCTAATCTTGAACAAAAAAAAAGTATTCTTTATAAACTTTTTACATCTAAATAATTTATGATCTATGTCCACTCTGTCAGTGTAACATGATACACTGCTAGATTGAGTGGCTTCGTCTTTAAACAAGGAAATTCGTACTATAAAATTGTAACAAGTTTTACAAGAACACGAAGTCCATTTTCGATATATATATATATTTAAATTTCAGTTTGATTTTAGTTTCAGAAAAAAAAAATAAAGTAAAAAATAAATAGATCACTGAACTACATCTTCTGAAGAGATTTTTTTTTGTATATTGGAGATGTCAGCTGAAGTTTTGTCATTTCTTGATAAATAATTATTTTGGCCGACATTCGAACTTCCATTTTAGCGTCAAACGAATGAAGCCGCGTATATTTATTCATTGATTAGTTCTATTCTATAGTTCTAGATTTATTTGGCTAACGGAGATATAGTGTCACATGAAAACGTTCTACGAGATAAACCATAGTCTTAATTCGAGATAAACCATATTCTTAATTCGAGATAAACCATAGATAAACCATAGTCGTTCTACGAGATAAACCATAGTCTTTCTTTGAGATAAACCATAGTCTTAATTCGAGATAAACCATAGATAAACCATAGTCGTTCTACGTGTTAAACCATAGTCGTTCTACGAGATAAACCATAGTCGTTCTACGAGATAAAACATAGTCGTTTCTACGAGATACACCATAGTCGTTTCTACGAGATAAAACATAGTCGTTCTACGAGATAAAACATAGTCGTTTCTACGAGATAAACCATAGTCGTTCTACGTGTTAAACCATAGTCGTTCTACGAGATAAAACATAGTCGTTTCTACGAGATACACCATAGTCGTTTCTACGAGATAAACCATAGTCGTTCTACGAGATAAAACATAGTCGTTTCTACGAGATAAACCATAGTCGTTTCTACGAGATAAACCATAGTCGTTCTACGAGATAAAACATAGTCGTTTCTACGAGATAAACCATAGTCGTTTCTACGAGATAAACCATAGTCGTTCTACGAGATAAAACATAGTCGTTCTACAAGATAAACCATAGTCGTTCTACGAGATAAACCATAGTCGTTCTACGAGATAAAACATAGTCGTTCTACGTGTTAAACCATAGTCGTTCTACGAGATAAACCATAGTCGTTCTACGAGATAAAACATAGTCGTTTCTACGAGATAAACCATAGTCGTTTCTACGAGATAAACCATAGTCGTTTCTACGAGATAAAACATAGTCGTTCTACGTGTTAAAACATAGTCGTTCTACAAGATAAACCATAGTCGTTCTACGAGATAAACCATAGTCGTTCTACGAGATAAAACATAGTCGTTTCTACGTGTTAAGCCGTAGTCGTTCTACGAGATAAACCATAGTCGTTCTACGAGATAAAACATAGTCGTTTCTACGTGTTAAGCCGTAGTCGTTCTACGAGATAAACCATAGTCGTTCTACGAGATAAAACATAGTCGTTTCTACGAGATAAACCATAGTCGTTTCTACGAGATAAACCATAGTCGTTCTACGAGATAAAACATAGTCGTTTCTACGTGTTAAGCCGTAGTCGTTCTACGAGATAAACCATAGTAGTTCATATGTCAGATTCTAGCACACGTTTCAGTGTGTAAAAGACAGATATTCAAGATATTTTAATAAACACACTTACCGTGCCATAAAAAAAACCCCAGTAAAACATAGTCGTTTCTACGAGATAAACCATAGTCGTTCTACGAGATAAAACATAGTCGTTTCTACGAGATAAACCATAGTCGTTTCTACGAGATAAACCATAGTCGTTCTACGAGATAAACCATAGTCGTTCTACGAGATAAACCATAGTCGTTCTACGAGATAAACCATAGTCGTTTCTACGAGATAAACCATAGTCGTTTCTACGAGATAAACCATAGTCGTTATACGAGATAAAACATAGTCGTTATACGAGATAAACCGTAGTCGTTCTACGAGATAAACCGTAGTCGTTATACGAGATAAACCGTAGTCGTTATACGAGATAAACCGTAGTCGTTCTAAAAATAGTCTTTCTACAAGATAAACCAGTCTTCTACGAGATAGACCTTAGTCGTTCTAAAAAATAGTCTTTCTGCACGATAAAACATAAGTCTTTCTACGACTAAAGAAGTCCAACAACGGTGTACTAATATGTCAGATTCTAGCACACGTTTCAGTGTGTAAAAGACAGATATTCAAGATATTTTAATAAACACACTTACCGTGCCATAAAAAAAAACCCAGTAAAACAATAACAAGTAATCATATACATTTTGCCACGTGACACTAGAGGAGTGATATTTAGAGGTTGTGGTGGGCGAAACTGGCCGATATTGAGAAGAGTGAGGCAATTAAAAAACAAACAACGGATCCATAACTCCAGAACTTTTGTTTAGTTGTAACGAAGGCCCAGAGAGAAAGCTTTATATGTCTGCAGCCTTCAGTCGTAATGACTTCTCGATATGACATTTCATATGCAGTATTTGTTTACCAATCACAATTAAAGTAATTTTCTTTAGCAGTCGATATTCTAGACTCTCTAACTCTTTGAGTTCTAGATTGTTCCCTCAAGGGGGGGGGGCGCCAAATATAAAAGCTATTGTAGATATTTTAGTTAGGTAATACATTCTAAGGTTATTCATATTATCAGTGGCGTCACTAGGGTGAGTGTCACCCGGTGCGGTCATATCTTTGAGTTCCACACACAAATTCAAGCTCAACCCTTTCTAGACATTTTAAGATATTAAGTTGATCTCATCAGCTTTTTTGATCTCCCTTAAAATCGTGTAACTTCTGACTCTGGTCAGTGTTTGCCATGTTAGGTGTGCTATGTAGCTGTTTTGTCAAACAAGATACAAAGGTGCTTATAGTCATTCTGGCTCTAATATCTTTTACGTCGTTTGCTAAAACATTTATAAACTTTTTAACATTACAGATGTACTTTCAGCTATGATTTTATATACATAAAATTTTCATCATCTCGTGGACATTCTTTATTCAATAAAGACTTGTACTTAATAGAGTCACAAAACGTCAAATATTTATAGAAACAGTCAATGCAATATATCTTTCCATTGTTTTTCTTCTTTACATTAATTATAGCAACGATTTACTTTTCAATTGTATTTGAAACAGGATGTCCTTTTTTTTCAATTTTCCAATCTTCAAACGTTTAATTTTCCAATATTGGACTTAATTTCAACCACACATTAAATTAAGTTACAAATTTCTATTTCATTTCAATACAATTAGTTGAAAATAGTCAAGAACAAAAGAATATATTTTTTATTTGCTTTTATAGTGACTAAGTCGTCCCCATTTGGAAGCATCAGAACCATTGTTGGCACTAGCCAAGACAGAAAATCCCCTACAATATTCAATTATATCATTCGACTGTCACATTGTAACAATTACTTCATCTTGGCTACTAATTATTTTACAGAAAAATGAAATAACATAATTTTCTTCAAACATCTCAATGGGCACTTCTTTACTTTCCAAGACTACAAAACTTATATTAATTATATGTTAGATTTCAATCATATTTTATGCCTGAAGAATGTCGTCATTTGTTAAACAATGACTATTGGTTGGTATTACAGTGCTAGCTACAAATTCAATAGATTCGATTAAAACATGTTTTTTAAAAATCAAAGCAGTGTTCATATCAGTGGCGTAACTAAGGGGGGGAGGGGGGGGAGAAATTTTAAATCCCCCCGGGCCCCCCTACTAGGGGGGCCCCCAAATGGGTGTCCGAAATTTATTTGTAAATACATAAATTAATATATTTGATTGACAAATAGTGTCAACGGGTGTCTTTTTTTTTTCAACATTTATGGATTAAAAATTTATCACAAAGACTAAACCTAGATCTAGGTCTATCAGTACGTTGACTTTGTTGACATTTTACAAATATATTTTCCCACAGAGATCAAAGTTTGTTCTAGAGTTAGTTTTACATTTTAAACTTTGTTGCCACGAATAAAACTGCATGACATTCTGCGAATTCTAGGTATCTTGTTACCTTTACTAATAATAGATCTAAATGGCGAGTATTTTATGGCTACACTAATTAACATTGAAGCAAAATTTACAGAATCGAGTATAACAGATCTAAAAGTTATTCTTAATAATGCAAGAATAGTCCATTATTCGGGTTTGGCGTCTATAATTTCAGAATTAAACTTCACACTCGAGTTATTACCCATCTTTTCATTTTTCCTCAATCCAATGGAAACTCTCTTTTTATTTCCATCTAATCCTTTTGCTTTCGCACAAAACATAAACAACAAACAATGATGTAATATCATATAATATTAGCACATCCTTCCTTTTGAAGTTACTATCACACCCTTCCTTTTAAAGTTCTTAAGAGTGATATCTACTAGCAGGGCCGGCCCTAGCATTTGCGGGGCCCTATGCGAAACGGATCGCGCGGGGCCTAGTCTGGGTAGGGATGAGCATAATGTCAATATTATTTTTTCTTGAATTAAAAAATAGGCCTTCTTTCGTCTTTGCAATACATTTTTATCAAATGAAATGCCCCTTTTTATTTATAGGGATCCCAAAATGTCGATTTCGTCTATTCTTCAGGAGATTTGAATAAATTCAAAAAAAGTTTAGGACTTTATCGTATATTTTGCCTTTTCATGAGATTTCCTGGAGGCCCTGGGAAATCAGGAGGTCACGAAAACCCTGTTATTTTATATACGTTATAATGGTGTAATTTAATAATGTACACTTAGAATTAGCGCGTGTCCTATGAAAGCGCGGGGCCCACTGCAACCGCATAGGCTGCAGTGGAGTAAGGCCGCCTTGTCTACTAGGAACTTTAACAATTCGTCCACTTCTGGTTGTCTTGACTGGCACAACAAGTTCTCTAGACGTTGGTCTATAACTGTCTGTTTCGTTTGTTCCAACAGTTTGCAGTTCATTGTTTCCATCGGTATCATAGTACCCAGAGATGTCTTCATCGAAACTCTTATTTAAAAAGCGTTGATTTCTTCTGTATGTTTTTCCATCGTTTGTCTTTATGATGTAAGATCTGGGTGCTGAATGTTTTTATGACAACTGCTTTCTGCCATGTTTGACCTAGACGAACTCTCCGACATAATAATCTTTAGGTAGTCTTGCTTTTGCATTGTATTTCACTTTGCTTTTCATCTGTCGTTCGTTGAGTAATGTCTCTGCATTTTCAGCTACCGATGGTTTCAATAGTTTGAGATCAGTTGGAATGATTCCCTGAGTCTTCTTCTCGTCATCAGTTGTGATGGTGAATACGGCAGTCCACTTATCGGAGTATTTCTATACTCGAGCATAACGAGATATGGATCTTTCCCACTTTTGTATGCTCTGAATCCTTTTGCTTTCGAACAAAACATAAACAACCAACAATGACGTAATACCATATAATATTAGGACAGAATCTTCTTCATGCAGTGGAAAATTAAGATTTTTTTGCCTATCTTGAATTCTGGTCAAAGCTCTTGCTCCCAATTTATATTGTTCAGAAGAAACTACAAAAGTCTGGACTGCATATACGGGAAGCTGCTAAAGAAATTAGTACCCTTTCATGCTTTCTGCAAAATGATGAGAAACTGACAAAAACCCAATCCATCAAAAAAAGCAAACGAAGGTAGTGAATACTATGTATTCCCTGTAATCCCTGTGGGAAGCGTGGTCGAAAGGCTAAGTGCGCTTGAACTTGGCTTGTCTTGGCTACCTAGAAGGGGGCTCGAGGTTCGACACCCGACTCGGCAGAGTTGCTTTTACTGAGCGCCTAAAGGCAGCACGGAAAACCAACTCCTAGATACCCCCCCCCCCCACTGGTCCACAAATGAGATTGAACCAAAGCGCTCTGAGCATGCTATAAGCATGAAAGTAACGCTATATAATATAAAAGCTATAATAATAATAATCAAAACAACCAGAAGAAAGAAAAGACTTGATGGGAAGTTGAGTTCTAATGTAGGACTGTCAATAGAACTGCAATTCAAACGTGTTGCGACAGAAGTGCTGGACAGATTTCATATGGAGATGAAGGGCAGATTTTAAAGGCTGGAAAGAAAATGGATACCTTTGGGTTTCTTCTTGAACCAAGACACCTGTTAGATGAAGACCTGCTTATGACAAACTGTGCTACCTTTCCTGTTTGTATGATGAAATAAATGGAAAATCGCTTTTTCAATGATGTCATTGATGCACGAGCACTTTTCATCAACAAACTAGTAATACAATCACCAATAGACATATTGAGGAAACAGGCTTCATATGGTAATTACGTGTGCTCAAACTTTGCAACCTCCTCCGAATACTGCTAACTCAGGCCACTTCCATTACGTCATGTGAGAGATCATTCTCAAAGCTCAAGTTCATCAAAAGCTATCTCAGGAGCACAATGACACAAGAAAGGCTTATCATGGCTTTAATGTTAGTGAAGTCACAAATACTAGAAAGTATCGATGTAGTTGATGTTATAGATGTCTTTGCTGCACAGAATGCACGACGTGAAGCGATATCAATTGAGATTTGTCACTTGTGCATTATTTAACTAATAAACAAAGGTATTATTCATTAAAAGAGTCTTGATTACTTTTTATTAAGTTTACTGATATACTGAACCAATTTGATTTGGGGCTTATATATTTTTGCGTACATTATTACATGTCATATGTCGAATGTCAAAATGCAAGGGGCCCCCAAAGAGGTCAATCCCCCCGGGCCCCCAAATCCCTAGTTACGCCCCTGGTTCATATACATATGAAAATTATGGTAAAAATTTGAAAGTAAGGTTTCACGTTTTCCTTGATATACTAAGTTTGATATAACATTTTAAACCTTTTGATAGAATTTCATTAAACAATTCAAATATGTGAAGTCGAAATGAAAACAAAAAGTAGATAGATCTGTTTATTAATTGTGAAAAGAATGTTCCAATATTTGGCTACTGTCGTTAACGGGTGTCACCCGGTGCGGACCGCACCCCCGTATCACCCTAGTGACGCCACTGCGTATTACATTAGTATTAAATACTTTTTATTTATAAGCCTATATTTCTATGTGATGTTTATGAAAAATGGGCGGGGGGGGGGGGCGACAATAAAGTTTTTTGCCCCGGGCGCACGTTTTCCTAACTACGCCTCTGTTCTACTGATGACGCCTATGTACGTCTGCTTTTCTTAGGAATTCCTATTTCCAACAAAACGATGTCTGCACTCAAACGTCCCCTTAGGTGTCTGGCCACATACCACATGTACTCTTGTATCTTCATAACTTTGTCAAGCCTAAATTGAACCCATCGCTTAAATTAGCTACTGTTGAAAAAATTTTTTTTTGTTGTGGTTCTATAAACTCACAATTTAGGGATGAAATAAATGAACACAAAAACCTAGTTTGAGTGTACTTTACAATATCTACACTACAGATTGGGTCACATAGTGCCATTAATAAAAGGTCGAGATGACTCCAAGAGGGAAATGTGAAAAGTCGCTATCACCCCACGTAGTGAAGGAATCGCTTTTCTTTCTTTTGTGACGCCATGGGTTCACCTCTCTACCTTCCCCTGCCCTCCCATACCCTGTAACCTTTTCTTAGTGTTTACAACAGTGATTCCCAAACTGTTTTCCTTAACGAAACACTTCGCGCATTCAGAGTATTTAGCGGAACACTTTTTTTCGTGCCGAGGCTTTAACAGCCTTTCAGTTAGAGTCAGTACCTCAAGGGTCTCCTTCTGAATTTGGGGCAAGACCTCGACCAAATACAATATTTTGAGAATGAAATAGTTTGATTTTTAGACAGTATTTCAATAGTGAACAAGCAAAATAAGAAACAAATACAAAAAAAAAAAAAAAGGTTATTTTAAGTGTAGCAGTTAGTTTGGATCAGTCATTTAATTAAATTTGTAATAAATCTAGACTAACAATAATAACTTTGTGTGCTTAGAAATATGTTTTTGCTAATTGTTTTTGTTTGTCGGAATTTCATGCTTCTAGCTTTCGCTATACGCTGTGATCCTATCACTTGTCTTGACCAGTTGGAAAGGTGTTGGGGGAGAAAGAACGGGGTATCTGGGTGATCGCTTTTTAAGTGTACTTAAAAAAAAAAGAAAGGGAGCGACCTGAGTTCAAACTTGTGGGCTTCTCAGGCTTCTCAAGCCAAAGCGGTAACCACTCTGTTAGCGAAGAGTCTATGAACATGGAAAATTGTGTGGTTATCAATTGTTTCTATTTCATGTTTGTGTTCACTAAGCCTCAGACGACAATCTATAAAGAGGACTGATTCAGCTTATACCACCACTTCAGTGCCATACGAAACATGGCCGGCTCCTCTACCACCAACCTGCGACATATGTGGACGGGAAGGTCTCTCCAAAACAGGATTTCACAGTCACATTTAAAAATGGTTCGAGATGAACCAAAGTCGTTCTACGACTGAAGGAGGGCTGAAGATGACTGGATTCAGCTAGTGACGATCCCGCAGAGCAGGCCCATGGCGAAATTTTAGATACAACTTTTCTACCAAAGAAAGTGCTATGTGAATGGCTAAGAACTGACCGTAGACTAGCCTCACCTTAACCCATGGATATTCTGGTCACAGCAAGAGTGGTCCTTTTCACTTCTACATAGAAGCAACAAATATGACCAAACAAAAACTTCAATGACGTGCGGGGATTATTTCTAAAAATTGTAAGACCTCCACACCTGGGTACCAATTCTGATAATCTGTAACACGAGAAGTCTTTTTTTTTTTTTTGGTGGGGTGGGAGGGAAGTTTCTATAACACTTAATATTTGGTCCTCTTCTTGAATAATTTAATAATCCTCCATCACAAGTTTGCAATGTGATCCTAAATGGTATTATGACGACACGCTTCCTTGCGCAACTCTTAATGTCTGTCAGCGACTAAATGTCTTCATCTAACTGGAGACTCCTGAACTTCTTTTCAATGTTATACACTATATTTTTTGTAACTTCCACTCAAAATAGTAACAATCTCGTGATCAATCTAAAGTGATTGGTATAAACATTTTGTTTTTAACAAAAGATGACCCAGATGTTATATAAGACAAGGACGAAGCAAGTGACATATCTCCGTGGAGACAGCCAGCTTGTGCATGTATCGCAAAGACTTGCCGCTCACCGTATCGACAAGAAATGTTAAAAAGAAAAAAAAAAAAAAGATCGTCCCTAGAGATGTAAAATGACACAGATTTATTAGAAATATAAAAACACAACTGAATTAAAATCGAAACAAAATAACAATAAATAAAGACCAAAAAAAAAGTGAATAAATAAATAGGATGTAATCCTATCTAAATAAAAGAAAATAGATACAGATCTAGACATCTAGTGTTACATCTTGGGCAAACAAGATAATGGAGACATTTATAAGACGTTGTCGTATTGTTTCTCAAAGGTTCTCAAACATGTTCTAGGCCCTATTAATCCAGTAAGAAAAAAATACACAGGTTAAAATGTGTAATGTGTAGTTTCAATGTTAAAAAAGGGCATCCACCTATTGTCACAAGAAGATTTTCTACATTTTATTTTTAAGTAACTGTGACATTAAAAGTTGTGCAGACGTCGCTAAATCTGGCTTGACTACACAAAACTGTTTAAGAGCGTGACATTTACTGATGTTTGTAACATATTTTTAAGCCATGTGGAGGAGGAAGCCTTTGCGTAAAGGCCCCGAGACTTGTTTCTTGACTTCCCCCACCCCCTCAAAATCACAGTAACTATTTTCTTGTCTAAAGGTTAATGAAGCGTTTATGTGTTATGTTGAGCTTAGGACATTTGCACATGTCTTGCTAGGAGCACTCGTTTAAAAGACGATTTTTGATATTTAAAAATATTGAATATCAATACAAAATCTAACATAAAAGTTCTTTATATATATATATATATATGCATGCATGCATATTAAAGATGTTCTCCATACTTCTATTCAGAGGCGTAGCTAGGGTGGGGAAGGGAGGGGGAGAATGATAAAATCCCCCGGGCCCCACTTGAAGGGATCCCCCTAATGAGTAGCTTTTTTTCATTAAATATTAAATATTACGCAAAATGCAGCGGCCCCCAAAAAGGTCAAGTCTTCGAGCCCCCAAATGATGGCCTAGCTATACCATTGCTATTATCGGAGATTAGTTTCCAATTCAGATCATCTGCTTCTTGGATTGACTAGCAGGTTTCAGACGTTTCTTCCATAATAAAACATAAGCCTAAGGTGGGTAGAGTTCTAAACCAGATTCTAAGACAGACCGGAACAAATACGTATGCCTATGCAGCCACTGCCGGTTTTTTTCTGTGCACAGACCAAAAGTTTGGAACTCACTTCCCATTGATCTCATTGATCTCCGACAGACAACATGCTACACTACATTCAAGAAGAACATTAAGACCTATCTGTTTAAAACCCTAACCTGATATTAGTTTGTCATTTTAGCTGTCGTATTTATGTTTGTAATGTTATCACAGCACCTTGAGCCTACATTTTGTTTGTTAACAGAGCTTTATAAATAAAATTATTATTATTATTATTATTATTATTATTCACTACATGTCTCCAACAAGATAATATAAAAATCTATTATTTTATATTTCTTTGCTACTACATGAGGACGAAGGAGGCGCGGTGGCTGAGTGATAAAGCGCTTTGCTTCCGAACCGGGGGTCCCGAGTTTGAATTCTGTTGAAGACTGTAAATATTAATTTCGGGATATTTAGGACGCCTCTGAGTTCACCCACCTCTAATGGGTACCTGATATTAGTTGGGGAAAAGTAAAGGCGGTTGGTCGTTGTGCTGTCCACATGACACCCTAGTTAACCGTGGGCCACAAAAAAACAGATGACCTTTACATCATCTGTCCTAAAGTAAGCAAGGTCTGAAAGGGGAACCTTTTTTACTTTTACACGAGGACGAGAAGATTTGACTGACTTGACTCTTCTTCTTACTCCCAGCCAAGCATGCTGCTGCAACAGTATTTCGCCATCGGTTCTGGGCATCCCTAAAGTTGTTCAATGTCCATCCTGCCATCTTTGCTTCTTGGTCTATTGATCACCTCCATGTTTGCTTTGGTATCCCAAACTTTCTCTTCCCCTGTTGACTGCAATCTAGAGTCTGTCTTGCTATGTCTTCGTTTAATTTCACCATACTCTTGTAAAAGTTAGAAATAAACTTGCAGTTTAAAGATAAAGATTTTGTTATTAAACAGTACCCGCAGTTTTTCCACATTTAAATGACGATGTGAAGGAGTAGACAACTCTGTCTGACTGTCTGCAAGAAAACGCTCATGTCTTCCAAGTAGAGTTTCTAGCAACCTTTCAGTAAGAGTCCTAAGACTAAGTGCTATACAGACAGCAACATATCTCAAACGTTTTCATCCAGAATGTCTGTACAGACTTGTGCTCCATCATGGGAATGCGATAGGAGGACAGCACTACAAGCCAGGACATTCTTATTTCTCTTTCTTTAGTTCTATCGTTCGACGTCTCTAAACTACATCAAAACAAATATAATGTCCTGGTAGAACGATACAAAGTTGTTATTTTTAAGATCTACCAAGAAATTGGTAGAGCTGCCAACTTTAATCGCCTCCACACCCATTTAGTAGTAGCTCCTAGCTGTTGGATTTGACTATCAGACAGGTTGTCCCCTCGAGTTCTGTGATTGACCTACATACCTAAATTGACACTGATGTAGCTGGGGGAGGGGTCATGTTACTTGGGACGTTGACCCCAAATTGGATCTAAGTTGAATAGGGGCTGTGTTTGTGTAATAGGGAGAGGGGTGTTTAAACCGATGGAGCGCTTTGATCGTCTAGATGGTCCAGGGTTCAAACCCTGCCTTTCTTCCACCCCCGTTTTTTACTTGCGGGAGATATCGTCCAGGTTGTAATAATCTTCAATTCTGAAGGAACATCCGAAAAAGGATGTAACAAAACAAAAGAGGGATTGAGGGATTAAAAAAATGGGCTAAATATTTGATTTGAATTGTGCTAACCCCTAAGAAGAAAGTCAAAACATCATAAGTCACAAGAATTATAAAATAGGATTTTAATAGTATATGGTAAACGAAACATTTTTCCTTATTTTTTTTTTTACCCAAAATATTGAGTAACAAGTCCTAGTTAATGAAAACTAATCTGGATTGCAAAGCTGAAGGTGACAAGGGAATCTACGATCGCGCCCCCCCCCCCCAGGCGCAGGGCCTGGGTCGGTTGCCCCAAATAATAAACATTTAATTTCATAGGATTATAATCATCATTTTAAAGAGAATTATCAGTTAAAGTAAGTAGAGTACAGATGATGTAAAAGCGATCTATTTCTGTGTCCCATTGTTAACGAGGGTGTCATGTGGCCAGCATAACGACCAACCGCCTTTACTATTCCTCAACTATTGCCAGGTACCCATTAGGGCTGGGTGGACATAGAGGCGCCCTAAAGATCCCGAAATAAAAAAAAAACCAAGGAGTCGAAGAGGGGACCCTCATTTTTTAAATGCAACCTTTAATACAACATCCTTTTTTTTTTAAAGGATGCCATTGCGGGACGTGGGTTATAGACTGGTGAGGGGGGTGGTTGTTCCGGTTGTTCCTTTTAATGGTAGACAACTCTTAGAACTACATACCCCTATAGATGTCGCTATTTATACAGTCCCCCTGTTTTTTTTAAAAACTGTTACTGTGCATTCAGCTAGCTTGCAAATCTATTTCACAACTTCAAATGACCTGATGGAGGAAGACTTCGCGAACTTCAAAATCATAAATAACTCTCTTTGGTTTCTTGATCAGCAAATATATCTTCTATTCATTGTTATTATCATTTCATTTAAAACTATTTTGAGATTGGCCTATTGTTAATTTGTGTATATATGTATATTGTATGTATATATATATATATATATATATATATATATATATATATATATATATATATATGTGTGTATATATTGTTTGAAGTATACAATTGTAAACGTTTGTAACTTTGTTGCATATGTTTTTTCTATTCTCAAGTAAATAATTTTCAAAAAAGTAATCTCCATTTTCCCTTCAAGTTTTTTTATGTTTAGGTCTACTCGATACAATTGAAAAAATCTTTCCTCGTTGTTTTTTCTAAAACAGAAATCCTAATCGAGGCTCTATATTTGTCTGTGGATCCTTACATGAGGTAAGTTACTACTGTCTTAAAATTGTACCTACAAAATCAATATTTGACCGCACAATGGTTACTGTCATCAGGGGTGTGTAATTCGTTCTTCATACGTTACTACCACGTATCACGTTATACAAAATCATAAGTAAATGTCCATATGTTTGTAACTAGTGCATGACAAAGTGCATTTAAATACCCAATGAAGTGAAATTTTTAAAAATACTTTAAAAAACAAAGCTTATGTTAGGGACAGAACCGCACAATTACTTCCATGTCTGTGAATTATTTAAATTACTGAATAATTTTTTATTGATTCATGTGTTGTCATCGACAATGATAAATGGACCTCATTCACCAATCGTAAACAAACAACATTTGGCTACGTGGTTCTCTATATCTTCTATACAAATTATGTAATCCATAAAGCCTGTCACGTGATACGTAATTTTCATTGTTTTATCAATAGTATAACGTAGCTAAATGTTGTTTGTTAAGGATTGGCGAATGGGCTCCATTCCGAAAAGTTTCAACTTGAAACGAAAATCGGAAATGGGAGGGAAAAAAAAGTGTACAAGATTTGTACCAGACAGAAAGACGGAGAGAGTGTACAAGATGTGTACCAGACAGAAAGACGGAGAGAATGTACAAGATTTGTACCAGACAGAAAGACGGAGAGAGTGTACAAGATGTGTACCAGACAAAAAGACGGAGAGAGTGTATATACCACAACACAATAAAACCTCTCTGTAGTCTAAGTCTTGAGGGACTATGTCACCACCTCAAAGTTGGTGCCATAGAGTAGAAACCCTAATTCTGTATTGTGTATGTTAATTCCATATTGTGAATCTTATTCACAACCCATGTTGCACTAAGGTGAACACTTTTGACCTTAGGTGAACCAGAGAGTTAAAGGCAGTCAGTCCACATAGAGATCTTGTAGCAAGCACTTGTATTGAGTCACTTAAGATATAAGCAGTAGAGTTAGATGTTTAAAGTAGTTGGTTATAGAATAAGTACTAAGTTGTGATATTCGTATATTACTGTTGGATTAATACTGACCATCCCTGGGTCGAATTGTATGGTGTATTCATTATGTGGTGTTATATTAAACTTAAACTTGTGTCTGCTACACCCAGCGTCATTGCATTATTCTGTGATTTGTAACAAGAACCCAATGTCACCACCACGCCTACATTGATAACCACAGCCACATTCATAACATATAAAAACCACTCCGGTGACATTTTTTGGTGTCAGAAGTGTCAGAAAATGACTATTAATACTGTCAGAAGTGTCAGCAAACAACATTTATAGTGTCAGAAGTACCAGCAAACATTTATGATGTCAGAAGTCAGAACTGCTAACTTAAAGGATTTATGAGCACCAGAGGAACAAGTCAAGAATTTTTTTCTATTGCTGTCAGAAGTATTTTAATACCACAGTTACTTACAGTAACATTTATACGGATATTTTTGAAGTTGGCAAGTGAACTATTTAGTTAACACATGAAAAAGTAACTCTAAAAAATATTTGTTTACACAAATCATGACGCCACTCAACGAGCAAGAAAGCTAAAACCTGATTATTATAGACTCTACTATTTTTCTCATTTGGTCGTTCAGCGACACATTCAACATTATAGAGATGACCTAGATCTACATTTATTGAGACCAGCACACAATTTTTCAAGTAAGATTCACGTGACCCAAGAGTGACATTATTATTATCTTCAGCTAGTCTAACACTCTAACAGAAAACAGAGCTGAAATTGAAAGTTAACTGTGCCTACTATTTTAACTTGTACTTCAAGATTGAACTTTACATGAATTGCAACTAATCCAGAATTTATTAAATTTTTTTGACTACACACTTGGTATCTAGACCTACTACTACATGTCATATTGACCTGCCATGACACAGTTACCGTTAGCGAGCTATTTTTTTCATCTGTGATGAACTGAACAATTTGAACTGTTCCTGTGTGAGCTGTATTTTCAACTTTTCCAGTTGACTACTGTCCTAAGTGTCATTTATCTGGAAGCCTGATTTATGTGGTTGTACTTTTACACCAGTTGAGATAGCTTTAAGAACACAGTATTGCTCAAAGTTACTTTTTAACATCCTAAGCGAAAGAGATCAAACATGATATGCTGAGACAACCTGGATACTACAGCCTGTGTGGGTGAAACTAGACAACCGTGATACTACAACCGGTGTGGGTGAAAATCTAGTACTACAAGTCATTCAAGTCATCGTTTGAAGACAGCTGATATATGGTCAGTCGAAGTAGCTGACATATTCAAGAATCATCTACATCGAGTGCTCGTCATAATTCTAATGACACACTCCTATTGTCGCTGTCTAACAGCACATTTAATAAGAGAGCGCTCTCACTCTTAGACCTCTCTTGTCGTCACTACCTAAGGTCATTTTTAGTTATTTATATTTGTTTCAGCAACTGTATGAAAATGGATTACTATTGTTCAAGGACTTGAGTACCGTATCATTTAACATTGTACTGTGGATTTAACAAGTGGATTACTTATGAACTGTACCATTGTGCTGTGGATTTAACAAGTGGATTACTTATGAACTGTAACATTGTACTGTGGATTTAACAAGTGGATTACTTATGAACTGTGGATTTAACAAGTGGATTACTTATGAACTGTACCATTGAGCTGTGGATTTAACAAGTGGATTACTTATGAACTGTACCGTTGTGCTGCGGATTTAGCAAGTGGATTACTTATGAACTGTACTGTGGACATATTTTATGTGGAGCATCACCGGAACTTTATGTACAAGTCAAGCATCAAGTGAATATTTAAGGGAAGTAACTTTAATTACCCTTTAGTATTATCAGTATTGATTAGTTCTCTTGAACTACACCACAATTTTTTTTCATTGTTTACATTTGTATTTATATATACATTTGACTTTAGGGACTAAATTTAATTATCTATTGAGTCTGAGCATTTATATTTTTTTTTCAAGTAAGCATCCAGGTATTGGTAGGGACTCTTTAGATAAAGTAAATACTTGATTGTATAGCTGTATTAGTTAAGTTTGTATTTCGTCAAGTATCTATCATATTGTTAAACTCTTGTATTGATATTGTCTTGTTTACATTTGTTGAATTTCTTTTTGCGTCATTGTTATTACTCATTGTAATTCTTTTGTCTACTATTTCTACTATCTTGTAATGTCTCTTTAAAGCAGACTGTTTAGTATCTATAGTGTATTTATGTTTGTCTAATTACTTATTAATATATATATTTATTTACTTCTTATTTCAACCTATTTTTTATTATTATCAACACTACACTACACACTTGATACACTATGGGATATATTTTGATTTGAGATTGTGACAAGATTGATTGTAAATAATATATACTTTGAGCACATTCAACTATTTGATACTATTGATACATTGATCACTATTTATCAGACTAATAAGGCTCACACAATTGTGAATTATTTGTTGCAATAAACTTTTACATTGCAAGTGGAGATACTAAAAATACATAATCACATAATTGATCAGTAAAGTATTACATTACGAACTAGACAAAGTACCAAGAATAACTTAAGATACCTCATAACCTCAATTGTTTCGCACAAAATATATATCTACTATTACCTGCAATTACTATTTGAGCTATAATAATTATTTATCGTACAATATTCATTTACAACTACCTAGTGTACACATATCTATTACTAAACTATATTACTAATTTGAATCTTTGAAAATGGCTGAGTATGAAAAACTAATAGAGATAGTGGAAAAACTAAAGTTAAAAGAAGATGATAGAGCTGCATTCATTAAAATTGAAATAGATAGAATTAGAGTAGAAAAAGACAAGCAACGGGAAGAAAGGCTACATGAAAGAAGACTGAGAGAGAAAGAACAAGAAAACTTAGAGAAAGAAAAAGAACGCCAGCATGAAATAAAATTAAAAGAACATGAAGAAAAAATGGCCAAGCTAGCAAAAGAAAATAAAGACAATTCAGCAAGTCAAACTTCATCTCATCATCAGTATCATAGCAAATTTAGGAACTTTGACCCAAAAGAAGACACATTAGAGAATTTCATTATTCAATTTGAATATATCTGTCAAACAGCAAATATGAATAGTGCACAAATGGCTCAACAACTTCTAGCTAACCTAAGAGGTGAACCACTAAACATCATCGACACACTAACTATGGAGCAAAGAAAAGACTACAACACAGTAAAACAAAGACTAATTGAACATTTTGGCAAAACAGAGGAGCACTATCGAAAACTTTTTAGGGAACTAAAACTAGCAAAGAATACAGATTTAAAAAGAACAATACATGACATGCGCCAGAACATGACAAAGTGGCTACAACTCGCAAACTGCAACTTAGATGACCCCAAACAGATCTTAGATTTTTTTCTCATTGAGAATGTGCTAATTAATGTTACAGATGCAGCATTCTCATTCCTGAAGGAGAGAAAAATAAAAAATGAAGCTGAATTGATATCAAACTTAACAACATACAAAGACTCACACCCAAACATCACCATTGACAAAAGGGAATTGTACAATGTAGCTGCAACAGTGACAGAAAACCATCCAAGAACTACAAATAAATTTAAATATGCCAAGAGCATACAATGTTTTTTCTGTGGCATATTGGGTCACACCAAAGCAGAGTGCAGAAAGAGAATGGCATCAGAAAAACAGCAATATGTAAATAGAAACCATAAATATGGAAGAGATAACAGAACTTTCCAGAGCTTCAGTCCTAACTATAATAGATCCTATCAACAACAATATAACAGAAGAACATGGCAAAGCTACAGTCCAACTAACAGTAGATCACATCAAACAAACAGAAGATGGCAAAACAACAGAATGTCTAGAAGAGATCAATTTCAAGATAGACAACATACTTACCACAATAACAATCATACCAGACAAAACATGGCAGCTGTAGCAACTGAAAGACCAATAGAATATGAAACAGTAGCATATATACAGACAAAGGTAGCCAAATTAAAAGTGTATCCTGCCTATGTGGATGGCATTAAGGTATATGCATTACGTGACAGCGGCTGCACCTCAATCATTGTGAAGAAATCACTAGTAAAACCTGAACAGATACTTGAAGACAAGGTCACACTGACTTATGCGAATAAAGACTTATGGGAAGTATGTGAAACAGCATTAGTTTTCATTGAATCACCATGGTTCACTGGTCAATACAAAGCCATAGTAATGAACAACCCAGCTGAAGAACTAATTATAGGGAACATAGAGAATATAGTTGAACTATCAGAAGAAGCCTTAGTAAAATGGGCTAATAGTGTGAATCAAGAAAATATTGAGTTAGCATCAACTACTAATTCACATGATTACAACAATGTCAGTATACATGAAGCAACTAAAGATAATCAGTCAATTACAAATACAAATAAAATAGATGTAGAATGTCAAACTCACTTGCTAACAGAAGCATCTAAACTAAATAAAGATTGCCAAACAATTAACACACAAACAAATGATAGTGAAATACAAACAGATGAAATACAAATAGATGATAAAGATAAAGCTGAAAAACAAGAAATACAAAATGACATTAACACTAGCTCACCTAAAGTAATAATAACAGAAGAAATATTAGCCTTGACATTTAAAAACAGCAAACAGATAGAAGTATATGATCTAGAAGTCAATTATCAGGATGTTGTATGCATAGTTGATGAAGAATCCACAATCACTTTTGTAGAGCCCAATTTAGTAGAAAAAGAAGATTATTTGAATGATATAGCCATTGTAACCTTACCAAACTCTAGAAAGATAGAATGTAAAACTGCCATTGCTGAAATCAAATCACCATTTATAAAAGGGAAAATAAAAGTTGTAGTACTTGAAAATACTATCAGTCCAGTAATTATTGGATCTTATCCAAAAGTTAAAGTGCATCAAAAGCCAGTAATACATAAAACAATATGGTTTTATGACCTATCTGATTGTGATTTCCAGAAAGAAATTTTTCAAATAGTACAAGAAATAACTTGTGATTTTGGATATAAAAAAGTTTGGAAACATCCAGAACTTGGAGAGTCAATGTGGGTACAAATAAAAAACTTTGGCCATTACAAAGAGCTATTACATAAAATATATGGAACACCAATTAAGGGACTCACAATTAATATCAGTGTTGTTGACTTAATACATCGCATCTGGTAAACATTGAGCATTATGTTGTAAATATTGAGCATTATTTTGTAAACAATGAGTACTATTTTTAAACATTGAACTAGAAACCATTTTTTAAACTCTATTTGTAAACAAACTTTGGAATTTGATTACTTCATTGTAACCTACATTTTTTTCACATTCTTTTGTCAACAAGAATAACATTTTTGTACTCAACAATGTAAACAAACATTGAATTTTTTTCCCAACTTATTCAGTACCTAGCTTAATTTTTTCCATGCAATGTAAACATTATTTTTTCTCATTGTATTGAGAACAACTTTGACAAATTTTTTCTACAGCTATTGTAAACAAGATTGGAATTTTTTTACTATGTCATTTATCACAATTATATAACTTAGTCACATTTTTCAATACTATTGAAAAAGGAGATTGATTCATAATGTAACTTTTTTATTTAATGTCAATTAGTGTAATCAAATATTGACATACACTTGTATTTTTTGAAAACATTTTTGTCAAACTATTCTTATGAACTTTATTTTTGTAACAATCATTGATGTCAACAAGAAGATCCTTGTAAACACACTTTTTGATATTTCAAGTACTGAAAGAGACACTTGATATTATTTTTTAAATTGGACTTACACATTTTTTCACAACAGATTAAAATAAATACAACTAAACCATTATGATGTTATGCTTGTATGTATATGCTTGAACAAATTAATGTAAACTCAAAGATTGTATCACAACTGACACATTTTCTCAGTTGAATCTTTTTTGACTAAAGATTTTTTTGAACTTTGTACACAATAATTATTTGATAAACAATGTAACATTAAACTTTTGCCATTACTAGCTACAAATTATTTGAACTGGCATATAGAGAAATACTTAATTGAAACATAAGGTGCATGTAACAAGCACTATGAAGGATACTTATTATTTTGATTTCATGTTCATACTTTTGAGCAAATATTTTGATACTTGAATTATACATATTTACTTGTGTAATATTAATGCACAACAATTTTTTATGGAGATGTCAAACCTCATATTGAAGTAAATGGATACATTGAATTTGTGACAATGCTCATTAAGCAATTTAATCTTGAATTTTGACACATATTTTGAATTTTTCTATACTTATCACTTACATATTGAGACTTACTTGTAACATTTTCTACATGATTTGTACATATTGTACTATTGGTGTTTAAAAAAAAAAAAAAAAAACAGACTTCTAACATTTCTATAGTGTCAAAGATTTTTTTATAAATAGATATTGTGAATAAAAACTTGTATTAATTCTTCACATTGTGACATAGGAGATTGTCATTGAAATTTTCGTCACACTTTGCACATATTATTATGAAAAGACTTGTAAATATTGAACACATTTGAACATTGATGTATATATTAGAACTACATGTAAAGAATTATTTGGGATGTTAAGTATTTGACTCAGAGAATTATTTGAATTGCCTTACAAGAATATGATGAATTAGAGAATTTTGCCCTTGTATGAATTTTTTGATTCAGCAAATATTTTGTGTAACACTGTCATATTATATATTTTATTTCAAGTTTGTAGTTCTATTTGAACTCAGCAATTGAACATTTCATAGACCCCAAGAATTCCAATTGATCCTACTTATGATAATTATGTCGTCAAGCTGAAAAAAATTTCTTCAAAATTTTTTTCAAAAGGGGGGTGATAGGTAATGTCACCACCTCAAAGTTGGTGCCATAGAGTAGAAACCCTAATTCTGTATTGTGTATGTTAATTCCATATTGTGAATCTTATTCACAACCCATGTTGCACTAAGGTGAACACTTTTGACCTTAGGTGAACCAGAGAGTTAAAGGCAGTCAGTCCACATAGAGATCTTGTAGCAAGCACTTGTATTGAGTCACTTAAGATATAAGCAGTAGAGTTAGATGTTTAAAGTAGTTGGTTATAGAATAAGTACTAAGTTGTGATATTCGTATATTACTGTTGGATTAATACTGACCATCCCTGGGTCGAATTGTATGGTGTATTCATTATGTGGTGTTATATTAAACTTAAACTTGTGTCTGCTACACCCAGCGTCATTGCATTATTCTGTGATTTGTAACAAGAACCCAATGTCACCACCACGCCTACATTGATAACCACAGCCACATTCATAACATATAAAAACCACTCCGGTGACAGACTACAATGAGTTTTGTTTCCCCTTAATGAAGCTCGACTTACATAATACCGGAGAATGTCAATGAGTTCATCTCTACAATAGTAGTTTTAACAAGCACATAGAAAAAATACTTTTTTAAAAACAACAAAGCTTATCTAAAGGGAAAGAACTACGTCTTTAAAACTATCTACCAATAATGCACAAGCTATTTCCCTAATTCTGTATCCCACAAAATAATTAATTACGAATAATTAATTGATTAAATTTTTTTTTTATTTATTGATTCGTGTTTTGTTAGGTACAATAAGTAATTGTTTAAAGTATCAACTTGATCAGAGAATGCGTGAGGGAGAAATAGCGTTAACAATAATTTAAGGCGACTAAACCCAACAAATTTAGCCATATATGTAAATACTGATGTATTAGTCTCCCTTGTTGCTAATAAACACAATAATGAGTTAACAGTAATAAATTGTCTAATTGGTTACTTTTATTTTATTGATTCACTTCTTGTTTATGTCAATGAATAATTGTGCGAAGTTTCAGCTTGATCGAGAATGGGTGTGGGAGAAATAACATGTACACACTTTTCTTCCTAGTAAAAATAAGATTTATTATTCTTGTTTTTGTAAAGCAAGCTGGGAGAAAGTTTCAGTGCTGACTTTTGACGTTCTGCCTGAAAAAAAGAAGTCTGCATTAATTAAATCGTGTTTTAAAGTCTTTAGTCTACATCAGGTTAAGGGCTCGAGGCGCTTCAGTTGAATAGCCAAGAGTTAATGCCATTCAGCGTCACATTTAAATGCACACAATTTCACATGTTTCTAGGATCATCCATATGAATTAATGCAAGGCCAAATATCCTCTTTTGAGACGTAGAATACAGAAACATCTTTTTAGATAAGAGAATGTTGAATCATAAGTTTGAAAAAAATGTCCAAAAACACAGATTTAATCATTCATTGTCACTAAAAAGTCACGTGTTTTAAGTCTCTGAGTCCTAAGTTCTTTTTATTGCCGTCTTATCGATTTCTATATAAAACTGTTTCACCGAGGTAGTGAAGTCACGTGGATGTTGTTTTCTATTTAAAGGCTCTATGTTTTGTAAAGACGTGGCAGCGCTTTGAAACGTTTTGGAACAGTGCATTAAAGCAGTGGCGTCACTTGGAAGGGTAGTAGGTGCGGAGACAAACCGAATGACACCCATTAAGGGGTAAAATCAAAAAGGAAAAAAATTACAATAAAAAAAAGAGACAATTTTTGTTTGTTATTCCCCATTGGAATGTTAAATTATTAACATATTTTCTTAGTTTTCTCATCGTAAGTTCTAAAAGCTTGCATTCATCCATTTGTTGTAACCTAACGGAGCAGACCTGTTTCTGTAAGGCGCAAGCAGCTCTTTTATATAATTTAGAAAAAAAATGTTTTATTGATATTAATTCTTTTTTGAATTTTCAACAATCCTACAATTCATACATTCTGATCAAATGCCAGTAAGATAGATTTTAAAAAAAAATATATAATTGACGCACACTAACAGCTTACTACTTTCTTGTATTAAGAATTCAGAAATAGATTTTTTCTTTTTGGTATTAGTGTCGGGGGGGGGGACGCTGTGGGTCACTAATCCATTGCAATAACTGCATCCCAGCGATAACAAGAATCACACTTTTAAAGACCCCTAAATTGCAATATTAGGCTAGCTTTATAAGTTATTTGTAACCAACAGTACATGTAACGGGACAAAACCCAACAAAATACCTATCCCATACTCTTAGTCTCCCATTTGACTACATAGACTTTTTTTTTTTTTAATTTGACTTTATTTCGCAGAGAAAAATATAAATGTATTTTTGTTGATGTTTAACTGATACTTTTTTATATACAAAAAGTGTATAAACGTTCTGTCTTATTTTTAAATATTTAATTAGAGTCTATCCCATCCAAGTGGACAAAACACCTATTGCTTTACAGGTAGCCAGGTAAGCTCATATTTTTATTCTATCATCTTGGTTTGCTTTACATTTTGACTTAATAAACCCTGTGGAGATTCAGGTTTTGAACAAGTGAACTTTCAATTTGGAAGCCAACCGCTTGTCCATTAAATTGGATTTGTAAAAATACATAAAAGTTAACTTGCATTTCTAAAAAAATCTCTATGTCCTCGAAATGGGGTAAAAGTATTAGTTTTATGCAGTCCTTTTTTTTGTCCATCTAAAAACTATTGAAAATTCGAATTCACTATATTTTGTTGCCTATAAATTATAGGTACATTCGGTTAAATTTGGTCTTTTAAAAGCGAACTTTCAAAAAATTGAAATATGCAAACCTTTTATATGTATATACAAAAACACGATTATAATACAATACGTTAAGGACTTCTATAGCCGACCTATAGCTCTTATAATAATGTTCAGTTACATATTATGTCTCCCATAAATATCTTTTCATTTGCAACTTCTTGTTTGACTAAAGAGACCATTCCTAGATACATATAAATTTGGTCACAGGCTTGCATTTGCTTGCAATCTCCAGACGCTCAATTGTTTTCAGCATGTATTCTACTTCTGATGTGTTCGCCGTCTGCGATCCAGGACCCCTCCCTTATGCTAACCCCCCCCCCCCCCCATATGGACTGTCCTGTCCTTTCTTTTACAAACAGTCTAGTCTGAAGAGCTTCAAGTCGCACTTGCATGAATCCGTAGGCTATATCTTAAGAGTGGACGACCTACATCTCTTCTGACTTTTATTGGATTGTTGCCTTGTATGCTGTTTTCTTGGATTTTGTGTGTCGTCTGTTTTGACACTAGTGTCAGGTTCTTTTGTTCTTGTATTTATCAAACTAGTATTAGGTATTTCAAATGTAAATATTTATTAATATTAAATATTAATTCAATTTGTGTTATTGTTATTATAATATTTTGGCTCAAGTTCAGCCTGACAAGCACACCATACACATATAGTTGTAGATAAACTAATAAACTACGTGTATGATGTTAAATAACAATAAAATTTATTCTTGTGATATATTTACAAATGACTGATCCATGATGAATGATAATAATAGTATGAAATATCAATATGTAATAATATGTAATCTAAAATGATCCAGTTAGTCTCTTTAGATAAATAACATTCAAATAATTATGAAATACATAATATATTACCTTAACTATAATAGCTAGTTCAATGGATCACATAGACCTTCAATCTCAAAAACAACAACTGGTAATATATGTAGATCTAGCCTCTAGATCAGGCACTATCCACTGACGACAATTCCAAAAGTAGAAGTTCATAGTTGATACTACACCATCAGGTCTGACCAATACAACCCGCAGTCCGGAATCTTGAACCTAAGACTCATGTAAAAACCAAATTGCACACCAGATGACCAACTGAGAGAAAGACCTCAGTCCTGTAGACTGTAGACCTAAAGTTGTACTCTCAATATATAACTGAAACTGGATAAACAAGTCTTGACACTGAGACTTGACACAGAGTCTAACACATAGACTTGACACCAAGCTAAGATCACTACTTAGACTTGACGTTAATACTTGAAATAGAGTCCTGGACTGAGACTACGACTAAAACTTAGTCTTGACGCTAAAACCCTAAAGAAGATAAAAGAAAGGATTCTTCTAATCATCTATATCTAGTCTAATTATAGACTTACAAATACGAACGAATTCAAATAGAAAAACTATACAATGAAAAATAAAACTCACCCTAAACAGGGGTCAAGATAATCCAACAAGAAAATGTCCAAGGCAAATGCTAAGGCTATCCAGTAACAAAAAACCAAGGAGAAATTCAAGAGCTCTCAAAACACGTCTATCTGTACCAACGTACAAAACAATGGAGAGACTGTACTAGACGATAAATGACGCAAATCACACACACACTAAATTTACGTCACTAGAAGTTGTGACAAGCAACAAAAGCTCAGTCCTCTAGTCTACACAGAAAATATTAATAGTGTAATGACGTCATCAATATAGTGATCAACGCCGCACTAACAATTAGAGAAATAATTCTACTCTACAGTTACATAGATAACTGCGACAACTAGCCATATTCTTCTATCACGTACCCGTATTCTGCAACGTCATTCGTCTGTCTGACTACGTCACTACTATAAAAACAATGCACAATATATTTATTGACAAAACAAACATAATCTCTAAACTAAACTAGGTCACTACAATGTGTATTAGTTTGGTTTAATAATAAGGATATAACCATAATCAAGCAAAACATTTTTTAGCTCTTAAACAGTAAAGGCTTATGAAGTCCAAATATTCAATATAATTACGGCTATTATAGTCACAAGACTCACAATACCATATAATTACAGGCTATTATATTCCAAATTACATATGCTAGATATTATAGCCAATACACATTTTTTTCTATATTGGAAACCTCAGCAGTAAGATTTTAATTACGAATACTTTAATATTTATTATACATGTTATTTTTTTCGATATATATAATTTGATGACAAATTATTTATTGGTCAGAGTAAAAGAGAGCAAGAATGCTGCTTACCCTGTGGGCAAACTGGTGCTGGCCATGGTCGGATGGAGGGATAAAACAGTGCTGCACCCTGATCAGTTCAACCCTTATTACGTTCCAAGATTCGCCCCTGAAAAAACAATTTCAGAGCTGCCCGACCTAGGTGACTTTCCTTCTTCCCTCTATTTGGGAATTCTGGGTATGCCAGGGTATGTAACTCGCATTGTCATGAATGCAACGCTGTAGCTTTTGTTGGTTTTTTGTTTTTTTTCGCGGCGTGGAGCGCCATTTTGTATGTATGCGGATGTCTGTGGGGGGAATCTATTTATATCTTTTGTAACATACAGGGCCGGATTTAGCCTTGATAAGCCTCAAAGCTATTTTATAAGTCCAGATATTATGTCTCTATGTCAGTAAACATTTTGTTTTTTGGATGCCTAGAGAGTAAAACGTATACAGACTTTAAAAAGTGAATACTTTTGCAGATCTAGATAGTGAAATAATACACCACTACCTCAAAAATCATTACTATACATAACAAGCGATCTCGGACACATTTTTTAGTGGAGGCTTAGAGGAAGCAGAACGTTTTGGCGACACTGTTTTTGGCGAAGTGGTCGTTTTGGCACCAAAAGTTTTAAATGGACATTTTATTAGGCCTATAAAATGAATGATACATCTCAATTTTTTTTTTGCATGTGTGTTTGTGTTCAAACATATTTTTGGGGGGAGGTGTGAACAATATTTTGTTGTCCATAAGGTTTTGAAATTAATTTTGCTGTGTTAGTTTTGTAAAGTCACTTAACATCAAGAACTGTTTAATAAACAAAAAGGGACTAAAATATTTAAACAAGTAAGCACTGCCAAAGCCTAGGGACCCGACAAATTAAGTGGAGAACTTGTAAAGCTATGTGCGGAACAACTGGCTTATATCTTTTGTGCTATATTCAACAAGTCCTGGCAAACTAAAAAAAAAAATACCTTCCATTTGGAAGACATCTGAAATAATTCCAGTACCCAAAAAAGATCATTGTTTCCAACAATGACCTACGTCCCGTAGCACTTACATCAATTCCAATGAAGTGCCTGGAGAAAATGATTTTAAAACATGCTAGCAAATCATCCAAGTTCCCCTCACAGTCAGATTGTCTTTCTAACAGACGCAAAAACAACCCTCCAAAGCCTGCAAAACTCTGATTCCCCTTATATTAAAAACCTCAGAACAGCACTCACAAAGCTCAACCACAACAGCAAAAAAACTGTCATTCAATGGATACCAGCTCACATACAACTAGCAGGAAATGAGAAGGCTGACACACTCGCCAAGAGTGGGAGAACAAACTCACAAGTAAACTCTGCTCTCTATCCAGAAGAAATGAAGAAATTAATTGTAGATAAAATAAATGAGAAATGGACGAGCTCCCATCCAAATCACAAGAAAGATGATGCTTACTATAAGCTATCCCGACAAGACCAACGTCTAATCTTTCGACTCAGGACCGGACACAACAGAATGCGACAACACATGTTCCGGAAGCTCAAAATTGGAACCAGTGAAATCTGCCCATGTGGAGTATCACCAGAAAATGCCGACCACGTCCTCCAAAACTGCTCTCTCTACCAAGAGGCCCGTATAAGACATTGGCCCCAAATCACCCCAATAGAAAGAAAACTATATGGAGAGCTCCCTGATTTGGAAACCACAGCGCAGTTCATCTCATGTATTGGTCTAGTCATATGAACACTCCAACATAACAATGAGAACGATGAAGAAGAAGAAGAAAAAAAACATCTATTGAAAGAAGTCGAAACAAATCTTGACCCGCACCAGTTCGCTTACAAACCGTCAAGAAGTACAGAAGATGCAATACTATTCATGCTGAATTGTCTATACCATCATCTTGATACTCAAGAGACACTACGCCAGAGTATTATTCGTAGATTTTTCATCCGCATTCAACACCCTCCAACCACATCGCAGGATACAAAAACTATCTGAATTGAACGTTAGCAAAAACATACATGCTTGGATTCTAAACTTTCTTATCAAACGCCCACAATATGTGAAAGTGAACGGGCATGTGAGAGCTTAGCACTGGAACGCCGCAAGTGTGCGTCCTGTCACCAGTATTGTATACCATATACACAAATGACATTCAGAGCCTATCAGATGACACTCCCATCATAAAATTTGCTGACGACACAGCAATCATTGGCCTTATTGCCGGTGACGAAAATCTGTACCATTCAACAATTAACACCTTTTAACAATGGTGTATAGATAACGTTCTAATTTTAAATGTTCAGAAAACTAAAGAAATGATCATTGATTTTAGGAAACATAAAGGCCATATTGCAGAAATTCAGATAAACAATCAAACCATAGAACAAGTACAAGAATATAAATATCTAGGAACAACCATCAACAACAAACTGAGATAGAGTGAACACTGTCAAAACTTTACACAAAAATCCACCAACGACTCTTCTATCTCAGAAAGCTAAGGAAATTTAACATCGACAAAACAATAATTAAACTTTTCTATACAGCAACCATCAGCAGTCTAATTAACTTTGCCATCACCTGCTGGTATGGTAATACTTCACTGGCACAAAGACTTTGACTAAATAGACTAATTAAAAAAGCATCGTATATCACTCGAACACAGCTACCATCTGTTGAAGAGCTTTTTCATGAAAGATGCCTTTCCAAAACACTCTCGATTCTTAAAGATAACCTTCACCCATTAAACCACTGTTATATAAGATCTGAACGAAGTGGTCGTCTCCTTCCCATTAGGACTAAAACAGAAATATTTAAAAACTCCTTTATCCCACTTTCGGTCAGAGTGTTACAAGATCATCTGTCGTCATCGAGAAGTACATAGTAGTCAAATTCATAAAGCGCTGGTTGTGAATGTGTATGTGTTTCCTGTGTGAATGTTGTTCGAATTTTTCATCTAAATTGTTATTGTACAGTAGTTACACTGAGATGGTCAATTTTAGTCAATCTGAATTTCCTTTTGATTGGATCAATAAAAATTATCTTATCTTATTGTATAGGTTATACTTTTGTTCATTAACCCATACGGCTTAACAGTTATACATGTATATAAGTTATACAAGCATGACTTTATCATTTTCCATAATTAGCGAAACATTGTATCTTGTGCATGAGTGTATATTTATAGTTTAGAGGAATATTATTATTTTCAAAAACATTTGTTTTCTTAATAGGCGTGTCATTAACTTTGATGTCTATGAGCCAGAAATGATCGTTTGTCTATTATCTCTAGCTCGCTTATTTAATCCATTTGACCGCCTCCCCCTTTTTTTTTTGTCCCACAGCCCTCTGTGCACTATATTGGTACATACCTGAACTCTCGTTAAGAAAAGTGAGAGGATGTAGGTCAGGTCAGGTCAGGTCACTAATTGAGAACTGAGCGAAGCTGTAATATGACACCACAGTGCTATGGTGGGAGGTGTCACAATGGGGTGGCAGCGAATTCGTTGTGGGGTTGGTGTCAGTGCATTCAGCTACCAGCGTCACTCCGACGCCCAAATCATCGCTACCCCATTTGTTTCCCAAAATAAAAGTTTTATCTATAATTAAACGAGTCTATGTTTGTTCGGGTATCTAGCTAATGCCATTCTACAATGTATGTGCCTATCTGGGGGAGGGGGGGGGGAGCATCTTAAATCATTGTCTCAGGCAGGACTGTGACTTGTTAAAGTTAATACAACACTTATTCGTAAAATACTCAGTCTTAATTGAAACCGGGGGGGGGGGGGAGAGGGAAGGAAGGGGGGAGAATGCGAGAATGTCGTTTCAAGTATTAAATTAAATTTTGTTCGTATTTTTACTGGGTTTTTTTTTTTTTTTTTTTGTATTCGAACATCCTGCGCCAGAAGCGTCTATCGCCAAAACGGCCTTCGCCTAAACGTCGTTGCAAAATCGTCGCGTACCGGGGCCTAGAAAATGTGGACATATAGTCATATATATACACACACACCCCGGGGTGTTATTTGTTCCAACTTTTATATTTTGTATTTTTATCTTTTCCTTCACCAGCTTAAGCGGCTACTTTGGCCTCCTGAGACAATGCAGACCGAAGAAAGGCGATGTCGTGTTAATTAGTTCAGCTGCTAGTGCAGTGGGCAGTGTTGCTGGACAAATCGCCAAGTTGAAGGTACGCATTTACATTCTAGTTGTTTCAACTCTTCAGGTCTTTCATTAGAAATAAAAAAAAATGTATTATCCGAATCAAGCATATGTGTTTGTGTTACTGCCATCAAGGGGACATCAGGCAAAAGGGTAGCAGGGGTCAGGGAAGATAGAATAACTGGAGGCTAGATCAGGCCCCGTTTGGGTCCCGTTAGAGAAAGTAGGGCTAAAGCTGGGGAATTAAGGATTAAATGAGTTTTAAAATATGGAATTGATTTGGACACAATGGGGTTTAAATAAAAAGTAAGTATATATTAGCTCGAGATTAGTTATAAAATCATTCTTCAATTCAACTTATCGATCAAGTTGTTGTAAGAAAGTCAACATAATGCCATTGGGGGAGGTTCTATCCAAGGCATAAGACAGGAATGGAGAAAGATGGTCGGCAAATCTTGTGTGGTGCCCTAACGCTCCAACAGACTAAGTGGTAGGTAAGGGTGAAGGGTGTAGACATTTGAAATCTCCTATTTGGCTGTAGCATGTGTGTCGAGACTGAATTTGTTTTTTGCTGTTAGTTATTTATGATAGAATGACGTTCCTGTGTTTATCTATTTCCATCACCCATGGTATGTTGAAAAGCGTGCACACTATGTCTTGTTTTTTTTTTCATGGCAGGCAGGTTTGACTGATTAGAGTTATTGGGCAGTTGGTATAAACATTCTGACACTCTTATCCAACCTAATTCTTCCCTTCCTTCAAGTATCAAGCCATCCCTTGTTTTTCTTTATCAAACCGTATCATTTTCCTCTTTTTCTTTTCTTACCTACTATCAAATAAATAAATAATCATCATCTTATTATTTTATTGTTACAAAACTTCATTCTTTCTCCAAATCTCCAGGGATGTACAGTAATCGGCTCAGCAGGAAGTCAAAAGAAAATTGATTGGTTGAAATCTCTTGGATTCGATTACGTATTCAATTACAAAGAGACGACATTGGACGAGGCACTCCAGACATTCGCTCCGGATGGCATTGACTGTTATTTTGATAATGTTGGTATTAAGTTTATGATACATTCTGTAAAAAGCATAGCTCATAGATAACAATTATTTTGTCTCTTCGTAATCAGTAGTCGCGGGAGTTTGATGAAGCGACCCTACGGAGGGTGTAACAGCTATGAAGGTCTTAAAATGTTTTATTTTATAAAATAAAATTTATCGTTGTAATTTTGAAATAAACTTTAGATTATTTCTATTTTTTAAAAAGTGATTTTTTTTTATGAATAATTTAAAGCTAAATAATAATGAAGAAATTTTAAACCGTGAAACAGATCGGACTATCATTGTAAAAAAAATTGGCCAGTGTGATGATGACAATCACCATATTCGCGTTACTATTGAGACAGTCAATCAATTGTGACCATTGCTTCTCTTCTCTTCGAGCTGATGAATCTGTCAGGAAAGCCATATGTAATTAGAAAAAAAAAATTAATTAATTCCTACTTTATGTTCAAATAGAATTAGTTCAGGTTGGATAGTCATTGATAGGATAGGGTCGAATTAGATATGACCATATAGGATCGAATTAGATCTGACCAGATAGGATCGGATTAGATCTGACCAGATAGGATCGGATTAGATCTGACCAGATAGGATCGGATTAGATCTGACCAGATAGGGTTGGATTAGATCTGACCAGATAGGGTCGAATTAGATCTGACCAGATAGGATCGGATTAGATCTGACCAGATAGGATCGGATTAGATCTGACCAGATAGGGTCGGATTAGATCTGACCAGATAGGATCGGATTAGATCTGACCAGATAGGATCGGATTAGATCTGACCGGATAGGATTGGATTAGATCTGACCAGATAGGATCGGATTAGATCTGACCAGATAGGATTGGATTAGATCTGACCATGTCGAAGAGGATAGGAAAGGTTCTAATTTGATTGGATTTAATGTGATTCAATCGAATGGAAACAGATCGGACTATCAATGGAAAAAAAATTGGCCAGTGTGATGATGACAATCACCATATTCGCGTTACTATTGAGACAGTCAATCAATTGTGACCATTGCTTCTTTTCTATCTATCCACTAAGCACCCATGAAGAAAGTATAAGATAATAGTACAATTAGAAAGTCAAACCTATTATAATTTTCCTTGCTTGTCTGGCTTAAAGCTATTGTCATTACTGTAATGATTTTCACTTTTGTTTTTTACTTTTAACATCAAGAAATCAGAAGAAATAAACATTTCCCTTGTTTGTTCAAGGTAGGTGGAAGTTACAGCCAAACAGCTCTCAATGCATTGAAGCCTCGAGGTCGCATGTGTTGCTGTGGATACATCTCTGCATATGATACTCTCAACCATCAGCTCGGTAAGTGATTGCAATTATTGGTGGGAAGCGTGGTGGAGAGGCTAAGAGCTTGAACTTGGCTCGGCTTGGTTAGCTATGAAAGGGGCTGGAGGTTTGACACCCGATTGGAGCAGAGTTGTGTTTACTGAGCACCTAAAGGGCCCACCACCACCCCCACCCCCACCCCCACAAACGAGATTGGACCATTGCGCTCTCTAAGTGCTATAAGCTTGAAAGTAGCGCTATATAAAAGCTATAAGTTATTTATTTTACGTATTTATTTAGGTCTAGTACGAACCTAATAAGCATGCCGGGATTTGAAATATCCGTAAAAAATTAATAGATTTAGTAATTATGCGTCTCTGTTAATGATGAATCAATGCAATAGAACTGATCATTTGCAATAAGCTGGTCGGATAAATAGTTCAGGGCTTCTTTTAGAGCCAACATATTTCAAAGCATGTCTTGATTGATGTACTATAGCCCTCCCCTTTTAATCATGACAAAGTTGATAAACTGTAGAACACGCCAGTACACAAAACATATTTTTGACAATCCTATCAAGTCTTATCTTCACCTTCACCTCACTTTTACCTATCCTCTAGTCTATTGGACCGTTGGTGCACCACACAAGATTTGTCGACCGTCTTTCTCCATTCCTCTCTGTCTTTGGCCTTGGATATAATCTGTTTCAATGGCAGGCCGTCTATTCTTTTATGTTGTTTTACCATTCTCTGTCTACCTCTTCTTCTTTTTTCCTGGTACTGTGCCCTGAAGGAAGGTCTATATTCACTATGTCCATAAAAAGAAAAAAAAGTATTATAGGGCTGTTGGAGATTTGCATCTATGGCAGAAAAAACTATAAATAGCTAGCTTTTTGGTGTACCATGTGTAAGGAGTAAAGGAACTAGTTATAAACTATACTACTTTTTTTGTTCTCTGTTTGGCTATTGCAGAATCTAAGTATTAAAACTCTTCCGTCTGTAGCTCATTTTTTAAATTAAATTTGTAAAAGATTTAAGACTAACAATAATTAATCCGTGTGATTAGAAATATTTTTAACAATAATTTTTGTTTACCGCAATTCTTTGCTTTAAGCTTTCTCTGTACGCAATGACCCTATCACTTACCTGGACCAGTTAGGAAAGGTTGGAGGGAGAAAGAAGCGTGTAGGTGTGGGAATATTGCCGTGATCGCTTTTTAAATGCATTTATTTAAAAAGTTGAACGACATGAATTCGAACATTAGGGCTCAAAGCCTCCTCAAGCCTCCTCAAGCCACTGTGCCAGGAAGTGCTTATGAAAACAGAAGGTTTTATAGACCTCTTTTGTAAGTTTCAAACTTTTAAGCGGCGATCTATTTCTCTTACAAAGTATAAAGGGTACTAATTTAACTTATACCGCTCCACCAGACAAATACAATTTCTTCCCCTTGTTTGATACAAAAAAAATTAATTACCAATAGTCAATTAACTAATTGTTTTTTCTTTATTGGTTCATGTTTTATCTGGTAAAAGAAATAATTGTGAAAAATTTCAGCTTCATGTGAGATTGGATGAGGGAGAAACAACGTGTTCCAACCTTTGACTAGACAGAGTGAGTGGATATAAGCTTTGTAAAAATCACCATTTAATATACCTCTTTATGTGTGTCTCTAAAGATTCAATGAAAGATGATCTTCTCCTGAAGATCATGGTGAACGAGCTGTCTGTTAGTGGATTGATGGTGTTATCTTTTGAGGACGAGTTTCAAGAGGCTCTCTCGGAAATGGCTCAGTGGATTAAAGAGGTACGTCTGAACGCCTTGTTTTAGCCACCTTTATCATGTGTTTGTCACGGCCTTGTTTTAGTTATAGGCGTGATGACGCGAATGTCTCTGAGTGTTGTAGATACCTCTTCTGGTATTACTATAATGTTCTTAACTAAATACTTTCTCACACGCACTAGATTTGCAGGTGCGTGAGAACACTAATATAGTAAACTCTCCAACGACAACATTTAGAATTATTAATAAACACTCTGGTCAGCAGACATGGATTTTATTACATATAGAAACAAATCATAAAAGATATTGGCAACTTCAGCCATCACACATTATACATATCCAAGGAAAAAATCCCGAATTCAAATCAATTATAATAACTTCAATACTTCAATACTAATACATAACTCTGCTGTCAAAAAATATCCATAGCACTCCTCTCGCTCTGAGAGTCTAAGAACAACTGAGGTGTCCACTTGACCAAGCAAAAATCTCATGCTGACCGCACGCAATAGTTAAGTGACCACTAGTCACCAAATATTACAGGGGTTCTAAAACTGATACATGACAGTGTTCATTTTCTGTGCGATGACCTTACGTAACATAAGAGTATGAGACCCATTAAGGGTGATACCAAGAGAAATACACTATGTTATTAAAGAAGAGAAATAACTGCGTACTTGTTATAGTAGTGCACCAATCAATGATATTTGATTATTAGCTCTTTGCATTATGTTTCAACAAAAGACTAAACTAACGACATTTTTAATTGAGAAGTTTTACATTTTGTGAAAGGGTTATTGCGTTAAGCTAATTAAACCTGGTGACGCCTGTGACCAAGGCCGGATTTAAGTATGGGGAGGCCATGGGGTAGAATTTTTGTGGCGCCCCTACACTTCTCTGAAAGCTTTTACAAATACACTTTTTAATACTTAATAATAATCATACTGATATATAATCTTCTATATATATAATTATCTTCTTCGCTCAAGAGTTTGGACGAGAAGAAGTAAAGGAAACATCAATCTTTTTATTTCTTCCTAGAAACCAGGGCCGGTCCTACAGATTGCGGGGCCCTATGCGAAACTGATTGCGCTGGGCCAAGTCTGGATATGGATATGGATAATAAGTGAAAATTAAGATTTTTTTGTTAGAAAATAAATTCGTCTTTGCATTTTATTCATACTTTACTAAGTAGGCCTACAAAATCACGATGAAATTAACTTTACGAGCCATCTACAATAGAAGGTAGATTTCCTACATAAAGCTGATAAACATTCAGATCTGCCTTTTAGATTTACTATCAACAAGCGAAACATCGCTTCTGATTTTTTTTTAAAGAGATCGAGATAGATTTAGATCTATATGTAAATGCCATGGACTATTACAGTAAATTAAGTATTGGACCTTACTGTTTTGGTTAAAATTCGCCTTATTATTTTTATAAAATGAAAGCTGACAATGCCTTTTTTTAAAAAATCGCGAGTAGGATTGGCGTTTTTTTTTATTTTGAATGACATCCCAAAATTACAATTTTGTCTATTTTTCAGATCATGTTTTGAGTCTTCTGGATATTTTAATAATTTCAGGAGGTTTTCCAGGAGACCGCGGAAACCCTGTTATAAGCAAAAATGGTTTAATTTAATAATTTAAAACTAGAGTGAAAGGGCGGGGCCCGCTGCGGCCGCATAGGTTGCAGTGCCCTAAGGCCGGCCCTGCTAGAAACTATAAGATTGAGTGTGGCAAAGTCCAGTCATCGTGTATGTATCGGAACATTTACAGACATTCCGATAATAATAGTGCCCTTACACTTAGTAACAATTTCTTTCAAGTTATAAAGTGATGACACTCAATGATTATTATTATAGCACTTATATAGCGCTACTTTCACAGCTAATAGCATGCTCAGAGCGCTTTGGTCCAATCTCATTTGTGGACCAGTGGGAGGTAAGGCTTATCTATGAGTTGGTGTTCCGTGCTGCCTTTAGGCACACTTCTAACAATAGTAACCGACTAACCTTCAATGGATGCTATGGGTCCCTATTAGTTCTGGTTTGGGCGCCATCATCATCTTTATTAAGACATCATACTCCACTTCGTGATCGCCCCCGGAGGTTCAAATCCTCTCTTGCTTTTGAGGTTAACGAACGTATGGCACCAAGAGGTTGTGGTTTCCCAGACCTGTCGAGGCAGAGATCAGCAAGTCTGGGGGCAGTCCAAGAGAATGTGAAACAGAGTTTCCTCCTCCTCACTTCAACGGGAGCACCATGAGTCGAAGTTTGACATTCACCGTTCGATGCTACGCATCAGCTTTTAATTAATTATATTCAATAATTTAACTGTTACATTTACGTTTTTTAGCGGCCCCCAAAAGGGGAATAGACGCTATTAGTTTTGTGTGGTCTGTCTGTCCATCCGTCCGTTTATATCTCGTAAACTAGAAAAGATATTGAAAACCCGACATCATGATATTTTAGACCTTTCAAAGTTTTGATGCAACGGCTACTTTTTATTTTCAACAATGCAAGCATTTTTTAAAAAATAAAAATCCACAATTTTTATAACTATTCACTATTAATGGTAACAAACACGGGAGGCTATCTAGTAAGAAAGATGACTATATACCATATTTTAGCACATTTATGCAATTAAGTAAGTTCTGTCCTATTAACTATTACATTTACAAAAATTTGTGTAACAATTTTTAAAGAGAAAACATATATTTATTATGCACATAAGTGGAACATAATTTTTCATATTATTGCGTGAGCTACCTCAACATCGAACACTTAACTAAGGGTTTTTTTTTTAAATTGAGGCCTTCAACAAAAAATTGACCCTTTACAAAACAATTACATCAATTAAATAATCTTTATATGACGTCAGTTAGGCCAGGTTTATATCTAACTTCACCTTCACTTTCACCTATCCCTTGGTCTGCTAGACCGCTGGGGCACCACACAAGATCTGTCAACCTTTTCTTCATTCTTCTCTGTCATTTGCCTTCGATAGAATTTCATTTTGATAATCTTTCTAAAAATATTGAAACCTGCCTTTTTACCTGTCTGAGTGGACCACTTCGGGGGCCGATTTTGAGTTTGTGTTTCCACACAAACTGTCTTTGTAACTGTCAGGTCTCAAGATTTCATTAATAAATTGTCTAGGTATTAAAATTAATATTAATTGCAATGTGTGTGTGTGTTATAATTAATTTATAATTTATTATTACATTTAGTCCCAAGGTTCAGCCCAACAGACACACCATACACATCCAGTTGTACATAAACTAATAAACGATGTGTATGATGATTTAAATTAAATTATAAATTTAATCCAATGAGATTTATACAATGAAATGACATACGACTAATGGTAATTATAAATGAATACAGTACAAATAGTATGATATGAGAAATTACTAAATCATAGTCTAGTTCCATTAACTACTAAATTATTATTTCAAATACAATGATAACCACCTTGTAATAGAGTGTCCGCTAGTATTGTCCTCACAATATTTCATTCCAAGACAAAGATTTTGTAAGAAGATCAATCACTTCATTTCAACTGTTCAAGGTAACACCAGTATCTTCTAGCCAAGACGAATGTTCACCCACCATGAAGAATCAAAATTCAGAGTAGCACCAAACTCACAACGTGACAATGTAACACCAAGTCTGGATATAGAAACCCGCAATCTGAGAATCTGGAACCTTAGACTCGAAACCAAAACCTTGAAACCTCAGACGAAAAATCTGAGACCCTATAGAAGGACAAATAACAGATTCTTCTAATCCTCTAATCTTCTAATCAAATTACTAATACGACTGAATCCATATTTTAAAATAATTTTACAATGTCAAATAAAACTCACCCTAAATAAGGGTCAAATAATCCTTCAAGAATATATACCAAGGCCAACGTTAAGGCTATCCAATAACGACGACACAAGGAGAACTCAGAAGAAACAACCTGCTTCAGTCGAGCAATATGGCGTGAATGCATCAAACGACCAAGAAGAAAAGTTTTGACGTCATATGAAAAATTACGACGAAGCGACAAGGGGAGAGCAACTAGTACACAAGAAAAAAAAAAGCAAATGACGCCATCGCCTATTGATGAAAGCGGCGCTATTAAATAGTGTACATTTTTACTATACAACTCAATAGATAGTTGTGACAGTAACCTTGTTTTAAATAATAATGAATTTTAGCAATATGCCGTTTGTACAAATATTCCTAATAGGTTTAATTATACAGCATTGGAATGTTAGGAAAAAATATGTAGTTATTTATTTAACATGGGCTAGTAAAAAACTTATAAATATGTTGTTTTTTTTTTCTCTTTTTCCAGAACAAATTAAAGTACAAAGAAACTATATTTGAAGGCTTCACTAAAATGCCCGAAGCATTGCTGGAAATATTTCAGGGAACAGCTGTTGGAAAACTGATTGTTAAGGCATAGCCTCTATCTGAAACAATTTAAGAGAGTTTTGTCACTCTTCCAAAAAAACATTTTATATTATTTCCAAGTTGACGTCATCAAAGTTGAGCTTTCCTACAACACACACACACACATATCTCTTTTCATTTTTGTCTAAAATGTTTACTTTTTTCTGTATATTACCGATTCTGACGTGTGTCTGTGCGTGTGTGTGTTTCTGTTGTACATGTAAGAAGAGTGTGTTTTGTGATTACTAAAGAGCCTGACTTTTATTTAAAACATTGATTTTGAAGGTTTGCTTAAAGAGTTTTGGGTGCAGCACTCCGTTTAAAGAAAACGGAAGCATAAAAAAACATTTATTTTTAAAATCATGTAATTATCAAATGTTTAAACAAAGAGCAGATAAGCGTGAATACAATTTAGAATGCAAATCTCCAATGCATAATCAAATGCTTTAAAGTGTGACACTTTTTGAGTGCCTGTTTATATTGATAAAGTTTTTTTGTGTGTTATTTATGTAATAGGTTTAACATTCCAAAGAGAGATGCTAACATCTGCTCTTACCGTCCGAAATTGTCTAGTACAGTTGTACGTCGCAATTGGAACTCTAGTGCCAGCAAAAGCGAACAAAATTTTCCTTTAACCGGCCTGAAGTGGCGGCGAGTTCCTCCTTCCCGCCATCCTGTCTGGCATGGGGGGGGGGTGATTTTGTGTTCACTTCCAGTGGACACAGACTCGCGGACTAGAGACGCTGCCAAATGCCGCACCAATGGGACCCCACACCATTTTCCTTTAATATACTAGGCTAACCGTGCGGGACACGCCATTTATGTAACGGTCCCTTGCCAGATCGTTGCTGGAGCTTTTTTTCATCCCAGCACAGTGCAATAAGAATACTCTCGTACCCTCTTAGGCACTCCCGGCGGGAACCTTGTTGTGCTACCCTTTTGGCCTAGTCGTCCCCTCTCACGACCGTTTCCACCCGGGCGCCACGATGAGGCAGGGCAACAAGCTCGGGTCTGCTCTCACCAGTATTTACCATAGATCTAATCCAGGGCCATATTTAAGACAGTTTACAAATTGCAAGTTTTTAAGGGGTCTTTAAAAAAAATGTAAAAATGCTGTTTTTTTTTTTTAATGCTCTCACTAATTCTAAAAAAAAAATATAGATTGATTGTATTAATTCTCTTAACTCTAATGAGTCAGTAAATAGCTTTCTTTAAGATAAACTTTATTTTTATTAACGTCTTTAAAAGCGAGAAAGGGCCTACACAAAAGTACTACCCAGGTCTCCACTTACTTAAATCCGGCACTAATCTAATCAACTTGTTGATTTATAAAATTATTTTTTTTTTTTTTTTGTCCAGAATACTTTTAAACATCTGACCCAGTTGGTTATTTCTGAAAGCACACTTTAGTTGACAGAACTTTTCTACTTCTTCTGAACATAAATTATAAAGTTGTAGCTTCTGTAAGCTAAGTTAAAAGTTTACTATACATATATAAAATTTGAATTTTCGAATGATTAAAGTTGATTGGACTGATTCCTAGTCATCCTTTCATCTAATGAAGTCAAATGTTTACCTCTTGGTATTATTGCCATCGGGTGTTGATGCAGAGTCTAATTCTAGAGAGGTAAGCATTCTTTCAATTGTGCGGCTCATTCCAATAGCTCCTTGTAAGGCTCATTCCAATAGCTTCTTGTAAGGCTCATTCCAATAGCTCCTTGTAAGGCTCATTCCAATAGCTCCTTGTAAGGCTCATTCCAATAGCTTCTTGTAAGGCTCATTCCAATAGCTCCTAGTAAGGCTCATTCCAATAGCTCATTGTAAGGCTCATTCCAATAGCTTCTTGTAAGGCTCATTCCAATAACTCTTTGTAAGGCTCATTCCAATAGCTCCTTGTAAGGCTCATTCCAATAGCTTCTTGTAAGGATCATTCCAATAGCTCCTAGTAAGGCTCATTCCAATAGCTCGTATTGCCAATAGCTTCTTGTAAGGCTCATTCCAATAGCTCCTAGTAAGGCTCATTCCAATAGCTCCTTGTAAGGCTCATTCCAATAGCTTCTTGTAAGGCTCATTCCAATAGCTCCTAGTAAGGCTCATTCCAATAGCTCATTGTAAGGCTCATTCCAATAGCTTCTTGTAAGGCTCATTCCAATAACTCTTTGTAAGGCTCATTCCAATAGCTCCTTGTAAGGCTCATCCCAATAGCTTCTTGTAAGGATCATTCCAATAGCTCCTAGTAAGGCTCATTCCAATAGCTCGTATTGCCAATAGCTTCTTGTAAGGCTCATTCCAATAGCTCCTAGTAAGGCTCATTCCAATAGCTCCTTGTAAGGCTCATTCCAATAGCTTCTTGTAAGGCTCATTCCAATAACTCTTTGTAAGGCTCATTCCAATAGCTCATTGTAAGGCTCATCCCAATAGCTTCTTGTAAGGATCATTCCAATAGCTCCTAGTAAGGCTCATTCCAATAGCTCGTATTGCCAATAGCTTCTTGTAAGGCTCATTCCAATAGCTCCTAGTAAGGCTCATTCCAATAGCTCCTTGTAAGGCTCATTCCAATAGCTTCTTGTAAGGCTCATTCCAATAGCTCCTTGTAAGGCTCATTCCAATAGCTCCTAGTAAGGCTCATTCCAATAGCTCCTTGTAAGGCTCATTCCAATAGCTTCTTGTAAGGCTCATTCCAATAGCTTCTTGTAAGGATCATTCCAATAGCTCCTAGTAAGGCTCATTCCAATAGCTCGTATTGCCAATACCTCCTTGTAAGGCTCATTCCAATAGCTCATATTGCCAATAGCTCCTTGTAAGGCTCATTCCAATAGCTCGTATTGCCAATAGCTCCTTGTAAGGCTCATTCCAATAGCTCCTAGTAAGGCTCATTCCAATAGCTCGTATTGCCAATAGCTCCTTGTAAGGCTCATTCCAATAGCTCCTAGTAAGGCTCATTCCAATAGCTCCTTGTAAGGCTCATTCCAATAGCTCCTTGTAAGGCTCATTCCAAAAGCTCCTTGTAAGGCTCATTCCAACAGCCCCATAGCGCAGCTCATCCCAACAGTATGTAATATGGCTCATTAGAAATATCATGTAATCTGTCTCATTACATTAGCCTGTATTGGGGCTCATTACAAAACCCTGGATTGCAGCTCATTAACTAAGCTTGTGTTGTGGCTCATTACATTAGCCTCTGTTGTGGCTCATTACAAATCATGTATTGTGGCTCATTCAAATGATGTGTAGTGTGGCACATGCCAATCTGTCACGTTGCACTTCCAGCAAGTGCCTCTCCTCGGGACTTCTGAGTACGCGCTGTTGCAGTCCACTGGCCAGGTCTAAAAGAGGCTACTTGTCGATTCGAGCCAGACTTCGTATAGAAGAGAATTGTATATAAATCTAAAGCATGTTGGTGAACCAACTCGACTTAAAAGAGCCTTCTTGTAGACATTGGGTTTGAGTTGATTACTGTAGAAGTAGTAGAGTTCACTCAACTCTGATGGGTATTTGACTTTAGTTGAGGTAAGTAAAGGCGGTTGGTCGATGTGCTGGTCACATGACACCTTGTTCGTTAACCGTTGGCCAAAAATCAACAACAGATAATCCCTTAACATCTTCTGCCCTATAGATGGCAAGGTCTGAAATGGGAACTTTTTTATCCCCACTAGGGCTAATAAAACGAATTGCGTTCGTGTCCTCATGTAGGCCTATTCACAGTTATCATTTCATGTTTTCTAGCACTTTCTGTATATTAACATTGTTTTTTTTTTTGAAAGACAAATGTCCACAGTTGAACTTTTTGAAAGATAAGGGACAAAGAAAGTTATGGAATTTAACGTATTTGTTTTTTGTTATAATGGAACGGAAGTGCTCAATGTTACAATAGTAACGCTTCAGTGAAACCACAATCTACAGTTTATTATGAATCTCATCATTGTGAGTTGTGAAAATTATTTTTATGAAAGATAATTTGCTGTAAATATTTTTGTATTATTTGTAATGATGTGAAGAAGTTTATCTGTGAGAAACTTTCACAAAATGTGATATTATATGCACACACTTTTAATTGTGGACACTTTTATCATTGTTATATTCTACAAATATATTGAACAATGTCCAAACTGTGCTGTTGTTTATTACGCGTGTTAATGTTTTAGTTTAACAATTGTCATAAAGCTTAAAAAAACAAAAAAAAACACAAGTCTCTAGGATTAAATTTGTCATTTCTTATATTGATTTTCATTGACGATTTTGATCTATAACGAATGGCTGTAAACTGATAGCATTTTGGTGTATCCGGTGTATAGAATATAGATCTAGTAATCTTTTTTTTTTTTTTTTTAATATTTAAAATATTTGTTTCGCAATTTTGAAACAGTAAAATCAAATATTGTTTTCGAAATTTTAGAACAGTAAAATCAAATATTTTTTTCGAAATTTTAGACGGTACGTGACGTTTTGGCACCGCCGTTTTGGCGCCGCCGTTTTGGCCCCGCCGTTTTGGCGACGGGACGTTTTGGCGCGAGCCGTTTTGGCGACGGGACGTTTTGGCGCGAGATATCATTTGACGATAATTTAATAAGCACGTAGCTTTTATAACAATGTTTATTTTACTCTACCATAATATTGTATGTAGGCCATAGTATGAATTCTAACTCCGTTCAGCGAATTGTTTTTTTTAATTATAAAGGTTTTGCTTACTTCATGAATATAGGCCTATAATAAGTCAGATTCCTGAATGGTAATGACATGCTATATGTAAGTTCTGCTAATCGCACTGGATGACATTTTTGGATTTCTTTCCAAAAGATTTTTTTTATTTGACATTAGTGTAATATACGAACTAGCTAAGTGTCACACTTTAATATAACAAAAACCATGTTAGCATCTATTACGCTGAATGACAACAATAACTCCACACATAGTAAAGATCAAGACACGGAATGTGGTCAGTACAAACTCTAACGTGAAAAGATATATTTTGAGAAATTGGGTAGGGGTGATTTTGGTGACACATCTCGCATTGACGCAGGTAGAATTAAACAAATGAAGACAAGTCCAGCACCGAGCACTGGTCGTTGGCGTCATGCGTCTGGCGATCATCTCCTTGGGAATTATCATTACATGTGACACCTATCCCGGCCCCTCTCTTCTGCTCATATTTCACTCCTTGTATATACTCTTTCCTCCACCCCTCTCTCACGCGATTTTTGTTTTTAATTTTAAAGTAATATCTTAAAAAACTTTTTTGACAATAAAAGTGTGCCTCTTAATAAACACACATACACAAGCCAAAATGTTTATTAAAGAAAATAATGTGAAAAACAAACACACATTTACATTAATACGTGAAAAATATGTCTTAACACAAACACTCATGCAAAACATAGATATGAATAATTCTTTTAAAACAAATAATACAATAAACGTACATTATGTATTTCGCGCCAAAACGTCCCGTCGCCAAAACGGCTCGCGCCAAAACGACCTTCGCGCCAAAACGGCGGCGCCAAAACGGCGGCGCCAAAACGGCCTGCTTGGATTTTCGAGCATTAAAATCAAATTACTAAGCTTTTTCGCTTGTTGCACAAACTTATTGTCATTATAAATATTTAGTTGGCAGCTGTGACCTTTATTGATTAGTTTGTCTATTTAAAAATCTCTTCTTTCCTCTTTTTTATGTTCTAATGTTTTTATTCAGTTTCTTAGATCGCCTCCAAAGTTCTCCAAATTGCATTCTATATTGTTTCTTTGTTGGTGTATTTTATGGCTTGAAGACTACAAAACGGATCTTTAAAATTGAAATGTAAACAAAGAGGAGATTACTGTGTTCAAGATTTATTAAGAAAATGGCCATTAATTTTGTAAATATTACTTACTTAGATTGCGGCCCTTTGCAGATGTCTATACATTACTTTTTTAGTTTATCTTATCTTATTACTACAGGCGTCACTTCTAGAAAATATTTATTATGCTCAATGGGCGTAGCCGGAGAGGGGTTGTGGTTGAACCCCCCTCCCCCCCCCCAATGAAATCCCCCTCCCGCAGGGCGGGTGTCGGAATTTAGTGACTGATTATTTTTGCTTTGATTTTGTTTATTTTAGGTGACATTGTAACCTAATGCTAAGCCTAGCGCAGCCAAGAGGTTTTTGAGTTTAAAACCCCGTCCAATCGCTCTCTTCTATAAAACAAAACAAAATAATAATGCAAACGTCAATCCCCATATTCCAAGAGCATAGCTTAGGAGGATTTTGATTTTAAAACCCCCTCTTCAATATAAGACTATCCAGTCATCAATCACCAGATTCTATGAGAGTAGCCAAGAAGGTTTTGTGTTTAAAACACCCCTCCAGCAGGGTTTCCAGCTAAAAAAAATACCTCTTTAATATAAAAAAAAGCAAATGACACACAAAAAAATTCTATGAGCGTAGCCAAAGGAGTTTTGAGTTTAAACCTCCCTTCAGTAGGGTTTGAAGCCAAAAAATACCTCTTCAATATAAAAGAAAGCAAATTACTTACTCAAAATTCTATGGGCATAGCCAAAGGGGTTTTGAGTTTAAACCCTCCTTCAGCGGGGTTTGTAGCCAAAAAATACCTCTTCAATATAAAAAAAAAGGTAATTACACACTCAAAAAGCATTGAGCGTAGTCAAAGGGGTTTTGAGTTTAAACCCCTCTTCAGGGGGGTTTGATGCTAAAAAATACTTCTTTAATATAAACAATAGCAAATTACACACTCAAAAATGAGCGTAGCCAATCCAAGGAGAATTTTTAGTTTAAACCCCCCACTCCACCAGAGTTTTTTGTTTTAAGTTTAAAACCCCTCCAGATGGTTTTGAGTTTAAAATCCCCCTACAGAGAGTTTTGAAGTTGAAACATCTCTCTTCAATATTATTCTAAATTTAAATTCTAATTTTAAAAAACAATTTCAGAATTTTTTTTTAATGAAATCCCCCCCCCCCCCCGGAGTTAAGTGACTGATCTTTTGCTTTAATTTTCTTTATTTTAGGTGAAATTTTAATACTAAACCATCACTTGCCCTAGCACAGCTAAGGGGGTTTTGAGTTTAAAACCCCCTACCAGGGGGTTTTGAGTTTGAAAACCCCTACCAGTGTTTCAAGTTTAAAACCCCCTACCAGGGGTTTTGAGTTTAAAACCCCCTACCAGGGGGTTTTGAGTTTGAAAACCCCTGCCAGAGTGTTTCAAGTTTAAAACCCCCTACCATGGGTTTTGAGTTTAAAACTCCCTACCAGGAGGTTTTAAGTTAAAACTCCCTAACAGGGGATTCTGGGTTTGAAACCCATTACCAAAGGGGTTTTGAGTTTAAAACCCCATACCAGGGGGTTTTGCATTTAAATCCCCCTCTTCTATAAAACAAAAAAAAAATGCAAACGACAATCCCCAAATTCCAAGAGAACATCTAAGGTAGATTTTGTACCCCTTACCAAAATTTACGATAAACCCCTCTTCAATATAAAAAAGCAAATTACACACTCAAAATTGTATGAGCGTAGCCAAACTGGTTTTGAGTTTAAATTCCTCTTCAGCTGGGTTTGAAGCTAAAAATACCTTTTCAATATTAAAAAATGCAAATTACGCACTCAATATACTATGAGCATAGCCAAATGGGGTTTTAGTTTAAAACCCACACCAGCGGGATTTGAAGCTAAAAAATAAATCTTCAAAATAAAAAAAAATATTTAAAAATTCGCAATCAAAATGCTATGAGCGAAGCCAAGCCTATTGGGTGTTTTGAGTTTAAATTTCCCTTCAGAGGGGTTTGATGTAAAAAAAATACCTCTTCAGTATAAAATAAAACAAATTACACACTAAAATTCTTTGAGCGTAACCAAGCCTATGGGGGTTTAGAGGTTCAACCCCTCTTCTCCAGATTGCGTTTTTAAAAGTTTAAAACCCCTCAAGATAGTTTTGAGTTTAAAATCCCACTACAAAGCGTTTTAAGGTTGAAAGCCTCTTTATTCAATATAATTTCTAAAGCAAACAACAGTCACCAAATTCTATGACCGTAGCTAAATGTGGTTTTGAATTAAAAAAAATAACAAAAAGAAACCTTCAGATATATTTTAGTTTAAAAACCCCCAACAGATGATTTTGACGATAAAACTTCCCCTTTCGATATAACATCTATAGCAAAATAGTAAACTAGATCGTAGTCAAGAGAAGTTACACATGTCTACCAGTGGCTGGGCTTCATTAATAAAGTGCAATGTATAGTCATCTGCCGAAATTGAAAAGCACTAAATGTGCCTCTACAAAGATGGCTAAGACGGATTTTAGGAGCCAGTTATAGAGATCGGGTCTAAATCAAGGAAATCCTATGCCGAAGTTGAAGTCGACCCCTTAGTAAGATAGTGACAGAGAGTCGCATGAGGTTTGCGGGACATGTTCTCCGACAAAATGAAATACGCATAATAAGAGTTGCGATGACATCCTAGTACAACTTGGCGCCACACTTTCATAGAAGTCCTCAGAGCAGGTGGGAAGAGGCTTCAGACATTGCCAGTGACAGATTTTTATGGAAACAGCTTGCCAACAAATGCGCCAAATGGCGCTTGAGGGTTTAAGTCAGTAAGAATAGCACATTAGGTTTTTGAAATAAAACTTTTTGATAGCAGAATAATGCACTGTAGGTACATCAGAATATGCATTTAGTTGGCTTTCAATACCAGAAATAGTGCTTCGCCCCGCACTGGGGAGCTCTCAGTGCTCCCCCCATACCCCTTGCTGGCAATGGCGAGGAGTCTACAAATTTTTCACTAATTCAAGGGCACAATAAACGACTTCCAAAAGAATGAAGGTCAGAAAGTAATAGAGATTAATTATGTGCACACACACATCCATCCATACAAACATATATATATATAATTTGTTTCGGGGGAAGGGAAGAAAGAAAAAAATCCCCCCCAAACCCCCCCCCCTCCGAAAAAAATCCTGGCTACGCCCATGAGTCATCCGCCAAAATTGAAAAAGACTAAATGTGGCTCAACAAAGATGGCTGAGACGGATTTTAGAAGACAGTTATAGAGATCGGGTCTCAATCAAGGAAATCCTATGCCGAACTGGGAGTTGACCCCTTAGTAAGGTTGTGACAGAGCTTCGCATGAGGTTTGCGGGACAAAATGAATTATGTCACAGGCTTTTAAAGATGTAGGACTTAAAGGGTTAACATATTTTGTTCGATTGATGGAACTTTAACTGGCGCCTACTTCATTTGTGTTTGTTCTTATTCATGTTGTATAATTATTAATGTTGATATCTAATTAATAGTAACAGTTGTTATTGTAAAAAAAAAATTAGAAGAAGGGCCTCTGTAGTATCCATCTAATTGGGCCTGCAATTTGTAAGGCCGGCCCTGCTAAAAACTATAAACAATTGCGTATGCTACTCTCCTGGTCTTGGGACCTTTACCTATCGCTGCCCCTTTTCATGTTGACAAGAGCCAGCGAAGAAAAACAAAAGGAAGGTTGTTCGCGTCTGAATTGGAACTCGAGCCTCCATGATGAAAGGCCGACGTGTTTGGCCACTAAGCTATTCTAGTACTATTATTTCTAGAAATATGTTTAAAGAGTCTGTAATTAGTTTACAATTTTTAACGAACGACCTAATGGAATTGGTAATGAAAGAAACAACTTCATCCAATTATTCCACCCAGACAGACTGAGTTGATAGAAGCTTTGTAGAGCATCCACGTAAACTGTAAGATAAAAACAAAAAGTCCTGAATTTTTAAATTAATATTTTCTACACAAATGCAAATGGTAATAAAATTTAAAAAAAAAATAAATTTTAAAATGCATGCAAAAGTGATATGATAATAAACTATAAATAATTAACATTATTCTATTATTTAAATAGACGACTACTAAGTAATTGTTATGCTACAAATCGTTAATTAATTATGTAACATTTTTTTGAATGTCAATTTATTGGCAGGTCTTCAACCTTATTTATGATGTTAATCGTCATCTTAGAAATTCTAAAAAACAAAAATCCGATTGTGTCAACATAATACCATGAAAGTGAAAAATAAACAAGAGGCCTGTCGTGCGGGCGTGAAGTTTTCTTTGTATTTAATATCTGTGTTTTAGCGTATAGGAAGCAGTTTCTTTTAGGTGCGTTTTGTTGTCTAGAATATTGTGTGTGTGTGTGTTTACGTCATCCTTAGTTCCCGCAAGAGAGAGAGCTTCTTTTGTTAGCTGGGTAGCTGGCTGTTTGTTTCCCGGCTGTAAAGGTACGTAAGTACATAGTTTTATTAAGTAGGCTGATCTTTCGGGACGGGTGTTGCTATTGAAAAGTTTGTTGTTGTAGCGGCATCGCTAGATCTAGGTTTTCTTTTCGTTTCAGGGTGTTTGGCTTGGGGCTATGGTCAAGGTTGCGCCTTCCGCCCTTAGAGCTGTATCGTTAACTATCGTCGATGGAGGTGTAGGGAGGTGATGTTCTGTAGGGCGCCGAGATGGAGTGTGCGTGTAGAAGGTGTGTTATTGGTGTGATATTTCAATAATTATTAATGGAATGCTAACATCAATGATATTGATGTACATGTAAATATGTTACTAATTTACAATTAAATATTGTTCATGTTGACAACTGTTGTTATTCACTAAATGTTCAGTTGAGTAACTTTTATTCAATGTTCGTAGTTTACATGCTATTACCTTATGGTTCTTGCTTTATACTGTCAGGCGGGGGGATGGAAGAATCCGGAAATTCAATGCAAGTGTATCTACCCCTAGTTAAGTAAACAGCAACACCCTCCCTGACGAGGACCATGTTATTTTTCAACTTCTTTAGTGGAGAGTGACTTTTCTTATATCTGATCGTCATTCCTTTTTTTTCATTTATACTTGTATTTCTAAAATGTTTTTCTTGCTGAAACCCCATCTCCAAAATATACAGTAACAAAATGACCAATAGGATGACGTGTTACCTACACTGACTTTTGGAAACCTGTTGGTATTCTTGGGTGGATCTTGGACAATAAATTTATGTGGTATTGCAAGCATATAATTGAATTTTCAGTCATTAAAAATTAATTCAAGGATTGATTCAAAATAATTAATTTCACTCACTGTACGCAAGCTTTTTAAAAAAGTGTTTTTGTTTTTTTTTCATATTTAACCTTTTTCCCAACTCGTGTGAAAAAAAGGGGGATTATTATTTTTAAAATGTGCATAACAAATTACTGCTATTATTTCCCTTCCATCTCTGTGTCATTTAACGTCCCGAGAGACTATTTTTAACAAAGCTTATATCAACTCATTCTTTCAGTCTGTCTGGTAAACGGTTTTTACACGTTATTTCTCCAAAACACAATCTGGGATCAAGTTGAGATTTTGCACAATTATTTCTTTTGCCTGACAACACAAGAATCAATTAAAAAAAAAAAATTAACAATGGGTTAATTTTTACCTTTCCCTTTCCCTATTCCTTAGTCTTTTTTTTTTTTTTTTGAATAAATGCTTTTTTTTTTTTGTTAGTCTAGAATCTATAGATCTATTACAAATTTAATTACAAGACTAATCCAAACTAATTGACGCAATTATGCAAAATCGAAGCTCTATTTTAACTTTTTAAAAAATATTTAATTGTTTTTTTGTGTGTGTGTGTGTTTATTTTTAACAATCGGACAATTATTATTAGCATTTTCTAAACAAATTTATTCAACTGAAAAGTATAAATTGTATAATTAATATCTATATATCCAAGAATTGGGAGTTAATTGCATAAGTACGAAATGTGAATAAAATTACTTAATTATTAATTTCATGCAATAGCTTAATAATGCACACATTTTTCCAGCTCATTTACAGTTCTCTTGGTCTCCAAGCTGTATCCTGGCTATACCTACAGCTATATCTTATACATGCTGTATTCCAGACATGCTGTGCCCCGAGTACCCTATGCTGTAATCTGAATATACAATTAATAGGTTCTTGAAATCATTTCAACTTTACAAAGAACTCGGTTCTGCTGAAGGGTTGGTGTGGACAGTATAGCAGCACTACTTACTGTTTGACAGCTGAGATGAGTGGAAAACGTATCCCGCATAAAGGACGATGGAAAAGGCGATCTTTTACTTGGCGAGCTTTAAAGAGGACGGAGGTGCCCTCTGTAAGCGCTACAATGTTTAACTAAGGCGCCATTTTGCCCTCACTGGCATAGAGTAAAGTAGATGGCCTCCGAAAGAGACAGTAAGAGAGCTCTCAGGAAGTTCGCGGGACACACATCAAGGCCCAAAGAGAAACCCTTGAAGACGATAGGCTCAGAAGACGCAAAGAAAACGTAAATAGACCCCCGGCGGACAGCGGTTTTGTCTGCAACAGATGTGGACAAATATGCAGGTCGCAGCAGGGTTTGCGAGGCCATGTCAAATGCTGCAGTCATCCTTAATCTCCTGAATCGAATGCATTACCATTATCATTAAATCTTTGATTACTATTTCTCCTCCTCCACAAACACTGGACCACTAACTCTGTCACTGTCAACCCATTTGGTTTCTACAGCGTGGAATGTATGTTGTACAATGCTTACCGAACACATGAACAATAGTACTGTGTAGGACTAACTTGACGTCACAGTCACGTCTTGCATCCCACACAGTAACATAATTTTGATTCCCCATTCCCCCTCCCACTACAAACATAAAACTGTGATCAGTTGGGCCGACATTTTGTTATCATCGGCCTATAGATATGCTCTGCATCAGAAACTATAGAGCTTACTTATCTTACTTATCTATCAGTCAGCACTCTATGAGATTTGATTAAAATCTATTATAGATCTACTAGTGTGATCGGATTTTTGAAATAGTAACTAACTACATTACTATTGTTCAAAGTTTCCGCTACATTTCTGTTAGGTGGAGTGTCTAACATTCCTACAAGCTTCCCCCAGTCAGCGTCTATAATTAGCGCTCTAAAAACGAAACTGTAACTTCCAGCCAATCAGATCTGGGGGTTTCGATTTATTTTTAGAGACAGTTTTGTGTGTCATATAAAAAGAATCGAAACATGGTTGTCGCTAAGTCTGTAATTCAATCACAACGGAGAATCTAGATCTGACTAATGTTGATAACTGTTGTGTTGTTTTTTTTCTTTACAAGAATCTTGATCTAGGAAGTTAAAACTCGATATCATTTCTGTTCAGTTTGTGTGCTTGAGCTTTCTAAGGTAGGCTTTCTTTGCTTGATCAAGTTAACTTAGAACTTACATTTGCACTATTTTAAATCATTATAGATCTTTAAACTAAATGTAGCTCTATATGATCTAGTAAAGGTTAAGCTACGTTTGTTAGATATAAATCGCGTAAAAATAGCAGCCTTTTGGCTTTAAGTTGACCAAAAAAAAAATAGTCATAAAGACAAAATAAAATTAGATGTTTTAGCTGGGGCGTGCCGCGTCTCTGTACGGCCGAGTAAATAGCTTCCTAGTCCAATATTGATATTCACATTCATAGGAAATAAGAATGTTTGTCTTGAGTCTAGATCTAATTGGTTGCAGGCTTTGTTTTATTCATACTTTAAAGTTAATTATATCAAGACCTTCGAAGGCCAGACCTTTTGCTGTAGGCTATGTCAGAAAGACCTTCGAAGGCCAGACCTTTTGCTGTAGGCTATGTCAGAAAGACCTTCGAAGGCCAGACCTTTTGCTGTAGGCTATGTCAGAAAGACCTTCGAAGGCCAGACCTTTTGCTGTAGGCTATGTCAGAAAGACCTTCGAAGGCCAGACCTTTTGCTGTAGGCTATGTCAGAAAGCAAGGGATATTGCTGTGGGCAGTATTTGAGCCCTGGACTCTGGACGTTCATGACGTCAGGCTGATAATATTGTAGGCACAAGAAATTAGAACAGGGGCAATTAATTACTAAGTCATTGCTAAGTGCTTCTTGTTCCCTAGTATCTTTCAGGAAACTGTCAGGACAACCAATGACTTAGCAAAGTTTAATTATGACATGATTACTTTCTGTTCTGAAGGAACGTCTGTCATTTATTTGAAAAGATTCAGTCTCAATGAATATAGACTGTAGATCTAGATCTATCGTGAACCTAAATATACAATCCAGATCTATAGAGCATCAATATAAATTGTTTTAAGGTTGGAGTTAATGCTATATTATGTCGTTTTTTGTTTGTTTGTTTTTTGTTGGTGTTGTTGCTGTTTTCGCACCATATTGCTTTCTTTAATAAATGTCTCTATAGCAGAAATATAATGAAAACTTGTTTTAAAACTGTGTATTAAAAAATAACTAATTAGAACCAGGTCTGGAGTTAGAGTTGATAAAGGCCCCTAAACCGTTCGTGTAGTGGGACATTTTCCCTTTTCCCTTGCTTCAAAAAAGATTGAAATATCCATGTTGGAGGGGGGGGGGGCATGGAAAGTGAGCCCTTAAGCTATTGCTTATGTGAGGTAAATCCAGCACTGATTACGACTATATCATATAAGTTATAAAACTCTGCAACTTGAGGCCATTGGCTGTTTCCTATCGCCTTGTTTATAGAACCATATTCCCTGTTGTTAAAGGATTCTCCAAAAAGAAACTTACTAAAAACTAATACATCGTTGATAAGGATGACAATATATATTTGTAATATGTTAGTTTACCGTAACACATTGACCTATGGCCTACTTCAAGTTTCACTTGATTATAGCGACGTGCAATAAAATTGCTTATCTACACAGATGTGTCCTCTTCAGTCTAATAAGACTAACTTCAGCCTACACATTAGCCTATCTCGCGACATGTACGTGTGTCATTTGGCCCAACCATTAACCTCGAGCAATAGTCAAATGCTTACGCTATGAGTCATTTAAAAAAAAAATAAGGGCAGCAACTCTAACGCCCAGTCTTACCTCTGACCTACCACCGCCCACCAAGCAAAGGGAGGGAACAATTTTATATTGAGGGATTCGTACTATGAATGCCCCCCTACAGTTAGCCCTTTATAAACAAATGCACTTGTAGGTCCTCTATGTATCTTACCAATGCGTGGGCTTATTTATATAGCGTGTCAAACATTCAAAGCCTGTTGTGCAACTCTGAGCAAACTGGGGACATTGACACACAGTGTATTTATAAGGTTGTAGTGAAACATAATCAGAGCTCTGCACATGGTTACAGTTTAAATATAGCTCTCACGAGGTTTAGATCAAGTCTACTTTGAACAACAAACGCCAAGATCTATTTGACACTTTTCAAGTGGGGCCACTTAAATATATATCCATTAAATATGTGTTAATTGAAGTTTGAGAGTGAGAGAGACAGAGAGAGAGAGAGAGAGAAGGAATAAGAACGTAAATTATGAGAAATTGAGAGAATTAGAGAGCGTGTGTTTGGGAGAGAGTTTGTTTGTGAGTTTGAACTTGGGAATTAGCGATTTAGCGATAGAGGTGGTCGTTGAATTAGAGAGAGAGAGAGAAGAGAGAGAGAGAGAGTCAAAGAGAGAAAGTCAGAAAAACAAAAGAGAACTTGTGAGTATGAAATAGTGCGTGTGTTAGAGAGTGAGAGCCATAGTGAGTGAAAGAGAGTGTGTATGTGTGAGAGGGAAAGAAACAGGCAAAACAAAAAAGGATTACTTTTACTGCCATTTATCTGAAAAATGGCAGTGCTTATCTTCTTTTCTGCTATATAAAACAAAACTAATTAATTAGTACCAATTGATTTACTACTTTATTAATTTTTGGACTGATTTTTGTATTGTCATCGACTATGAATAATTATGCAAAATTTCAGCTTGATCCGACAATGGAAAGGGGTAGAAAAAAAACGTGTCAAAACGTAATAACCCATATATTAATATCACATCTCTCATTAAGTAGCATTTATTCCCCTTTTTTCGATATGAAAAATAATTAATCACCAGTAATTGGTTAATTTTTTTATTGGTTCATATCTTGTCAGGTACAACGAATAATTGTGCAAAGTTTCAACTTGATTCGAGAATTGGAAATAGGAAAAAAAAAAAACAGTTTCAAACTTTTTACCAGATAGACAGACAGACAGACAGACAGCCACATATGAGCTTTGTAAAAAGTGCGTGACACTAGTTGCATAGACCTTAGAGATCAGTTAAGAAAAGAAAATAATCTTAGCCTGTGGTGAAAGAAGTAGATCTGTGTAGAAGATTTATCTGACTTATAAAATTACCAGCCCTACCTCCCACACACAAATTTCAAATATGGTGTTGCGCTTAGAAAAACAAAACAACAAACAAAAAGTAGGACATGGAAATGTCCACTCATCAACTGAATTGTCTTGCCAGCTATCAATGACATCGTGTGTTTGTCATCAGTGACACGTTCACGACATACAATAGTTCAATTACTTGTTGCCTGGACTCAAATTACAATCACAATATCTGTTCTAATAGATTTTTTTTTGTAAGGCCATCACAGGAACCGGAAATCTAGCTCTATGACGGAGCATGCGTGCGCAATGTCTATTTTTTGCTTTTTTCCACTTGCGATTTTCTGTTTGAAAACACATTTTTATTACCAGCTAGACTAGATGCTCTGGGCCAGCGGTGTACCTTGGGTGCCAAGCTTCCGGTTTAGTAAGGCCTGTTTCCTGCCCCCCCCCCCATACTGCACGCAATCAAAATATCCACCAGAAAGCATTGTAAAGCTTACATATTATGTAAAGGAATTTTCGAACGAACAATTTTTTGGTGCACAATTTTCCGCCTTGTCAAAAAGTGCTCAGTTTACTAGTGACAATTTTTTCCTGGTGGGCAAATTTCCGGTGCCCTATTTACCGGTGACCAAATATCAAGTTTCCACATTTCCAGACACCGCCCGGGTGCCCATTATGGCTGCTTCCCGCTCTTTCCTCCCTGGGTACGCCGCTGCTCCTCTCCTCTTTATTCGCTACTGTTGATTAACTCCTTACCTGCGTATTCCCTTGTTAACAATAAGACTAATATAAATATGAGTAGGAATTTCCTCATGCAATACATCTACATTTCAAAAGTAGTGACTTTGTGTTCGCTTTAGAGATGACAGACTGACCAATTTTATTGTGTGTAATAACTGACCTTATAGTGACCACACTGACCAGCAAAAGTAGACCCGTGTTGGCATCTTGACATAGTTAATTGTTTATAAGCATGATGAGTGATAAAGTGGGGCTATGTAAAAGGCCGATAGGAAAAAGTTGTATGCTAGGTATGTTTTGTTTTTAAATGAATCAAGTAACTGTAATGTAAACTACAAATGAGTTGCTGAAACAGGTGTTTGTCTTTTTCAATTATTGCATCAGATGTTTTGTAAATGTATAATAAAAGTCTAGTTGCATAATACGTAGGACTTAATCATCTTCTTTTTTGAAGTAACGTCTGTATTACATAAGATAAGATAAGATAAGAGAAATCTATAAATAATTTCTGTTGTTCGACAAAGGAAGGCGCAGTGGCTGAGAGGTAAAGCACTGGGCTTCCGAACTGATGGTCCCGTGTGAAGACATGGATTTTTAATTTTGGGATCTTTAGGACACCTCATAGTCCACCCATCTCTAATGGTCGTTAGTTGGGGAAAAGTGCAGGCGGTTGGTCGGTCATTGTTCTGACCATTACATTATCTGCTATATATTTCGCATGGTCTGAAAAGGGAATACTATACAACCACTGGATGTCTGTCCGACAGTGTGTGTGTGTGTGTGTTAAACGCTCATTTTTGTTTCCTGGGTTAAATTATAAGCCACTTTTTCTTTTTTTTTTAATCATTTTCATATTCGTTCTACTTCTACATTTAAAATAAATTATCGATTACATATTGAACTATATTGATTTTAATGTGTTTGTAATCGATTTTACATATATCTATACATATTGCAGTTTACATTGGCTCTCTATGTAATGTAATCGTACGTATATATTAACGACACATGTACCTAGTTCAGTAATCTATCGATGTGTTCCATTTTATGGGAAAATAAAAGAGAAGGCGAGGGAGTTCCTACATAGATCCCTGCGCCTGAAATTAAATACCTTTGTAATCTAAGATTAAAATACCAAGATATCAGTTACAAGGGCTAGATGACATTTTATTGATTAATGTCTTTAAGATATCACTATCTGGCGCATTCTCTCGTGTACTTGACTTCCTTGTAGTAGCCTTGCTAAAGTATTTCTAGTTGTGCCAGCAGTCAGGTATGACCATAAATCTGAAGGCAGCAAATACCTTATCTGTCATAATTTGCAAACTGTTGTAGATTTAAATTATTAAATAGGTTTATGCTAATCAAGTCATTCTTGATTATTTGTCAGTTGTCTCCGCGGCTTGTCCAGTCAACATATTGATGATCTAATCCATGATCTAATCCATGATCTAATTCCATGATATGATTCCAAGGTTTAATTCTATGATGTAATAGCACTTATAAAAAAACATACTACAAAGAATGGCTGCCTGGTCGTGCGGTTTGCTCGCTGGGCTGTCGTTCGGACTTATCGATGGTCCCGGGGTTCAAACCCTGCCCGCTCCCCCGTCGTCCTGCGTGAGGTTTGGACTAGGAAATACATTTTTCCATAAACCATATCCAAGACATGTCAAACATTTAAAAAAACTAATATTTTACATTTTGTTGGCCCCTGTATGTATGTTTTAAAACTGGTGAATTCTGCAGACGTAGCTAAACTCGGACTGGTTTCAGAGCAGGGAGGTCTATCGTAGTGCTCCGGTAAGAAGTAAGGCTGTACGGCGTAGTGCCTCATTGCCTCTATACAGATCTAGTCAAATTCCTGAATATTCCTGATACTCCATTTTTTTGTTACTCTCTCCGGACTTGAAACTCGGACGGAGTAGTGTACAGCACTTTTAATAGTGGACAGAGCTTAAAAGATTAAAACAAACAAACGATGATCTCTTTTTATTTTGTCTTTTAACAGTGTTGAGGAGCAAGAAGTGACCCATGGCGACACCGATAAGGAAGAAACTTGTCATTGTAGGCGACGGAGCCTGTGGTAAAACCTGTCTCCTTATTGTCTTCAGCAAGGACCAGTTTCCGGAAGTCTACGTGCCAACAGTCTTTGAAAATTACGTGGCGGACATTGTGGTGGACAATAAAACAGTAAGTAAATGTTAATGTACGTAAACGCTTGGGTACGTAAATGCTTGGGTACGTAAATGCTTGTGTACGTAAATGCTTGTGCACATGTCTGACATGCAAACACTGTATTTAGTGACTCTGAAAGTCTTTTGATGATCGGTAATGAAAACTTTTAATACCAGTGGCGTAGCTAACATGGGAAAAGGGGGATCTGAATTCGAAAATACCCCAGGACCCTCACTTGAAAAAGGGGGGGGGGACTTAAATGAATTATTTCTTTTACATTTCATATTAAATATTACTCCACTGCCATGTAATCTTGCTATGACATAAGGTGATATGAATTGAGATTTGTCACTTGTGCATTATCTTGCCAATAAAAAACTGTATTATTGATATATTCATTAAGTAAATTATCTCATGTCATGATGTCAAATGTCAAAATGCAGGGGCCACTAAAAAGGTCTATCAGGCCCCTAAATACCTAGCTATGTCACTAATACTCATATTTTTTGTTTTTGCATATTTTATTTTTTTTCCTACTGTTAGCTTCATGGCTGGAATGGAAAAGTTGGTCAAAGTCAGGGCATTCACAACATTGGCAGCAAAGTGGTTCACCATGCTACTAATGTGAATATCCTGAGTTTCAATCCCCATCTTGGTCATTTCTATTTTTCAATGACAATTTGGTCTGATTTTATTTGAATGTAAAGTAGGAATTGATTTTGCATAGTTGCATGGATAACAAATGATGCTATTGAGATTCATATCCGCTTCTGTGACTTCTCCAAACAATACAATCCCTAAATTATTTTGAATGGCCTAAAGATTAAAGTAGATTATTTGTTTGATTTGAAGATTTAATATAAGTTCAAAAGGAAGAACTTATCATTTCCCTATTAAGATTTAGGGCCCTTGTGTTATGGATAGTGAAATCTTGTATATTGTTGCTGTAACTAAGATATTTTAGTTTAAAATATGGTTGGCAAGTGTTTCCATAATATTTAACTATATTTAACTATTGTTACAAAGTTATATCAACTCACTCTGCCTCTCTGGGAGGATTTTTTTTACATGTCATTTCTCTCACCCTTCTCAGATCAAGTAAAAACTTTGGACAATTAATTATTCATTGTCAATGACAACACACGAATAAGGGGAATAAGCCTTGTGTAGAGAATTAGGTCATTCACTAACAATTCTAAACTAACATTATTCTAAAACACCTATTTTTATAAGCACTTAAATAGCTCTCTGGATAGCCTTCTACAATGTAGGCTTAAGACCTTGATTCCAAATCTGCCTTGAGCAAGTTTAAGGCATGTTACGGATCTTTGAAAAGGTGGCATAGAAACCTTATCCCAGATACCAACTCCAGAATATTTAAGGTTTTGTCCTCTTTGATAATATTAAGAGCCAAACTGTTCCACACCCATTCACAGATCAAATTGAAACTCTAAACAATTATTTACTCAACCTAACAAAATAGGAATCAATTTAAAAATTAAATAATTAGTCAATTAATTATTGCTAATTAATTATTTTATTTGATATAAAATAACTTCTACATTATAGAGTTATAGTTCTTTCCCTTAGTTCAGCTTGTTTTTTTTTTACTTAAGCAAAAAAAAAATAACTTTATTTTGCTTTCTCTAGGTAGGCCTACTGTTCCCTGAAGGAATGTCTTTATGAGCCCTGAGAACCTTGGGATATGCTATAAAGTTTTAGTTTGCATTTTTTCACAGTGTTTAGTAGGCCATCATGATGTCCAACAGCCATTGTGATCCTGTTTTTAATCTCTTCATTTGTGATGTGGTTTTTGTATTTTATACTTAGGATTCCATCACTAATATCCTGTTCAGCAGTTAGCATCCAAGATTTGCAAGCATATATGAATATATGCTAGTCTAGATCAATTATAAAATAATTACATCATTGATTTTTAAATAATAATTTTGAAATTATGCCAGAATAGTACATCAAAGAGTTTCAGCAATTTTTTACAGCTTCTGTTATTAATTCTTTAGAGTACTCTAGACTCTATTCTGAATTTGTACATAAATGACATCAGTAGCAATGGATGTTTTGTTGTTTTTCTTAAATTCTCTAAAAGTTTCTTCGAATCTTGACCGTTACAAAAGAATGTAATGCTCAATTCTGACTAGCAGCAACTTACATATTTTGTCACCTCTTAGGCAGTGTATATTAAAAAGCTTTCAATTAACAATAAGAAATACTTGAAAAGTAATTTGTTATTTACTTCCAGGTTGAACTTGCACTATGGGACACTGCAGGTCAAGAAGACTATGATAGGTTGCGCCCTTTGTCCTACCCTGACACCCATGTCATACTTATGTGTTACAGCGTGGACAACCCAGACAGTCTTGAGAATATAGCAGAGAAATGGACACCTGAGGTAACTATGACTTCACTTGGGGATTAGTTTTGATCATGGTACTGTTTTTATTAGGCGTAAATATGCAATGGCTTTGAAATAATGTCAAGGGTATATAATAGTATACTATATAATATACTTTACTATATGGTATACTATAATAATATAATAGTATTTTAAGAAATGTGGGTTCTAAACTCTTTTGAGTCTTGAAAAATTTTGAATCCCCATGAAGACTGGTATTTTGAACTTTGGTTTTTTTTAGTCCAAATGTAAGCTTTACTTAAACAAATTTAATTGTATTTGTCAAGGAAATTCTATTTATGACATAATAAGAGATTCTCTTACCTTTCAAGTGTATAAAATAAACAATAGATGAAAAAGAAAAATTTATTGATAATAAAAAAGACAAAACATATTTCAGCTTTCACCTTACTTAATTACAATTTAAGAAAACCTTCATTCTAAAAATATACTACCTAAATTTACATGGGCACCACGTCAGATTGGGGACAGGGTGGCTTAATGGTTAAGCGCTTGGGTTGAAATCTAGTTGAAGAGGGGTTGATACGTTTCTGTACTTTTAGGGCCTTCCTGAGTCCACCCAACTTCAATGTTGTACCTGACATACTTTGGGGAAAGTAAAGGTGGTTGGTCATTGTACTGGCAACATGACACCCTGCTTGTTAACTGTTGGCCAAAGAAGCAGATGTCCTTAGCATCATCTGCCCTATAGATAACAAAATCTGAAAAGAGTGAACTTTACTTTATTTTACCATGTCAGATTACTGAGTGTGTAGGATTATGAAGTGTTGGACTATCAAGATTCAACTGTAATACATTTGAACTGATGTATGGGAATTGTCATTTTATTCATCCTAACAATATACTTCATGTTGTTTTCTTATTTAGGTGAAACACTTCTGTCCCAATGTACCTGTTATATTAGTAGGCAATAAAAAAGATTTGCGGAATGACCAAGCTACTATAGATGAGCTGGCCAAAACAAAACAAGGTCCAGTTAAAGTGGAGGAAGGAAGAGCAATGGCAGATCGGTCAGTAACAATAGAGACTCTACCAGTCTCTGAGAAAAAAAATCTTTTTAACAAACACCATTAGTCAAATCACTAAACTTAGAGATGCTTCAGAACAGAAGAAAAAAAAAGTAAAGTAGCTATAATACATAAAACACTAAACCATAATTTTACAAATAGGAAAACAAAACCTAATGAAATACTCAGAAAGACACAAAGATTAAGGCACATTTCTTATTCCATACTCTAGAACATAGGGGGAAAAAGTGCTTGAATCCTTCTTCCCTAGTGCTATTAGAGAATGGAATGGGTTGCCTGAAGCAGCCAGGAAAACCAACAACTTAGCAGAGTTTAAGCTATTAATTAACATGCATGACTACATTGACACATGAAATGCTTAGGATGTAATTTTTTTCTTTTTTTTTTAAGTAACTTCTGTAATATAAGATATATATAAGATAAGACATAAAATTGAAATTAAACTTAATTAAATGGAATTTGATTAATTTTTGCAAATAGGGAGTTAATATAAGCTTTTTAAAAGAGTAGATTTAGCAATTATATTTTGAATACATATTGGCCTTCATCTTTTTAATTATGATTTCTTTTTAAATATATCTAAAATAATCCTATGTTCTTTGGAAGTATGTACAAAATAGATATATAGTTAACATGTATATAGGCCTAGTTGTTGAATAAAAATGCGAGTTATTGTTTTTTCTTTATTTATGTGTAATGTTAACAAATTAAATTTTCTATTTAAACATTACAGAATAGGTGCTGCGGCCTATGTAGAATGTTCAGCGCGCACTAAAGAAGGTATCAGAGATGTCTTTGAGACAGCCACAAGACACGCACTGAAAACTAACAAAGGCAACAAGAAAAAAATCAAGTGCAGCATTCTATAATGATGTGGTAGCCCCATTGTGATTTAACCTTTAATGACATGGTTTGGGAATGTGATTTAATTATCTGCATGTGTTTGCTGATCAGAAACTGAAGACTTTCATTCTGCAATATGATTGACTTGAACAAAATTTGTTTATTGATGACATTGACAAGTATTTTACATTTTTAAAATGTTGATGAGGGGAACGTTATATAAAGATTCTGTGTTTTTTTTTTCCTCTGTTTAAGCATTCCCAAAGTAGCTTGTGCTTTGAAATACTTGTGAAAATGGTTTTTATTAATCAGTTTAATTGGAGGGGTAGAGAAATTCAAGATCTTAGAATATTTTCACTATGAGTTTAAATGTTCTATGTGGAAGAGGATGTATAGCTGACTGGTCAGTCATCAGCATAAAGCCTGACCATTTTTTACTTTCTCTGTTGTCAGGTACACAAATAAGCTGGGTGTACTTAAGGGATGATTAAAAACCCTAATTAAAAAAAATTCCAACTTTCTACTGGATATGAGCCCACTCTCAATAGAAACCAAGAACATTAACAGGATGGCTGCCTGGTCATGTGGTTTGTGGTCGTCTGCTGCCATAAGGTGGAGATTATGGCTAGGACATAGTAATTTTCTTCTCCCAAAAGTTAAAAAAAGCAAACCAGAGAAAATAAAAAGTTACAGTTTAATAAACAACAAAACTGGTAAAGATTACAATTTAAGACATTGTGATCGATGGAGCAGATGTTGTAATGTCAGCTGTTTCTGTGGCTAACAGTTGAAGGGCAGGTTGTCATGTGACCAGCTGACCAGCACAATGATCAACCTCCTTTGCTTTTCCCAACTAAAGGATGGCTGCCTGGTCATGCGGTTTGCAGGCTGGACTGTCGTTCTGACTTGTCGATGGTCCCAGGTTCAAACCCTGCTCGCTCCCATCCCCCGTCATTCTGCGGGAGGTTTGGACTAGGAAGTAAATAATCTTTAACTCTGAAGGAACATCCGAAACTTGTAAAACATTTTACAAACAAAAAAACATTTTACATTTAATTAAAAATGTTTTTTAAAGTATTTAACATTTAGAACATAGTAACATAATGTTTGGATGTATATGTGGATTCCATTTCAGTTTATAGCATAAGTACAGAAATATCATGTGCCTTCTTTATCTTTTTTTTTTTTTATTTAAATACATTTTTGATGACATATTTTGTTTGATTCATTCCGATAATGTATTTAGCTGTGCAATAATGTTTTAATGAGTACTTCAAAAGCCTTTTCTATAATCTCTTACTAAACTAGATTATCATAATCCGTTGTAAGCATTATTTGCTTTAAAATACATTTAATCATGCATTCTAACATGCATTCTCCATGTAAAATATTATTGCTTGGCAGCATTTCCTAATTTCCAACGTATCCTGGAATCCCTTTAAAAATGCATCCATATAAAATATATTCTCTCTCTCTTTATGTACATACATGGTATACATGTAAAATACTTTATGACATAATGCATGGATCTATTTGGAAGATGACTGTTGGCTAATGTGGTATGCATATTGGACTGGCTTCTTCCATTCCTCATCTTGCTGGAGGTTTGGACTAGGAAAAAAATAATCAATTCTAAAGTAACAATCAAAACTTATAAGACAAATTGACAATTGTTATATAAATATATATATGTATATAAGCTCTTCTTTACTGTTTAGCATTATGGTCTTACGTTGTCATTCTAGCTCATGATGAACTATCAAATACCATAACTCATTCATGAACATGTACCAATAAGACTGACTTGCTGAGTAAAACAATTTGTTTTTTACATTCTTCTGTGATATGCATGTTCTTAATTTTTTTTTTATTATTGATATGCACATGGTAATTGATCACATGTTTTACCATGACATGTCACCATGCAACAATATGCTCATTGAAATTTTTGTGTATGGTATTTGGTGATTGAAAGAAAAGTGGTGAATGTAGGAAAGTTGTGGGTTTTTTTTAGGATTTAAGATGTTATGTTATTGAGAAGTCAGAGTATTTTAATTGCTATAGTTATACCTGCTGTAAACTGTAGTTTGAAATAAAAAAAATGATTTTTTTTTTAAATTTTTCATGTCAAAAAAATGTGAAGTTGTTTTTTTTTACTGTGTTTTTGGTTTATTTAAAAAAATATATAATGTAAAAATTCCAAATTGAAAATAAATAATCTTAGAAAACTTTCTCATGTAGTTATGCAGTTATGTTGTCTTATGTTGATATGGAGATTAAATGTATAAATGTATACAAGCTTAAAACAGAACTTTTTATTTATGTAATATGAATATCTGAGATTTTTAATTTGCTGTTTAATAATCAAAATAATTCTATATCCAACCTGTCCTTGAGCACTCTGCATAGCTTACATACTTAAATTTATTTTAAAACAATTTTGACCTTATTTTAATATAGAGCACATTGGTCAGTTCTGGATACTATCCACCAGGAGGGAAGAGGGCCCGTGGAGCCTTTTAAGTTGTTGTTTTTTTTTCGTTTTCTGCATCTGTCTTTTGCAAGGTTTTTGGGTTTGTTTTTTGGAAGGGGATGGGGGAAAATGTGTGAGAGATCTCCAGCTGTCTCTTTAAGAGGCCATTTGCTGACAGCTGCTTTTCTCTATGCCAGTGAGGGTAAGATGTTACAACTATAAATTATAGATTGAACTACCAATATTAGATCTTGAAACTTAAAATCTGGAACCATCAAAATCGAATGAAATTGAAAACAATTCTCATATGCACGTGTTTTAGATGGTGACAAAACAAGGAAGTAATATTAGAGCCTAATAGACCGTCTGGACAGACAATGATAGGAATATACCGAGGCTTTCTGGCATACTTAAAACAAGCTGTTCTTCTGCAATACCAAATGTATTTTCAGTAGGCCTACATTCTGTCCATTGACAACATTTTGTCAAAAATACATTTTTTTTTAGTGATCTTTGCATGGATCAATAGATTTTGTCATTACAGCAGTTAATAAAATCCAAAGGAATGCCTTCAATTGTCTGGATTATAATCGTTTCCTACTTCAAGCTGAAATATCTTGGCTATCTTAAAGTGTATGTTTTTATCATTATTGATTGTATGTTTTTATCATTATTGATTGTGTGCTCTCCGTGCAATGAAATGCCTAGAAAGCAAAGACAATGATTCGCTACATACTTTAATGAGCTAAAAAAATGAGGCAATTTAAATTTAATTCAAAAACTAATTGCTTAATATCTGCGTTAGTTGCAAAACATTTTCTGCCAAACAAAACTTGGTTAGAGGAGAATGTTTTGAGTTTCAATATCTTTCATGATTGTTAAAGGTAGACGAAGACTCGAACCAAATATTTCTAAGCACACTTTTCTTGGTTTTACCCGCTGAGCATTGAATTCTTTCTTTTTTTTTTTTTTTTTTTGTAGACAAACTCAGTAGCAACTTATTGTAATATTCACAAAATGAAGAACTTAAACCAGTGTTTAAACAAGGATATGACAGGCTGCCAGGACATTCGCTGTGTTATCAGCATCAGACGCCTTGGCTGGTTTGGTTACGTTCATAGAATGCCAGAAGGTTGACTTCCACAAGACATTATGTATGGCGATCTAACAGAAGGCAGGAGAGGTGTTGGTCGCCCACTTTTACGGTATACGGATGTATGCAAATGCGACATGAAGCTCTTCAAAATCGACACTATCAGCTGGGAAAAAGTGGCACTGACATCGAGAGCGAGCATAAAAGAAGGGTCCCGGATTGCAGATGCCATACACAACAGTAGTAGAAAGAAGGGTGAAAATGCAACGGTGCCTGGTGATTACATATGCCCAACCTTGTGGCGCAGCTGTGTATCAAGGATTGGCCTCTTTAGTCACTCAAGAAATTGCAAATGTCGTCTCCCGAGATGTAAAATGCAACAGAGAATGACATATTCTGGCTACAAAAACATAACTTATCTTATATAATACAGACGTTACTTAAAAAAGAAGATGATTACGTATTACGCGTCATGCCTTTCGTAGTGCATATATTAACCAATGACTTAAATTCTGGTCACTAGTTTTCCTGCCTGTCTCAGGCAACCCATTCCATGCTCTAATAGCACTAATGAAGAAGGAGCATTTGTACAAATTTGTCCTAGCATATGGAATGAGGAATGTGCCATTGTGTCTTTCTGAGTTGATTTTGTTTTTGTATTTGAAGATTATGGTTCAGTGTTTTATGTATAATTGCTACTTTATTTTTGAGTCTTCTATCCTGAAGGTTTGTTAAATTTAGTGACTTTTCTAAAGGTGTTATTCTAGTTAAATGTGTATATTCGTTTGTTAGGATCGCAGTTTTATATTCTGCAGGCTGCAGTATGGGTTATTTTACAGTACTTGTTGACAGCTTTACCGTCTTCCTATATTGGTAGAACGTACATTCATTGCCTAAATAAACTTTACCGTTAAAAATAAGACTAGAAATTAGTGGACGTTGAAGTGAGCGGTTGGTACTTAGTACTTACAAACTATGAGCGAAACAAAGCTCCTAATCTCACTACCTTCATTCACTTAATTTTATTTTTTACAAATTCTAAACAAAAAGTACAATTTCCTTAAATACTTCTTCAACAATTTTGTTTGAAAATGCACAACACAACCTTTTTCACTTCAGGGTCCGTGAGTAAATAAATAAAAGTTTGGGAAAAAATGCATTTGACTAACAAGTACACCATGAAAGGGAGATTATTCATAATATGGTGAGATTGCGAGTTATAACGCTTTTACTAACTAACCAAGGTACTCGATTTGTCACCAACTATTCTACTTGTCCAATCGTCACCAAATTTTGCAATAGCTCATGCTCGATGACAACAAGTGAAACAATCAAAAGTTCAACCAATTAGTTCATCATTTAGTCGTGCGGTTTGCGCGCTGGACTGTCGTTTGGATTTATCGATGGATGGTCCCGGGTTCAAACCCTGCCCGCTCCCATCCCACGTCGTCCTGGGGGAGGTTTGGACTTGGAAGTAAACTATCTTCAACTCTGAAGGAACATCCGAAACATGTAAAACAAACAAACAATTAATTAATTTTGTTATTATATAGAAGATGTACCAAGCTAAAGAAAGTTACGGCATGTGACGGGGATCTGGCGATTGAAATTATTGATAGATAACTAGAGCAAAATAAAATAAATAAATGGTATGGTTAATTTTAGATAAATTGATTACATTCAATCTAATCCTTTAAAAAAATATTTAATTGATTAAATATCAAGTTATTAAAATTAAAAATACCTAGACTGCAGGCTCTGTGCTGATCCAAATAATTTGATCTAATGATCACTCGTTTAATTAGCGTTTTCGTGCCTTGATATCTTCTCTTGTCTCCCACTTATAGTCCTCGGCGCTCTCGTGTTGGCTTAAATGATAAAAAAGCCATGATTTTTGTGATTGTGCACCCCCAACCCATTTTTCCTAATCGCAAATGTCCTGTCTTATTGCGAGGTCCTCTAGACGTCCACATCACGATCTATAAATAGACTGTAGCTCTCAAAACAACTACAAGACTTCTTGTCTATCAGAAAACGTCGCTTGGAGTTATTTTTAGAAACAGTTTATATCTATATTAAAAGCCAACATGGTTATCACTAACGAAATTTTAATCCGGATGCACAGCGTTCTCTATTAAGTGTGCAGCGTCTAGTTTTAGCACGGGAATACACTTCACACTAAAGTTTCTGTTTGCTCGTTTTAAGGTAAGATTTCGTGATTTACCATTAACACTGAAATTTACTCTTTAAATCCAGAGTTAAAAAAAAAAAGCAACCGAAAAACAGCATGTTCCGAAATTACTTTCTATATTAAGTTACACCGCCCACCTTTGAAGTGTTAAGGACCATCCAAATATGACGATAACACAGGGCGTAGTAAGCAACTAGGCCTAAAAAAAAACAACAACATAAAGTCTGTCATGAGGTCGCGTTCAATAGGGCATAGGATCTTATGTTCACTAGTTTTATCACAAAGATGACCTCATTATTAGATGAAAATGACGTCCTCCGAGTATAAGCATGTAGTATAGGAAAGACGCAATATACACTTAGTATTTGGACAGGTTAATGAATCATCATCTGTCCCTTGACTTTCGTCGTAGGGGGTGCTGTGACAGTTCGCTTAACCAAATCTCTCCATTAGAGAGAGGCCGGTCCATTCCGTTCTCCGAAACATTGATACTCCAATATCTCGGTGTCATTTGAGAGGTCAATGTCAATGACCATGCTTTTGTTGACGAACCCTTCTTTTTACATTGAAGGAAATGTCAATTGTTTTGTACAAGCAGAGGAACACATTCTTTCTTGTCCTTACATTTGGCTAATTTTACGGGAAGCCATTATGCTGCCGTTTGGACTTATGAGGTCTATTGTGACATATTATCTAAAGTCTAAACAATGCAAGCACAGGAGATTCAACTTGTATTTTCGTTGAAATTAAAAACTGCTGGTTGTGCTTAGAAACCTGGTTGGACACAGATCTCGAAAATGGCTCAAACTATTTTTTTTTTAAATTTGACAATAAATGTACATTGTTGGGAAAAGAATTAATAGCTCGTTGACCAGAGAGAGAAAAACTCTAGTTTGATTGTTATAATTTTTCAAAGTATAAAAAGAAATAAATTTAAATTTGGTTAGAGAACTAGAAAATATTTATCTTGAACGGACTATATGTCTTCGGGTATTTCAGCATGTAGGCACTATTGCCCTATTCATTCAAGACTTTAATAAATTAATGTTCATGTCTTCATGAACATTTTGCACATTGCCTTCTAAATCTAGATCTAAAGGTCTATCTTTATAAAATACAAATAAAGAAGATGATTATGTCCTACTCGTGTTACTAGGTCAATCTAGTCATGCATGTTAACTAATGACTTAAATTCTGACAAGTCATTGGTTTTCCTGGCTGGCTCAATCAACCCATTCCATGCTCTAGTAGCACTAGAAAAGTGGCCTGTCCTTCACTGTGCTATAATAGCTCAGGCCTGGACAGCCTCCACCACAGGGAAGTGCGGTCAGGGCGCCTCATGCGCTCCAAGACTCCACGGGCTTTTTGGGACTTGTCCCAGCACTCAAACCACTTTTCTATTCCTGTTATTTAATTATAGCCAGAGCAAGACGAAAACTTACAGCCTGTTCAGTGTGTGGAATTTGCCCTCCCTGGTGGGCCAAGGAGTCTGCAATAGTGTTGCCAGTCACACCTATGTGACTTGGTACCCACTGCATTATTACAGGGGTGCCATAGCTTTACTTTATGTTGTGTGAAGCCATGGTGACAGTGTCGATATTAGGGGGGGGGGGCGATAAACACTTAGATCTTGCTACTATCGACTAGCAAAATATCGCTTTTGATGTTTTTTTAAAGAGATATCAGAAAAACGAAATAAATACTACTTATTGAGAGGTGTGGCAGCATTTGTTGAGTTATTCCCTTTGCACTTTTTGGACACGTTTTTTCGTCCACTTCCCAGTCTTGAATCATGATGAAGTGTTGCATAAGTGTTAATATTCGATGACAGTACATGAATCAATAAAAAAAACAATTAGTAAATCAATCAGTGGTAATTAATTAATTTTTTATATAGAAAAAGGAAGCTTATTTCTGCGGTATTGAGTTATAAGTCAATGATTTTCTCGATTGTTTCCTTTAGATATGCTATGTTTAAAAAAACAACATTTATTTTGATTTCGAACATCAATTTATAGTAAAACAAAAAACAACTGGAGACCTTGACACATTTTTTTATGTCAAGATATTTTTTGGTCATCTGAGAATTGTGTTTGCTCACTTATATGTAGACCTTCAAGAACTATTTAGATCTATATTGTCTTTACTTGGAGACTGATCTTCTAATAAACCAAATTTATTAATTGAGATTTTTCATCTTCTCCCCATTTTAATTCTTGATTCTGCGTATTAAACCCAAGACGAAATATATGTATGCTTCTTATCTAGCCAGGGTCGTATATGTATTCCAATCAAGGTCGGATTTACGACAGTACAAGAATTTGCAGCCTCAATATGTCTTACCCTTAAAGGCTGCCTTGACCTTCAAAAATATATAATTTTAGCTGTTGGCCTCCTTCAGTCGTAGAACGACTATAGTTCATCTCGCACACTTCCTCGTGTGGCTTTGGAGCCCTATTTTGGAGAGGCACTCCCGTCCACAAATATCGCAGGTTAAGGTGGCTTTCGCTTCGGTGGTAGAGGAGCTGGCCTTTTTCGCATTGTACGTTTTTCTTCCAGAGCTGAGGCCCATGTTCTTTCACTGTCCATAGCTTTCTTGGTCATTGTCTCTCTCCATCTGGTGCAGGCTAGAGCAGCTATGTCTTCCCAATGGTCAGTATTGATGTTCACTGACTTTTATTACATCTATGTAACGGAGATGTGGTGACCAGTTTATCTTGAGCCAGTCGCGAGTTGTCTGTAGAGGATGATTTTCGGGATGCGATTGTCCTCCATCCGGCGAACATGTCCAAGCCAGCGCAAGTGGCGTTGTCTGAGGACTGTAAAGATGCTGGGAATACCCGTTCGCGCAAGGATCTCAGTATTGCACACTTTTCTTTCCATGTGATTTTCAAGATTCTACGGAGACATCGCAAATGGAATGAGTTTAGTTTTCTTTCTTGCTTTGCGTAGATGGTCCATGATTCACTGCCATACTCATAACGCATGCTTTAAGTAGACTGCCATTTTAATCACTGTAGTGAGCTTCTGGTTTTCCCAAACTCTTGGCCTGAGTCTAGCGAAGGTCTAGGCAGCCTTCCCTGTGCGTTTTTTTTTATCTCCTCTTCTAGAGACTGGGAATCTTGCTTTTAGTAAAATAGATCTATAAGGAAAGAAGGGAAATTAGTTTAAATTTAAAGCACTCTATCCCCACCATCACAAATGTGATATGACTTAAGATTTTTTTAATACTATCAATTGCATTTATTGTGAAGCAATAAAGAGGGTAGGGACCTCCTAAAAAATCCTGCCTAGAGCCTCCACTAACTAAACTACGGCACGGATCCCAAAACGATTGTATTATATCAACCAACAGAGAGAAAACAGGTCAGTCATGACGACATTGATAAGGAAGAAACTTGTCGTCGTCGGAGACGGAGCCTGCGGCAAAACTTGTCTCTTGGTTGTCTTCAGCAAGGATGAGTTCCCGGGTGTCTATATACCAACAGTTTTTGAAAACTACGTGGCGGACATTGTTGTGGATAATAAAACTGTAAGTCCAAATTATATCCTCCTGTTTTACTCTAATGAAATGTATCCTAAAGAGCATTCAGTGATCAACGTAATGCTAAGAAGTATGTGTGTTTTTCTTAGATAACGATGTTTGTTTAGCTTGAGAGTTACAGATAGGGATTTGTTTAGAGTAAGGTTTGGGTGAGTGTTGGAGATAAAATTTGGGTTATTTATTTTTGTGTGGGTGTTAGGTTTGGGATTGAATTGGTTTTACAAAATAGTGTCATCAATGGTGTATAATGATGTATAAATATGAATACAATAGTATGTTTCTTATTATTTATGATGGTATGTACTTGAAAGTGCACGCGATTTCCACCGACTTCTAGAACTTTTTTTTTATTTATAATGAATCTGTTCGACTTCTCAGCACATCTAGATACATCTTGTGACATCTTGAGTCATCTTGAGTATTTTGAGACATCTTGAAACATCTTGAGACATCTTGAGTATCTTGAGACATCCTTAAGAAATCTTGAGACATCTTGAGTATCTTGAGACATCTTGAGTATATTGAGGCATCTTGAGTATCTTGAGACATCTTGAGTATCTTGAGACATCTTGAGTATCTTGAGACATCTTGAGTATCTTGAGACATCTTGAGTATATTGAGACATCTTGAGTATCTTAAGATATCTTGAGACTTTGTCTTTGTAGCAGATTGGTGACTGTTTCTGTTGTAGATTTAGTTGAAAGAAGCTAGGGTATCACAATAAAAAAATATTATGTGCTTGATTTATTCAGAGAGGGTATTTCATTTGCAAGCTGATGTTTTGTTTTGCAAAGAATGGACTTGCTGTCTATGGGCCAGTGGCTTAATTAACGTTACGTTAAAAATGTACCGATACATTTTGATCACTCGATGTTCTCTGTCTCTCACTAAATTTTTCTTATTGGGGGGGGGGGGGGAGATATTCTTGAACCCGGCCCAAGTGTCCTTTCTACGCCACTGCGCCAATCGTACAATACACTAAATATGTTAATTCTTTAAGTTCTACATTTTAAACCGCTTGTGACAAGAGCCATGAATGATACTGATATGCTGAATGTAAATTTCAGGGCCCCTTCCAGCTGCGGGGCCCAATTTGGAGCAATCAGTCGAATCGTTATCGGCCTCAGGCCGGCCCTGGATGTAGGTCTATATGTGGAGAGGGGGAGAGATGACTTCGTTTCTTAGCTCACACTTTATCATCACGTGCCTAACGCAAATAGATAAATGAAGGGGGGAGATAACAGAGAGACTAAATGTGTATAACTGAAAATGGCCAAAACCCACAGAGAAATCATATATTATCATAGAGGATAACTCTATTCCTGTTTTGCATCATGTAGAATTGTAGATTGTACCTTCCCTTATCTTTTTCCTTTTTTTTTGTAATAATTTTAACATCTTCTAATGTCAACGATTTGAAAATTTTTTATCTTATAACTTTCTTGTTATTATCATCTTATGCAATATCTCTCTATCGGTATCAGGTCGAGCTCGCACTATGGGACACAGCAGGTCAAGAAGACTATGATAAGTTACGTCCCTTGTCCTACTCGGACGCCAGTGTGATTCTAATGTGTTACAGTTGCGACAGCCCAGACAGTCTTCTTAACATCGCGGAGAGGTGGGCACCAGAGGTAATTTTAGACTTAGATGTAAATCCTAGGCAGGGTTGAGAAGAAGAAAACCCTGGTTTACTAGATCAATAAGAAAACCCCGTACATCTTCGTGAAATGTATTCTTTATTTTATGTTGTAATACTTTGTGGCCTTTGGAATTTATCATATCAATTGAAAAATTTAAAGCATTGTCTTTCTGTCTTACCCATGACCGAAAAAAAAAAAAGCCGAATGTTTTCCACCCCCGTCCTACGGCGGATCTTTAAAATAGGGTGGCAAGATAGAATAACCAAGGAGGAAGTGCTACGAAGAGCAGGGTTATCAGCAGCAGACGCTTGACTGGCTTGGCCAGGTTAATAAAATGCCAGTAAGTCGACTTCCAAAAGACATTCTGTATGGTCGCCCACTTTAACGGTATACGAGATATGCAAACGCGACATGAAGCTCTTCAAAATCGACACTAGCAGCTGGGGAAAAGTGGCACTGGATAGATCCACATGGAGAGCGAGCATAAAGGGTCCCGATTTCAGATGCCATACACAACAATAGTAGAACGAAGGGTGAAAGTACAACGGCGCCTGGTGATTACATATTCCCAACCTGTGACCGCAGCTGTGTATCAAGGATTGGCCTCTTTAGTCACTCAAGACGTTGCAAAGGGAAAAGATCTTCTCTCGAGACGTAAAATACCTCAGCCTTTTTATTTACCTAGATTTACTTAGTTTAAATCTTCTTATTCAAGAGTTGTCAGATGCCCGGCCTTACTGCAAGCATCAACTTAAAATGCACAACTGTCTGGGTTTTTATTCGTTGGTTGCTACATTGACAAATTAACAAAATAATGTAACTCATTTCTTCATATCTTTTGCTTTCAACACAAACTCACTCATAAATGATGCATTGTTTTGCTTGCGTTACCTAAAGAAATGGGGTAATGGTATGATCAATGCTTAGTTGTTAGACAAGTACCATAACCTGAAATCATTTGAAAGACAGATAGGTGACACATTTTCCTTCATGATGGCTGTCTGGTCTTGCGCGCTGGACAGTTGTTAGGTCGTCTCGATATTCCAGGGTTCGAACCCTTCCCGCTGCCATCCGCCTTTTCCTGCGGGAGGTTTGGACTAAGAAGTAGATCATTTTTAACTCTGTAAGAAGATCTGAAGCGTGTAATACAATTTACAAAGATTTTGTTGAACATGACTAGTGATGTTTGTCTATTGTTTCAATAAAACTAGAACGAAGAGCCCCTAAAAATTTTTTTCGGAAAAAAAAAGTTTTCGCTAATCAAAGCATTGTTTGGAGCTGTGACGCAAGAGAATCTCCATGGACTCAAATATTCTCACAAAGTAGCCTGCAATCTAAGAACTTGTCTCTTCCTCTGAGAAATAGGAGACTTCATATTGTTTCCCAGCCTATCATTCACAGATATATTTCGTCAAAGGTCGTTGTGCTGGCCACACGAAACCCTTGTTAACAGTCGGACAAAGAAACAGATAACGATTGATATATAGTAGTCAAGGTCTGAAAGGGGAGATTTTCTTTATCAGTTAATTTTTTTTAACTTAGATTATTAAAGTTTATTTTGTATTGTTTGTGTGTGTGTTTGTCCTCTTTTGTGATGCTTTGTCCTTCTTTATGTCCTACTTTTGGAGTGCACATTTCTGGCCACTCTATACGCATTACAGTGTAAGATTTACTTTTATTGTAATTAAATTAACCAATATAAGTTTAGATGGTACTTTCAGGAGGGGAGGTAAGACCAACAAACATGGACGCCATCTAGAATCATGTTACCATTACATGGATTAGCTTCCATGAAGACTTACGTAATAACTATAGACTTTTTGAAAGCAAATCTCTTCAATTTAAATGATCGCATTTTGAATCACGTTTTCACTTCAATCAGAATTAAAGAAAATTCAAACAGAATGTAGAAAAAAAATGATGTGAGTAAAAAAAATATTGTTATAATGTCATGTCATTTGTTTTTCAGGTGAAACATCTCTGCCCCAATGTTCCGGTCATATTAGTGGGGAATAAAAAAGATTTGCGGAATGATCAAACTACGATAGCGGAATTGGCCAAAATAAAACAATCTCCAGTCAAAGCTGAGGAGGGCAGAGCGATGGCGGAGAGGTAACTATCGACACTGTTTTGTTGTAGACATAGACAGAACAAAGGCGTACCTATAATTGCGCTAAGGGGTTCATTGCGCCCATATGGCTAATCATTTATGCATGTATTTGTGTTTAATTTTGTTATAATTTTTTTTTAATTTGTCAAACCTTTAGTTTGTGCATGAGTGTATAGTTAGAGTTTAGAGAAATATTATTATTTTCCAAATTATTTTTTTTATGAATAGTCGAAGGCATTGTCTTAGATGTTTGTTAGTACAGAAAACATGCAAAGAAACTGAACCACTTCCACATGAATGTCTAAGAAAAATACTGAATGTCAAATGGCAAGACAAAATACCAGACATTAAAATCCTTCGAAGAGCGGGTCTGCAAGGCATCCATACAATACAGATGCAGCCCCATCTGTATTGGGCAGGACACGTCTGCAGAATGGAAGACAACGCATCCATAAACGACTCTTGTATGGCCAACTAAGCGAATGAAAGCGCTAGCAAGCTGGTCAAAGAAAGCGCTTCAGGGACACCCTCAAAGCTTCTCTGAAGGAGTTCAGCATAGACCCAGCTACCTGGGAGACAGAGGCACATGACAGAGCATCATGGCGTCGCGTTGTGAAAACTGGCGCACAGGTTGCTGAAGAAAAGAGAACAGCGCTGGCAAAAAATAAAAAACGCCAGAGAAGAAAAGGCCAATGACACTAGCTCCAGCTGGAATAACGTGCCCAGTGTACAGCCGAACATTCCGGGCTCACATAGGTCTCACCAGCCACATGAGGAGGCACAAAACCCCAGTGCAAAGCCCTCAGCCCCCTCGATGACAAAAGTGGTCATCATCGAACCACGATGGACGAACTATATTAGTCGTGGAATTTCTGTTTCAGTCTCCTTTCTAGACCTTCCTTTCTCCTGATTAATCTGTTGCTCTATCTCTGTTGTATGCAGTCCAGAGCTTTTCATTAAGAAAAATACGAGTATGTAGGTCAAGTCAGATCACTAGTTGAGATGTGACCGAACGAAACCAATAACGATTGGTCTCGGACCGGTGCGGAACATGACACACAGTGCTGCAGCGAGACATTATTATTATGTTAGAAACGAACGAGTATTCATTCTCTGGCGCTGCCAGGGTTGAGTTTCGATAAAGAGAAACACAATTCATCGGTGTCCCTTTATCAGGTTCTACTGAGGAATTTCCTGCTGATGTGGCAGCTCTGCAGCAGAACCACCCTCTGACATGTAACGAGAATGTTCTTAAGAATGTTAAGGGCCTTGAAGGCGTCTGTGAAGTCAGTTGTTATTATTCCATCTGTTGATATAACAATGGGGTATATTGTTATTTTAGATAACTTCCATAAACGCTTAATCTCCAAGATTAGGTTCTCATATTTTTGTTGTTTTTCCAATTCAGTTTTTCTTTAATTATGAGACAGTGGTACGGCGATATCAATAATGGTAGCGGTTTTTTTAAATAAAAAAACAGAAGATCAGGGCTAAGATCTACCGTTTTGTCGGTCGAAATAGGCCTATCCCAGTACAGCAGATGATCAGTAGACTCGAGAACCTCTTGTGGCGAGTATTTGTAATAAGGATGAGTATCAAATTATGTGTCCAAGCCAAGTGTTGGTGTATTATTATGCTAGAAACGAACGAGTAGCCTTCTCTGGCACTGCCAGGGTCGAGTTTCGTTAAAGAGAAACACAATTCAATGCAGTATCTTTATCAGTGTCCACTGAGGAATTTCTGGTGATGTGGGCAGGTCTGCAGGCTTGTCTACACTTCACACAATCACAAACTATTATTATTATTATTATTATTATTATTACTGTTATTATTATTATTATTATTATTATTATTAGGCCTATTATTATTGGTAAAATCTTTTTTCTCTTTGCTCTATCAGAATCGGAGCAGCTGCCTATGTTGAATGTTCAGCTCTCACAAAAGAAGGAGTAAGAGATGTTTTTGAAACAGCCACAAGATGTGCTCTAAAGAAGCGTAAAGAGAAGAAGAAAAAAAATACGACATGCAGCCTCCTTTAAGCCGCTTGAGAGTAGACCCCTCCTTTAAAATGAGACCGAGGTTTTAAAAAAAAGTCAAAAAAAAATCGCGCGTAGTTTCAGTCAGAAATAATTTTGTGTTTAGAGAATAATTTAATCCATTTGTTTTGTCTAGAATAATACTCTCTGTGCATTCCATACAAGTTTCCTTGTAATACCATATGTAAATGCCTAGTTATGTATAATAAAAAAAAAAAATTTGTTGATATATGTATGATATATGCTGATATGTGTTTGCCCATTTGTTAGTGTCATATAGGTAAACAAATATGTGATGTTGAAAAATAAATTTGACTGCTCTTACACGGGTGGATGGGACTGGAAAGTGTACAAAAGTGCCTGAAACTTACATTTCTCCTGATCAAATGTACGCATCTCTACTCTCAAAAAATAATGTACCCAATAAATGTATGTTGTTAAATAAGGCGCTAATAACCCTTTGAATGCATACAAATTAATGAGCTGTCAGTATTAGATGTCGTTTATTTTTATACCGTGAAATAAAGTATTCCACGTATCCAGCTTATCCAAGTCTACACTCTATACAATCACAAACACAAGTCTACATTTCACACAATCACATACTTTTAAACTTCACACGATCATATACTTTTACAATGCACACAATCAAATACACACGCCTACACTTATCACAATCACAATCACTTGATTTTTTGTAGAGAATTCACAATGACATACTTGTAAATTTTAAGAAAATAATAAAACAGAAAATTGCAAAGGTTTAATTTAAAAACATTGCACCTATCCATTTGTCTACAATTGAAACAAACGGGAGGAGTGCTAATCATAGTGTATCAAATACTTCTGATAACTTTCTAAAACATCTATTCTTCAGATATGTAAAGGACTTTTTGTGTAGTATATGCCGATGTTCTTCTTCTTCTAGCCAGCTTCATTGCTGCTGAGCTGTGAGCTCTTTTGCAGACTGTGCCAAGAAAAAAAAGTGTGCTGTTTTCTTCAGTTGTTCAGCACTGCCGTACAGGGTGTTGGTGTATATGCTGATGTAAAGAAAGATGTTTCTCTTCCAGTTATTGAATGTTGACTTGGAGAAAGATGTTTCTCTAACAATTATATAATGTTGACTTGGAGAAAGATGTTTCTCTAACAATTATTGAATGTTGACTTGGAGAAAGATGTTTCTCTAACAATTATTTAATGTTGACTTGGAGAAAAATGTTTCTCTAACAATTATTGAATGTTGACTTGGAGAAAGATGTTTCTCTAACAATTATTGAATGTTGACTTGGACAAAGATGTTTCCCTAACAACTATTGTATGTTGACTTGGACAAAGATGTTTCCCTAACAACTATTGTATGTTGACTTGGACAAAGATGTTTCCCTAACAACTATTGTATGTTGACTTGGACAAAGATGTTTCCCTAACAACTATTGTATGTTGACTTGGACAAAGATGTTTCCCTAACAATTATTGAATGTTGACTTGGACAAAGATGTTTCCCTAACAATTATTGTATGTTGACTTGGACAAAGATGTTTCTCTAACAATTATTGTATGTTGACTTGGACTAAGATGTTTCTCTAACAATTATTGTATGTTGACTTGGAGAAAGATGTTTCTCTCACAATTATTGTATGTTGATATTGACTAAATATTTTCCTCCTCAGTTATTAAATAAGCTGTTGATAAAGATGTTTGTCCTCCAGTTATTAAATAAGCTGTTAATAAAGATGTTTGTCCTTCAGTTATTAAATAAGCTGTTGATAAAGATGTTTGTCCTCCAGTTATTAAATAAGCTGTTGATAAAGATGTTTGTCCTCCAAAATGAATGTTGAGATGCCAAGTCAAAAGATGTTTCCCTTTCAAAATTGATGTCAACGGATGTGTTTCAGGTTGACCGAGAAAAATATCAATATTAAAATAATTATTTTTGGACCTGCTTTTAGAGGATTTCATCGTTTTTATATAAGTAATATTTGTATTAGATACATATCAGAGAATTGTGTGTGTTTTTTTTTAATTCACATTGGCTAACTATAGAATTCCTTATTGTATAGTCAGGTCTAGCCCGGGCTAACAAGAATTATTCAGTAGCCAGGTGGTACGCTACTGGGTGAGTTTGATCTGTGCACCACAGTCTGAGACCAAGGGGCTAGAGTTGCCTAAGGAACCAGACTACACCTAACGTATCTAATCTTACTAATACAAGTAAAGGAACCAACTAAATGTATACAACAATAAAAATTTTATTAAAATATAATTAAACAAAATAAAATTAATAGTAAAATGTATTCGATATAGCCGCGAACACAGCCTAGGTTGAAAAAAACAACCTAAAACTCAAATGAACCAAATCACACGATAATCTACTTACCAAACCTAACTACAACAAAATGCTACATCAACACCCCAACAATAACTAGTCTAAATTTACACCAAAACGCAACAGTAACAGTTCCATTGAGACTAGCATATTACGACAGAGTAAAGCAGCATATCAATAAAACAAATGCAGGCCTCTAGGTCTTTCCTTATTACAGAATTCGAATACACACGCTGGGACAGTTGATCGTCCACAAAGTTTAGCAATTAGTCAAAATAATATTTGTCAGTAGAGAGCGACTATTTATTTATCAGTAGGAGATTTTCACGGATATAAATGCATCCAACCCTTTTAGTTATTACACCGTATAGAAAACAACTAATGCAATTTTGTAAAGGGTCTGTCTTTTGAAGTTCTTATAGTGCACACATTTCATTTTTTTTTCTTTTCACGAGCTCCAATAGGCTCGTGTGCAATGAGCCTTTTAATAGAGGGATCTCACCTATTGGATTCTTAAGCGGGTTCCAAACCAATGATTGAAAAGAGAATGTTAGTTAAGTTAGTTAAGAACATTAAGTCTAATGCTTAAAATGATGTTTATTTGATGGAGTAGTCTCCCTTGAGTGTTACAGTTTGTTGATTTCATGCAATATGGAGGCAGCCAGGAATGCAACTTGTTAACTATTAAACAACCCTTCGTTTTAGTTGATCACTCAAAGTGTTTGTTGAGTCTTTGGTCATCTAGCTAGTAACAAGAGGTATATAAAAGGGGATAAGGGACAACCCTGTCAAACAGACTTTTGAATTGGAATAATTTGGCTAAGAGAATGATTGATTATTGGTGTAAAAAAAAAAAAGGAAAATGCAAGCCCCCCCCCCCCCCCCAAATGATGACTAATTCCTAGCCTCACCAATGTTCTTTTCTAAAGCCTCCTTTAGTCACAAAGCAATTATGGATCATCTCAAAGAAATGAGATGAATGCCTGGGCATTAGCTATGATCGGAACGATGTCACTTAAGAAACAGTTCTTCACCCCCCCCCCCCTTTTCCCTTTCAACGCAGTGTCAATACAGTTTGGGATCATTGGGTCGGAGGCTCTGCCAGGTTGTAGCAAACTGCCTAAGGGTCGCCGGCTCTTGATTTTTCCTCAGGGTTGACTCCCGAAGCTTTCTTTTCATGTTTGGGTATAGACGCAAGGCAGCAGAGGTTGAAATTAAGAGTTTACCTTCTCCTATGTGGGTAGCCAGCCACGAGGCCCACCTGCCCGAAACTTACTGGTTTTGGCACAGGCAGTAACTCGATCTCCTTTGCCTCTTCTCCTTTTAATGACAAAAGTTCAGCCGAACCGAGTATCTGAGCCACAAGTGAAGGCCCTCAGCTGAACTTGTTGTCAGATGCTATTTTAGACGCATGCTATTGGAAGAATTTCATAGGTAGGGGAGTGCGTATATCCATTATCATTTCCAACAATAACAACCTTACGGAACCAAAGAAATATTATTATTATTATTATTATTATTATCAGCAAAAAGTACATTTAAATTTTGATAGACATCTAAATTATGTTTTTTTAAAAATACAGAATTATGAAATTAATTGTTTGATCCCGCGTTTTTAGTGCAAATCCTTATTTATAAATAGCTAAACAGAAAAACCCAACTGCACTTTCCTAAAAAAATATTCTTCAGATTCCTTAAACTTTAAAACGATCAGATAAACTTAGGGATATGCAAGAGAGCCGAACTAAGCATGCGATGTGATGTGGCAATATCGTAATGGTTAAGAAGAAACATCTTCCATTAGGAAATATGTAGGCATACTTTGTGGCAGATATTCTGACCTACAATACAGAAAGCTAGGACTCCATGAAGTTGGCAATTGTATTCCTTCTATACAAAAAAAGGAAGGTCTTTAATTTAATGTCGCCAATAAATCTAGATGTTTGATTTGAATGTGTAAACGTCAAAATTCACATAAGACTTGCACTTCAAAACACAGGGACATCCTTTGACGACATACTATATGACGTCTGTTCTCTCTGCCGTGGGAAAACTTGGCAATGTAATTGATGCAGGATCAAGTGGTCTTTTTGGATTGAACTTACACTGTGGAGGGAGTATCGCTTAGAACACATAAGAGTTATTTTTAGCCAACATCGTCATCTTAGTAGAATGGGAAAACACTATTGAGTGTGTAACACGACTCTTCTACAATTGTTTTTAATAGTACATTCCAGTCCTACGCAAAAAAAAAAAAAAAAAAAAAAAAAAAAAAAAAAAAAGCGACATATTTGGTTATATTAAGCTATATCTTCCGGAAGCACAACTAGCCTCGTCTGGCCAATGAAGTCTGCTCAGGCTTTAATTGTATAAGTCCATCCGTTAACAGGTCACAATTACATTAACAGGCGAAAAGGGAAGTGAAATATATTTGGTTCAGAGAAGGGTGAGCACTATGGAATTCAGCAGTTATTGAGTTATCTCTGACCCACTTTCGTATGTTTTCTTTAAACAGTGGCGAATAGTCCAGATAGACAATGACTCCCACACCCTTTTGTTTTTTTTTTACAAAGCTTAGATTAACTCTGTCTGTCTGTCTGTTACACATTTTTAACAAACTATTTTTCCCACACCCATTCTTAGATCATGTTGAAAGTTTACACAGTTATTTTACCTAAAAAAACAACAACAACATATGATAGATTAACTTTTAAAATCAACCCATTAATCAATTAATTACTGGTAATTAATTATTTTGTTTGATACCAAAAGGGGTAATATTCCTTAGTATTAAGAAATATGGCTAAATATGCTGGATTTTGTCCCGTAAGATACATTGTACACGCTATTTCCCCCACACCATTCTTGGATCAAATTGCAACTTTACAAACTTATTTAGTGCAGCTAAAAAAAGACGCGAATCAACTAAAAAAATAAACAAATTAGTGTATTAATTATTGGTAATTACAGGGGGGTCCTCCAAAATTGGTTCCATGGATATTGTCAATCATTTAGAAGAAAAGGCAACGGAAAAATTGCCTTATGTTAATTACAAGGGGCACCATTACACCAATAGCTTAGGGCCTTACAAAGTCTAAATTCGGTCCTGATAGGGGTGGGGGTGTAAGGGATGGCGTCAAAGTTTAAATAAAGATTACAACTATCAATAAGGAACATTTAAAACTTAAATTATTAGCTAATTATTTTCATAAAAGTTATGCAGTTACTTTTTAAACACCCTCTTGGGAAGGGTAACCAAGATCACCATTTCCACCTCCCTCTCCGCATGAATACGCCAGTGTCCAGACATAGCGCGTCTTACCAACTTCTTATCTCATAGTTGGCTATGTGGGGGATCCGCTGTTGTTTAGATTTCATAAGGAATGGGAAACAGCCATCCCAGAAAAGTAGAACATCCTTAAAGCAGTGAAAGTGAGCTAGATAAGATCTTAGATCTGTCCACTTTTCAACTTTGAAATGTATTGTCCTTTACTTCCTCGCCTCGTTCTGAAAGCGAGCGTGGGTGTTGGTGTCAAAGGTCATCCATTGTGCAAAAGAGTGTCAAAATAAATTTCGATATTTGACTTCATATGTTAGAAAGCTATTCTGGTCTACAGTGGATTACAATATACCATCGTTTTGTTTTTCTCGTTGAAATTACGTATTAAATCTGATGTGGAGTGTACGATGTATAATTAATTCCTTGCTATTGTTTTTAATATTGAACGGTGGTGCTTTTGGGTTAAGATTGTGGTACTTGTTAATATTGTGGTGCTTGTTAATGTTTTGTTAACTGATGTATGGTTTCACTGTCTAGAATTATTCCCCCTTAATATTTGATTGCGTCATATGTAATATGTATTAGAGGATATAAAGTTTCAATAGTGCTAACAGCATTTTTACTCCAATCAGGGCCGACCCTTACAATTGCTAGTCCTATTCGAAATGGATTGCTCGGGGCCCAATCAGGGTAAGGAAGAGGATAATAAGTAAAAATTACAATTTTATATAAGAAAATAAATTCATTTGTGGATTACATTTTTATGAAATGAAAGCTGACTATGCCGTTTTTTTATCGCGCGTAGGATCGGCGTTTACCATATTGAATGACACCCCCAAATGACATTTTTGTTTATTTTTAAGGAGATTTTAATAATTTTCAGGAGATTTCCAGCATCCCTTGGAAAATGAGGAGGAAAATCTATTAATATTAAAGTTATAATGGTTTAATTTAATAATTGAAATCTAGAATTATCGCGGGACCTATAAAAGTGCGGGGCTCACTGCGACCGCATAGGTTGCAGTGGCTTAATGCCAGCCCTATTCCAATCACGTGTGAATTGAGATTTGGATGACACAAGTACTGCCCGGCACAGCGGATTGATACAACACAACTTCCACTCTCTTCCCATAAGTTTGGGTTTCACTGTATCAGAAGCACTTCTTCCTGTTTAAAAATGTATTAAGATTAACCTTTTATTTTTCTTGCCAACGAGTGTCTGAAAGCAGAGCACACTCTGTAGATTGCTTGTGGTGTGTAGAGATATACATAACGACACTTTGATCAGTGTTCTTGGGTTAACAAATGATCATCTATTAACTGTACTTTAAAAAATTAGAGAGAGAGAGAGAGAGAGAGAGAAAGGGTAGAGAGAGAGTGAGATTAAAAAAACGAACTTTTGTGTAAGTATTCTTATTACTTCATTGATTGGATGGGCTGCTTAGGATTGACACTTTTGCAATTGAAAAAAAAAGGAATGAGACAAAGCTAGTGAAAACATCAAGTGATAGCAACCAAGTCTGTACATTATCAATTTATTTCACATTTGATTATCATAAAAATACATGTACAAATGTATATACACGGAATGTATTGTGTACTATAACAATAACATTTGTATTATGTTTTGTAGTCAACAAAATCGTCATTTAGATCAAAATAAACAAGAACAAAATCTATTATTTCTGGCCAAACAATAAAAGCAGAACATCTAAGTCAGTCTTCGTCTCAATAGACAAAGACCTCCACGTATCGTTTGTAAGGCCTCTCTGAAGCGAGCTCTACTCTAAGTACTTTTCATCAAGATTGTCTTCAGTCCCACTACTATAGTCACTAGACTCCAAAACAAAATAATGAGAATAAATAGGCTCGTCTGTAATGGCAGCGTCATTTTGCGCGGAGTCGTTTCGAGAGTTATTTTTAGAAGCATCTTTTTGGAAGCTGCTCAGAGTTGGCGCATTTGAAACAGTATATTTCTCTGGTTCTGTCCTTTTAGGTGCCATTTCTGATAAAGATCTTTCCAGGCGTTTGTTTTTGTTGGAACTGTGCGCCCCTTCCTGATCTGGGCTGAGCGGAAGTGGCCGACAAGTGTTCTTGTTACTGGCATCGTTAGTCTGTCTTTGGTGAGTGTTGGCATTAGCCACTCGAGCCACATGACTTGCATTCCCCGTGATATCTGACTCGGTTCTGGATAGAGACGTACGTGAGCTAGGAACAGGCGGCAGAGGCCCGAGCTTCTTCAAGATCTTATCTGTAGCATTTTCAGAACAGGAAGACGTAGAAGTCCGTGGCGTTCTACCATTGCTAGAGTCGCTCTGCCTTCGGTGGTTTAAATAGTTATCTTTGACCGCCTGAAGCTCTGAGTTGGCATCTCTAAAGCTCTCCGACTTCTTGGCCAAAAGAATAGGGGTTCTTTTAGAAGTCAATTTCTGTGGGGCTTCGTAATCTTTACCGCAGCTGCGAGAGCAAGACAGCTTTCTCTTGTGTGGTGTTTCATGCAGCGAGTAATTTAGGCTGCTTTCGTTAATCTTTGGCATCAGAGCGCCTTCAACAGGCTCAAGAGTAATGTTCGATCCCAAATCTTTCTTCAGATCGACTGCTTTTCCGGGAACGACTTGCAGTCGCGCATTTTGCAGCACGGAAGGTAGATTTCCCTCTTGGTCGTTGGCCAAACTCTGCAAATTCACATAATAATAGACACTTTCGGCTTGACGCGATGATTCGTCGGATTCTGAAATGTGAAAAAGCGTCAGCTGACAGATAATCTTATCATTTGTTGCTTTTTCAAAATTAGGCAGGACACTGGGTTCAGCTGGTGTATTCTGGGACATGTTTAAGCTTCTTTCACTATTTTTGTCACCAGATTTTGTATTTCTTAAGCTGCCATCTTGTGAAGACTCTGTCAGCTGGGAGCTGAGCTCTTTCTTGAACGTATTCGACTGGGTCCAGTATCTATCTAGCGTCTCATAAACGCCTTCTTCCTCAGTCTTAGAGACACTCGTCCTGTTCTCGTGCCCTGATGGGATCTCGTTGTGCTTCACCTCGAATGTACGTTCGAATTTGCTCCAGTCGTGTTTAGTGCAGGGTGGCAGTGGAGGAACAAGGAGTGAATCAAGCTGCGGGCCGGAGATAGGAGGGACCGCGGGGAGTCCTGTGGAAAATATGCCACCGTTCTTATTTCCGTTGATCTCGTTTTGGGCTACTAGGATACAGTTGGAGTTCAGCTTATCATGATGGCGGATTTTATCACTGGTTTTGTTTTTGGTGGAGACTTTGACCTAAATGGGAAATAAAAAATCGCATGAAACAATGATGTTTAAAATTGGAAATAAAAATCGCATGAAACAATGTTGTTTAAAATTGGAATTTTAAAAAATCGCATGAAACAATGTTGTTTAAAATTGGAATTTTAAAAAATCGCTTGAAACAATATTGTTTAAAATTGGAAATAAAAATCACACGAAACAATTATTTTTGTTTCTGTTTGTGTGTTATTTCATTTTTAGGTCTTCTCTTTCAAACATTCTACAATGAAAATTGTAAGAGAATCCTAGGAGTATATTCAAATCATATAGAGGCTTTGATATTGTTCATATTATAGATTTAATTTGAATTTTTTGTAAAGTGGAGTAGCCCTTTCCAACCTTGCTATTTACATGGCAGATGATGTTAAGGTCATCTGTTTCTATGGCCGAAGGTTAACGATGGTGTCATATGGCCAGCACAACGTCCAACAGCCCATATTTTCCCCAACTAATGTCAGGTACCCATTACACCTGGATGGACTCAGAGGCGCCCAAAGATTCCGAAGTTGAAAATTCCAGTCTTCACCAAGATTCGAACCCGAAACCTCTCGGCTCAGAAGCCAAGCGCTTTTAAATTTAAAAGCTATTGCGCAGACCATAAAAAAAGAACACGATTATGTGCCAAACGAAATGTAACGAACATATGTTCAGCCCTTGTAGATGCAAGTAAAAATAAAAAATATAAGGCTTTTCGCATTTCTTATATAGTAAGTTTTGCTATGCATTAGCGCCTATCTTCATCTCTGTGGTCAACTAGACTCCTTACCTTGTCTATCACGTCATAAATTCCATTCTCGTTCATGTCATGTGACGTCTCTATCGTGTGACAACTTCTTTCACGCCATCCACGCAGGGGTCTGAAGAAAAAGAAAGAAAAAAAGTTCACAATATATGCAAGTGCTCTTTCAAGCAGAAAGGTTTCTAGGTGTCGTCTCTAGTTTCTTTTATCGTAATAACATTTGTGGATATATCCGCAGCGCAGCCCTTAGACGTGGGGACTCTCGACTTCTTTAATACGAAAGTCTCAAGACATCTTTTAAAATCATTTTTATATTTATTTATGCTGAACTAAAGTTGTCCTTAGTGTTACGATGGGACCGCGGGGGGGAGGGGGGCGGGGGGGGGGGGAGGGAGGTGTCATATGCGAGGCCTAAAATTAGTTTTAACACAAAATATCATGTTAAGAGCCTTGGGAGTAATTGGTTTGGATGCCAGTCTTTGTTTAGAAGAACTATTTTCAAATAAATTCACCACATATATAAAGTCTATAAAGTAAAGGTACTGTATATTAAAAATGTGTCTCAGAGGCACGGCTTATTTGTATGATGGTTGATGGTGGTCCCTACAGGCCCCTGTTTGTCAACCAAAAGGCCGCTTATGATTTCTAGTCCTAACAATCTCTGCACTTTGTTCGCGAAAAGAAAGAGAGGAAGGGGGGGGGGGGGGCGGGGTCGTTAGTTTGTTGATACTCTTTTCTGTCCCTACCCCTAAGAGGAGACAACTGGTGACTCTTTTTCAACTTCAAGCAATCTATGTTGATCTTTCGCTTTTTCTCAACGGCTTTCGCATTCTTAAAGATCGAGCCTTAAAACCGTGAAGACTCAGTAGATGTACTCTATTGCTTAGCTTTTATTTTCTTACTACATTCTATGTGTTGTTGTTTTTCTAGCCTTAACATTTTACATGCAGTAGCTGTTGTTTTTTTTAAAATCGTTCTGTTCTTAAAAACTAAACCTAATATAATCCCAGATTTATCAGTGCATCATTCTCTATTAATAGATCACCTATTTACCAGAAATTTGAAACCCGATGATAAGATATTTCACAGTAATCTGCTCTTTGTTTACACGATTTTTAAGATCCTGTTTGTGCAGAGACGTGGCTAGGGTGGGGGGAGAGAGAGGAGAGAATTTGAAAATCCTTCGGGCCCCAACTTGAAGGGGTCCCCAAATGAGTGTTTATTACGCAAAATACAGGGGCCCCCAAAGAGGTCAAGCCTCCCGGGACCCCGAATGATGGCAAATTCCTAGCTACGCCACTGTGTTTACGTTATTTAAGCCACGAAAACCAGTAAGAGAGAATAAGAAGAGAAAGAGATATGAAGAAAAATGGTGGCGATTTAATGGAACCATAAAGGAAACGTACGAAAATGAAAAGAGGAACACGAGGAACGATGTTGAAATGAATTGACAAAATGAACAATGTCAGGAACGCCCGCCATGTTTATAGATCATTGCTGCCAACCTAATGGTTAAACAAATAAATTTGAGCTACAAGCAAAAGATGTTAATATGTATTCTACAGTGCTGACAAGTGGGAAAAAAATTGTTATACGATTTATCAGACTACTTCACTCCATTAACAATACCCTTATTGTGTTCCACGGATACACGAAAAAAGCCTGTAACTCATCGATTAGCCTCCATATAGGACAATCCACAACAGTCAACATTCAGTTTCATCACAGACCTACTCTCATTGATAATCTATTTACGTTTTATCCATACATTGATTGTCATTTTACTTCTAATTTTAAAATGATAGCTAGTTTGGATATAGGCAAGAAATTTTATATTGATTTTCCTTTAGATTCTATATTGATTTTCCCTTCAATTCTGTATTGATTTTCCCTCAAATTCTGTATTGATTTTCCCTCAAATTCTATATTGATTTTCCCTCAAATTCTGTATTGATTTTCCTTTAAATTCTGTATTGATTTTCCCTTCAATTCTGTATTGATTTTCCCTTCAATTCTGTATTGATTTTCCCTCAAATTCTATATTGATTTTCCCTCAAATTCTTTATTGATTTTCTCTCAAATTCTGTATTGATTTTCCCTCAAATTCTTTATTGATTTTCTCTCAAATTCTGTATTGATTTTCCCTTAAATTCTATAATGATTTTCCCTTAGCTGTTACCCTCTAAAAGTAAACACAAAGAAGAAATGTCTAAACTGCTTATATTTTTTTATTGTTATGTATAAGTTGCTGTATGTAGAAATAATGGGGCACACCCAACAACATCAAAAGAACTACTTGACAGAACCAGAGAAAATAGAGATGGGCGCTCGTCCAATGTTGAAGGCGTTGTTTTTTTTTTGGTCGGTTGTCTTCCACCGAGGGGAAGCCACTGAGTCTAAGTGGCAATGAGGGCGGTGCAGAAATGAATTCTGTTCCAATTTTTTTTTGTCGGCGATAATTCTAAAAAGAAAATTTTGGTCTACGAAGCGTATTAATTTATGTAATTAACCACTTAGCGAGCAGACTTGGTGGGGAACTATTTGATCTTAGATTGCCAACTGGCGCGCTCACACACTTGGAATCCCCTGCGACCAAGACGTGTGGCATTTGAAGAGGAGGTGAGAGATTGAAAGATTCCAATGACGACAACTAATCATCCCTCTTCAGTAGCTACACTCCATAGTATGAGCCTGTCTATGGGTTTCACAGTGCAATAAAAATATATAACCGTACATTGGTTATCAGAATATTGTGTGACAGTACAACGACCATCAATTTTAATTCCCACTTTTTTTTTCACTTTAGCAAGTGAAGTGAAGTCACGTGCTTGTTTAAGCGTGGCACCAGAAAATCCAGACTTTCGTTTCTAAAGTATATTTCTCCATACCAGGGGGTGTCCAGCCATACCAGGGGTGATCAGTCATACCAGGGGTGTCCAGCAATACCAGGGGGTGTCCAGCCATTTTGGGCATGGGGAGGGTGGGGAGCATATAAATCTGCGATCGCGTGTCACGATACGCCTGCCAAGATAAGTATAACCGAGTCATACAATTTAGTACAATGGAACCGAGCTTCTGAGGCCTCATTCTACTCTGTTGGTAATAGTTTTTAAGGGCGGATAGCACCCCGAGCTGTAGTTTGGGTATCTATTATTGTTATGTAAAAAGGAATGTTTAGAAAAATGAATTTGCAGCTTGGCGGGCTATGGAATGTTTTAAAGTGGGCTTTACTATTTGCACACACTAATTCCCATAAAGTGGGCTATACTATTTACACACACTAATTCCCCATCTCCTGGGAAATACAGTAGCTAGACTAAAAATATAATGTAATTGTGCGAGTGTCGCTGTAAGTCTACTGAAAATGAAAAAAAAAAGTGTCAGTCTAATGTATACTAAATCTAGCTATATTAAAGTAGAATCCTCTACAACAGTTCACCACTTGGTCAGTGTGTAAGTACGCGGTGAACGCACTTGAAACATAGGTCCTGTCACATACAGTTCAAGTGCAGCTTCTTAAATACTACTTGAAAAAATCGTTTTTGAAGGATTGTGTTTGGGGGGGGGGGGCAGAGCGGAGCTATTATAGTTAACCATCAGTGAATTTAAGATTAAGAAATGACTTGGATAAAACAATAGAATGCTGCTTAAAAACAATAAATAGAAATTATTATTGTGAATGCGCGGTGGCTGAGTAGAAAAAAACGCTTGGCTTCTGAACTGGGGTACGGGTTCGAGTCCAGGTGAAGAATGGGATTTATAATTTCGGGATCTTTGGATGTCTCTGAGTCAACTCAATACGTGACATTAGTTGGGTAAAAGTAAAAGCGGTTGTCGTTGTGCTGGTCACATGGCACCCTCGTTAACCGCAGGTCACAGACATCATGTGCCCTATTGACCACAAGGTCTGAAAGGGGAACTTTTTAAAAAAATAATTGTGAACGCTATTTTTTTTTTTGTGTGACGAATAAGAGAGAAATGTATTAGCGAAAATATTGTTTTATTTCTCGCTTTTACTTGAATAGCAAGTCATAGAACAAGGTAAAACTGCTAATATCTAATTCTCGGGTTCATGTCACGATGGAAATTGAGTCCGTGAGTTTTCGCAACTGTAATTGAGTAGTAATGATGAAATACTGCATTCCTCAATAATTGTTGGATTCGAAGACAAGCCTTTTTATTATTATTATTATTATTATTATTATTATTAATTGAGTAGTTTGTTCTTGGCATGGAAAATAGATGTAAAAAAACATCTAGGAAAAGTTGCTTATAAAAATTGGTTCGCTTAGCGTCAGGTACGCTATGGACCTTCTCTTAGAGTAAATATATGCAGTTCTAGTTCTCTTAACAGATGTTTCTAACAATACCAAAACAAAATTGTTCTTAACTACGTAGGCCTATTATAGTTAAAGTTTAGGACTGTAATAAGCTGTGAGTGAGGTTTGTTTAGAGTTGAACAGTGTTGGGCTGGACTTGTCTGTGTAAGGTTAGGCTGCTCTGGGTCGTAGATCTAATGACTTTCAATGATAATAAAGTGCTCATAATCAGACCATTCACCAAATAGCCGGACATAACTTATTAAATTCAACTTCACGTTTGTTGCAATAAAAAAAAAGTGACTATGTCGCCTACGTGTGTTGGTAGGTACAATTATCTCAATGTTTCGACGGGCACTAAGTGTGCAGTAAAGACTCGAGTCAGGACACATATACAAGTACTTAGTAACCTAATTTTTGTTTTTATATTCTATCATAAACTTGTATTTGAAAGAAGAAAATAAAAACAATCATTGGTTTCAGTTTGAAATAGCACGCCATGAGTCAGTTAGTAAGAACATTAATAAATTGAGGTACTACCGTACTAATGACTAACGAGTAATATGTGTTAGCGAGGTACTATCATACTTTACAGCCATCTTCTAGTCCATAGGAAATGAGAAATGTGCTCATCTTCGACCACGAAGGAGGAGCTATATATAAATATATATATATCATACTAAAGAGTAATGTGTTAGCGAATTACTATCATGCTAAAGAGTAATATGTGTTAGCGAGGTACTATCATACTAAAGAGTAATATGTGTTAGTGAGATACTACCGTATTAATGAGCAATATGGGTTAGTGAGGTACTATCATACTAAAGAGTAATATGTGTTAGCGAGGTACTACCGTATTAATGAGCAATATGGGTTAGTGAGGTACTATCATACTAAAGAGTAATATGTGTTAGTGAGGTACTATCATACTAAAGAGTAATATGTGTTAGCGTGGTACTACCGTATTAATGAGCAAAATGGGTTAGTGAGGTACTATCATACTAAAGAGAAATATGTGTTAGTGAGGTACTATCATACTAAAGAGTAATATGTGTTAGTGAAGTACTATCATACTAAAGAGTAATATGTGTTAGCGTGGTACTACCGTATTAATGAGCAATATGGGTTAGCAACAGAGAGTAAAACAGTCTGATGAATAAGGGAAATAGCAGGAAGCGATGTTTAAATATATCATAGGGATAAGTGACTGTTAAGTTTAGACTTAAGCTTGCACAACTTCAAAGAAGTCCCCGCTTTGTGACTCGCATACCACCGCCTTGCAGTGTGTAATTACATCTCCTTGTTAAGGTTAGGAAAACTAAAATAAGCTTGAGCCTGGTGGTAGCCGTATGTTAATTTGTATAGCAATTGTGGAAATGATGCAACGACCGAGAACTATTTTGTAAAAAAAATACTTATGAACTTATTGTTTGTTAAAAGAATTGTTGCCTGAGCTGGGAAAAGGCAGGGGTGGTGGTGGTGAAAATCCTTCCTTTTTTTTTCAAACGCAAATACGCTACACAGAAAGTAGTTCTTTATAATGTACTAATTTAGTTTCGCTTACATTATACCGGCTACAAATGCATAATTATAGTAGTTTAATAACTTTATTGTTTGATTTATAAACATAATGTAGACAATAATGCTTAATCTTGTGTACTGAGAGATAGAAGAAATTTGTTTTGGAATTTCAGTTCCTAAACATTCTCATTAAACGGTCATTCACACCTACAAGAACAACCGTATAAATTTACTAGCGTCAAAACTAACAAACAAACTTGTTAACAAAATTCTGAGTGAAGCTAGATAAGAACAAAATACATTAAATAAGAAAACAGGTCGTCTGGCAGATAAGAACACAAAAAAAAAGTTTATGAATGAAATTATACACATTTTTGAAAAAAAAAATAGTTTAAATCTCTCAATCTTTTACTTTTCTTTCTAGTTCTCTATCTTGTAAAATGAAGACAAGAACGCAGCAGATTGTGCTAGCGGTTGGGGGAATGTCATGTGACCATAAACTAAAGCAATTAAGTGCTAACAATGAAAGGATGAGTGCATTGGAGAACTTATTACATATCATTGAGAATGCTGTTTTTAGGCTAAGTCCGGTTCATGAAGTTTCAGTTTCAATTCATCCATACGCCCTTTAAGATTGATTCTCTACTTCACCGATTTCCACGGTTCAAAGGGGATACTAGAAAAACACCATACATTGTTAAGTGACAGAAGCTAGAAAGGGGCGAACAACTCTTTACTGACCACTCTGTTCCGTGGTTTTCCGTCTGAATTGAAATGCATTTCTATAACGCACCAGTTTTGCCCCGGAGAAAGAAGTTCACCCACGCCCTCCCCACTTGAGGAACAGCTTGCCAACTCCAGAAAGTAGATGGAGGGCCAGTCTTACAAGAGCTCAATGTATGCGATACATAGAAAACAAAATGGAGTTAATTAACACCATTTTAATAAAGATATCTGAAGTTGTGTAGTTTTGATCTTAAGGTGTCATGGCAAATGAAATAAAACAGACTGGTTTGTCTTTTGTCACATAAAAAATAATGTTTCAGTATTACTTTACCCAGCTGATGTCAGGTAACCATTACAGTTGAGGGGTGCCCAAAAAGTCCCGAAATTCAAAATTCCTGTCTTTACGGAATTTCAAACTCAGAATTCCTCGTTTCGAAAATCCAAGCGCCGTATAACTCAGCCATATACTCAGCCATTACGACCGTATGCATATTGTGCATACACTATAAGGAACACATTTTAAAACAAGATATAATATTATCGTTTTAATCGACAGATCATTCGTAGTACAAACATGACTACAGCGATTTATGCCAGTAAAAATGACCCACAGCGGACACCCAAGAGTTTATCTTCACTTTCTTTATTATCGTGTTTTGTTTAATGGCAGGCTCCTTAGGTTGGTATCTTCTATCAACATCTTGCATAAAATGTGTCCGTCCAGCACTGTCCTACGTCCTGCCCATAATGAGTCTAGCTACCTCTGAGTTTGACTATATAGTGGCTAAAGTACAGTACACTTCTTCTTCTAGCCAGCTTTATTGCTGCTGAGCTGTGAGCTCTTTTGCAGACTGTGCCAAGGAAAAATAGTGAGCTGTTTTCTTCAGTTATTCAGTACAGCCGTATAGGGTGTTGGTTATGTTGGGCTGTAGTGGAAGTAGGGTCTGCCCAAGGTGGATTAGGAAGGGGCATTCAAAGAGGATATGGTTTACGGTTTCGTAGGGGTGGGTACAGTGTCTACACACAGAGGGTCACTTACTTTGATTTCTTTTTAATAAGACAACAAGCGATGACAATGATGACTGTGGCGATGAAAGCTGCACATAGAATCGGAAGTAGTATCTGGCCGATATTGTAGTTGTTCCATGAGGACCATTCAGACCTGAAATGTTATTTAAAATTTCATGAAATGACTGTAAGAGATTATTAATTGTAAATTTAAGTTATCAGAACTTTCGATCTATAGGGCAGATGATGTTAAGGTCATCTGTTTCTGTGGCAAACGGTTAACAAGGGTGTAATGTGCCTACCACAACGACCAACCGCCTTTAATTTTCCACAACTATTATTAGGTATCCATTAGAGCTGGATGGATTCAGAGGCACCATAAAGATCCCGAAATTTAAATGTTCAGTTTTCCACAGGATTCGAGCCCAGGACCCCCTCGGTTCGAAAGCCAAGCGTTTTAACACTCAGATATTGCGAATCGAAAAGCCCCTAGCCTTCAGCAGGATTTGAACACAGGTAGCCAAATTCTTTTTCGCTATCTCACTTTGATAGACCAAAGCGAAATTGAAAGCATTTATTATTTGAATTGTTGTATGTCAAAAATATAGATTTAGAAAGAGGGAGTTAGAAAATGAAAGAGAGGGAGAGAGAAAGTGCAACTTTTTCTTGTGGTTCGTGGAGCACCAGTTCAGGCCTATCGGAACACTTGGGTTCTGCAGAACACAGTTTGGGAAACACTGGTTTGCTTACTTTATAGATATATGTTGGCCATAAAATATTGATGCATTGGAACATAAATATAATTGGTGAATCCAATTTGTCAAAATCATAGATGAAATGATAGGAGAGGTAATGTAATGTTAGATCAGCAATCTAGCTTAAAGCTAGTACCTTTCCAGATCTCCGGACCTCTTTAAAAGTAGACTCCTGGGCACAATGAGAGATATTTTTGTATATCAAACTAATATAATCTGTATCAACTTGATTTGCCTAGAACGCATACATCTCTTTAGACCCTTCACAACATTAGAATTGAGCGGTGCTGTGAGATTCAAGAAACCTGGCCAAGGTTAACTTGTCAGGAGAATTGTTATCGGGCCGAAATTCTTGTCGGAATTCTCCGAGGATATGAAATGCGATGACTGTCTACTGGGGCTACCTACTCACCACCCAACTAGGCCATGACCTTGTGAACTCCACCTGCCCAGCTGACCGCCTGGTTCTTGATAAGAGAGATGGGGGGGGGGGGTATACATTCTAAGCATGTAAAAGCTCTTTCTATTTCCATAAGTGTGATACAATATGTGACAGAAATTAAAGCTTTTGATCTGTTTGATGACATGCCACATGGAAAAGTAACTTCTTTTTTGTGTTACAACGTAGTGGTTTAGAAAAAAAAAATATTTCAAATAACAAAAAATTCCGATTGGAGGAGGGGTGCAGGAGCATTAACTAGAAATTAAAATTTATAGCAGAAATGGTCAATTCAAAATTTATAATAACTATATTATATAGCTATTTATAATAACTATTATTTGTAATGAATAATTCTTGTTTTAATAATCTAATGAGTTCAATTTTCTAGGTTGCTGTCATTTTTTTTTGTAATCTATATAATGATAACGATATGCGTTCTATGATAAATGTGATTGTTAGATAAGTAGAAAGAGGGCAAGAGAAAGAGAGAGAAAGGGATAGAGAGAGCGTATGTAAATAGTGGTAGAGGAAGGTGTAAACAGATGAAAGGAGACGTAGGGGTATGGAGAGAGAGAGAGTGAGAAAATAAACAAAGACTTAATGTAATAGAAATGGAAAGCGTGTTATACAGAGAGAGTGTGATAGAGAGAGTGTGTGTGAGAGAGAAGAGTGAGATGGAGAGGGACAGTGTATGTGTGTGACATAGAGAGACTGAGAGAAAGAGCGAAGCAGTGCGTTTTTTATTCTCCAATACTTTGCTACACTGACTTAATTATTTCGCCTCGATTTGGATTTTTCACTATCATTTTAAATACAGTGATCTCCTCTTTGTTTAGTTTTCGATTCTTTAAGATCCGGTTTACATTATTTAAGAAACATCGTAGGGAAATTTAAAAAAAAAGAAGTGAAACGATATGGAAAAATATGGAGCCAATGTAATTGAACCTAATTAAAGCGGAAGGGAAAAAAAGAAGTTTGGGAGAGATTTGGAAAAAAAAAAAGAAAAAATAAACGACATAAACTGCTGCCATATAAAAACAATTATTATGTCCTACAATCGAAACAGCAAATTCATTTTATTCTACGGTGATAAAAAGGGAATAAAAAATTATGGTTTTCATAAAAAAAATATTTAGCTTATCAAAAGTTCCAACAATCTGTACACAAGATCCACCAATTTTTTTTTTAAAAGCTAACCAAAGGTGCAAATCTCCATTTAGATTAGAGATATTTAAAAATGTGTCTATAAAAATAGTATTACATTCTAGATATATTGTATAAGATTACACTACACAATGACAATGTTTTTGCGACATTTGTAAATATCTACTCGGCATTCAAATCGACATGCAGAACAAAGAAATAATTACCCCTTCTCTCCTTTACTGTCTTCTGAAGAGACAGCCATCTGTCGGATTAAAACGCTGGAATTCATTGAAATAATAATAATAATAATAACCAAACAATGACATTTACTCTTATTCGCTCTACTCTTATTTTTCCATCACAAAGTCTCTACTCCACAGAGTCCTGTCTTTCCCCTTTTTTTAGCGTGTGTCAAACTAATTAGTCCTTACAGTGTGACTTATGCACTCCCTTCGTACGCATGAAGAAACGGGGGAGAGAGAAAAAAAAACACAGTTCACATCTAATTAGCGCGGCAGGATATAGATACAAAGAGGTACTATGTTTACTGGTCAACAACACTCGTTAGCAGACGATCACACGTTTCTGTGTCATACACTTGCATAGAAAGAACATAAGTTTTCTCGGCTCTCTATGTTTATATATAACGCCAATAAAGGGGAGCAGGGGGGGGGCGGGAGTAAGGCCTCATTACAATAGAGGGGGGGGGGGAAATGTTTCCCCTCTTTCTTTTGGAAATGTTATGTATATATGTAAAAGCCCAAATGGCGGCCAGTCTATCAACACTTTATCAACGCCAAGCACACGTAATTAATCGACTTTTTTTTTTCAAATGACTAATTATCCGTAAGTGGTCTGAACAATGGTTGACCACCGGCCGGATCTTTACTCTCTCCCCCCCCCCCCACCTCCCTATTCCCGACTTTCTCCTTCACCAATTTCGTCACCTTCAACCCCTTCCACCAAGCGCCCCTTTTCTGAGGTCTTGTGTCTGGAGCCGAAAGTTGACTTAGCGGCGTGACCTCCCCCCCCCCCCTCGGCTTCTAATTTTCTATCCCCCCTCACCTCCAGCCTCTTGTCTTCAAGGAAGGTGTCTTATTAGTGCAGAGTTCTCTAGCTGGTGCAATGTCTGGAGTGTTGTAGAGCGCCTCACTCTCTCTGGCCAGTCTGGCCATGGGACAAAGACTTTTGTAGCAGTAGAGATAGATTAGGGACCCCCCCCCCTTTCTAAATGTGAGCTAGTAGCTTTAGTTCAGTGCCTTTACTTTTTTTTTCTAATTTCTCAATAGTGTTTAATGCCACGTCTTTGTTTACTTGCATTAGTGCAGAGGTTCCCTAAATAGTTTCATCTATAAGGCCACAAGCAAAATGCAATTAGTTTTTTTTTTTTAAATGGAAATAAAAATATGCAAAACACTATAACCGTTTATGTTGGTTTACGCAGCACTAGACAAATACATGATTTATTTTTACTGGGTAATGAATATATAATGCGGAGGCGAAGTAGAAAATATCAGCGTTATTTATGTCCAACTTTGCCTGAAAACGCCAAGCATTCAATCAATTTTGCAATGCGCCGGTAAAAATGATACTGTAGTTGATTAGCCAGTTATCTTTGCGATGAATTAATCTAGTATATCTTTGATTCAAAAAATTTAAACAACAATTTATAATTTTAGGCGTCTTGCAGTTTCTGTAATATACACACACACACATGCAGTCTTTGTCTCCACTACTTAAAAACCTAACCTTTTTTTTTTCAAGAATAAAAAGAACTCTGTCGATATTTCCTTACCATTTAAAAGTTTATACCCAGAGGCCCGGACTTAGGGGTGTGCGACCTGTCTGAATGCAATAGTAAAGAGGTCTAGAGATAACTATTACAGTTCCTCCTTTGAGCTTGCAAACTCTTCATTGGTTTCAACTGGGTAGAGAATAACTGGATATTGGACGGGTATTTTGGAAAGATTTTCCTAGAGATTTGACCGTTTATGTATATCTTTTTGAAAAAACAAAATGCCTAATTGGCCTTGTCAGTGAAAGCTCTGGTTTGAACATTAAATTATAAAATATATCGAAATATAAAATCATAATTAAATTTGGCTTACATTACGTCCTTTTATTTTGCACACGGCATCAGCGGGAATTACCGCACTCGACTCAAATGTTTCTGTTCAGTAAGAGTTAAATAAATAAATAGATTAACAACAACATTTTTCGCACCGTCTTTTGTACAAATCATTAGCTGAACTGTTAATAGCCTGCGACACCGCTGCCCAATCTGTATGTTGCCGTTCCTTTGGATACATCAGCGGCATGGAGAAGGGGGAACTGCTGTGAGTGCGACATCGTTCCGACCATACCTGATCATCTGATGCCGAGGTATTCATCTCATCACAGTGAGATAATCCATAGTCGCTTAGCGACTGAAGGGGGCCATAATAACTGTTAATAGAATAGCTTGATTGTACAAAACTCATTAGAAAATTGAAGAAATAAACAGAATGAGAACTAATAGAAAGACACCAAATGTGCTTAGGGTTTTGATCACAGTAGCCTAAACCAAAAGACGTACACTAAATGTGATGACGTATAACGAGCAAAAAAAAAATAATAAAAAAGAATGTAACGGTACAACACCGGTTTCAATGATGTTATTTCCCCCTCCCTTTCAAATTCCCATCCTTGACTCCCCGGAGCTGAAATTAGCGTAGGATTATGTGATTAGTTAAATGACTGTCTGGTCGTGTGGAAAACGCTTCTGACTGTCGAGACGATGTTCCCGGGCTCGAACCTTGTCCAATTGGTTCCCCGGCTGTACTGTATGAGATGTGGTCTCGGAAGTAATGCTCTTCATTCCTGAAGGAAAGGAAAGACTGAAACTTATAAAAGAAAAAAACAGAACATAAGAGACAGCCATTTTCTTTACCCAGCTCAAGCCAAAGTTAACCATAAAGAACCCGGGGGGGGGGGGGGGCATTGTGTAAAAGGACCCTTCCCAACAGAGAATCCTTCACTACTGCTAAACTTATAAGCCACATGGTACTTCTTGACATCTGATTGTAACTTCTTGACATCTGATTGCACCAGATCTCCATTTTCTGCTCCTCATTAGCAAGCTGTAGTAGATGTCACTTTTTGTTTTCCTCCTCAAGTGTACCCCCCCCTCTCCCCCATCATTACGGAATAACAGCACATAGGCCTAAGTACCATAAATTAGCGAAACAATTACGATTGCTTAAGTACATGTTGTTTTTTTCTATTTTCTAAACAAAGAGCAGACTATGAGACGACTCCATCTTGTCTGTTCCTTGCTGCGCGTGGATTAATCTCAATAGTTTCGCGCGCTGCTCACTGCCTAGCCGGCGCGTGGAGCATTTAATGTGGTCTTCGAACAAAAAAATGGAAAAGGGAGAAGGGGTTAATTTGTGGTTATAAAAAGAAATATAGCATACAACAATACAGTGGCGTGGCTCGGGTGGGGGAGGGGGTCCACATTTGACAATCTCCCCGGGCCCCCAAATGAGTGTCCGAAATGTGTTTTTACATTAAATATTACGCGATTATCTCATGTCATGATGTCAAATGTCAAAATCCCAAATCCCTAGCTACGCCTCTGCACCAATAATAGGAACGTCGCCCCCCTCCCCCATCACCTGAGGCACCAACACAACGACACAAAGTCGGCGTTAAGATGTAGAGTCTAGAAGGCTCGAGTTCATAGTGGAAGTGGTAGTATTTTTGGAACTGATTTGTGACGGCTCGATTCTCATGTTGCGCAATGTGAGAATCCTGTCAATGTTGATAAGCAGCCGAACTTTTCGCGAAAGTGGCGCGGACAGGCTTGAGAGGCTTTTTGTTTCCCACTTTGGTAAATCCGAAGCTAATGAAAATGAAAAGAGGAAAAGGATGGAGTTAAATCTTAACCCATATATACATTTATACAAAGCTTATATCAACTCACTCTGTCTGTCTGTCTGATCAAAAGTTTGTAGGCCTTACACGTTATTTCTCACACACCCAATCTCGGATCAAGCTGAAATTTTACACAATCATTTCCTTTACCTGACAACACAAGAATCAATAAAAAAAAACAACAACCAATTACTAAATAAACTATTGGTAATTAACTATTATGTTTCGTATCTCGAACAAGGGAAAGAAATAGTACTCGACTGAAGTGGTGGTATAAGCTGAATTAATCTGATCCAAACTATAGATACAATTACTTTTCGTATACGCTTTTTTTTTTATAATATTTTTACAAATGTTTTTCTTGTTATATCTATACACCACAGAAGCATATTTCTATTTACCACATATATTTGTTATCTTATTAATTACAGGCGTTACTTCAAAAGAGAATATTATTACGTCCTACGTATTTTATGTGTCAATTTAGTCATGCATGTTAATCAGTGACTTAAACTCTGCTTTTGATTTGAGTAACACCTTTAGCAAAATCAATAAATTTGGAAAGCCTTCAGGACAGAAGACTCAAAAGTAAAGTAGCAATTATACATAAGACACTGAACCATAATCTTCAAATACAAAATCTAATAAAATACCCAGAAAGACACAAAGATAAAGGTACATTCCTCGTTCCATATGCTAGGACAAATTTTAATACAGATGCTCCTTATTCCCTGGTGCTATTAGAGCATGGAATGGGTTGCCTGAGCTAGCCAGGAAAACCAGTGACTTGGCAGAACTTAGGTCATTGGTTAATATGCATGACTAAATGCATGACGCGTAGGACGTAATCATCTTCTATTTTGAAGTAACGTCTGTATTATATAAGATAAGATAATAGACAGATTTAAAATGTATCCTGAACTTTCACTATTTCAGTTGGTAAGCTCTGACTAATTGAATGGGCCACGTAGCACTGACTGGTTGAATGTGCCGTGTAGCACTGACTGGTTGAATGTGCCGTGTAGCACTGACTGGTTGAATGTGCCACGTAGCACGGAATAATTTAATGTGCGTAGTAGCACTGACTTTTAAATGTGCTATGTAGCACTGACTGGGTAAATGTGCCCTATAGCACTGACTGGTTGAATGTACCATGTGGCGCTGACTAGTTGAATGTGCCGTCTGGCAGTGACTAGTTTAATGGGCCCTGTGGCACTGACTAGTTGAATGTGCCGTGTGGCACTGAATTAATGTACCATGTGGCACTGACTAGTTGAACTTGCCCTGTGGCACTGACAAGTTGAACTTGCCCTGTAACACTGACTCCCAGCACTCAAACCACTTTTCCATTTATGTTTTTTTGAATTATAGCCAGGGCATGATGAAAACTTACAGCCAGCTTGCTTTTATAAACAGTCGCAAATTACACACCAGTTACTAAAAATTAAGACGAGAGTAATATAGGCTAATATAGGCTAATCGTGGAACAGGTCTAATCATTGTCTACTATGTACTGCGGCCCTTTTGGAGAAATTTGTTATTTTCACTCTAAAAGTTAATCACTGTAATCTGTACTTTGTTGACACTTTCTAAAGATCGTGTTTACGTTCTTCAAGCAATAAAATGCAGTAAGAGAGAAGGAGAAGAGAAAAGGATATGAAGAAATGTGGTGGCAATATGGAAATTAAAGAAAAACGTAATTAAGTGAAAAGAGGAAGACTGTGAGAGATTTTGAAATCAATACAGAAATTGAACAATGTCAAGGACGTCATATTATTAGATCCCTATTGCTAACTAAATAATAACAAATATCTTTTTCTATGAACGAAAGCGCTTAGAAATCTTGATTTTTCAGGTCTCAAAAATGCACAAAGATTATTATCTATATATATAATTCTCTTCATGGCTCAAGAGTTTGGACGTGAAGAAGAAGAAGTAAAGGAAAGATGTACTCTTTTATTTCTTCGGATAGAGTTATCACACGAAAAAACAAGAGGGGGGGGAGAACAAGTAGTATTCACCCGTCACTACGGATGGCTGCATGGTCGTGCGGTTTGCGCGCTGGACTGTCGTTTGGAATTATCAAACCTTTCCCGCTCCCATCTCCCTTCGTCCTGCGGGAGGTTTGGACTAGGAAGTAAACTATCTTCAACTCTGAAGGAACATCCGAAACATGTAAAAGATTTTACAAACAAACATTTTACAAACACTAAGTAGCAGCGCCGGACTTAACCATTGTGACCAAGAAGTAATGGAAAGAGAACAAGGTGTAAATTATTAAATTAAACCATTATCACTTATATGTAATAACTTCCTCGGCCTCCTGATTCTGAAATTATTAAAATCTCCTGAAAGCTCATAAAAATGTTCTGCAAAAATGGATTTAATTGTCATTTTGGAGTGCCGATCCCACGCGGGATAAAAAAAAAACCGGCCTAGTCAACTTTCCTTCAATAAAACTTTATTGTAAAGACGAATGTATTTTCTGATACAAAATCTTATTTTGGACATTATGCTTATCCCCGCCCAAACTAGGCCCGGCGCAAGCCGTTTAGCATAGGGCCCAGCAATAGTTAGGACAGGCCTTGTTTAGAAGAACCTGTTTACAAACGTTAAGGCAAATCTAATCCAAACATGGGAAAGGCTTCGTCTTTTACCATATTTATGAGACAATCCATCATCTCTTCGCGACTGGTGGAGTCCTATGCATAAATAAATTATAGAAGTGTTTCGAATTTTGATTCTGCAGTTCTAAAAGTGCAAAAAAAAAAAAAATGATTATATGTCTTTTAAAATACCTAGTACATCAACTTTTTTTTTTTTCCGAAAAAAAAAAAGGGGGGGGGGAGTACTTCTAATATATTATGTACATCAGGAACACAAACTAAATAAAAGTTAACTGCTAACTTTATCCCCGGAGATACTTGCCCTAAAACATCCCTAATGAAAAATTGTATGGAGAACTTCTTCCTGATAAGGAAATCACTGCGCAGTTTATCTTCTTTGTGTAAATCCTCCATGAGAACGCAAACGCAGGCATAATATAGATGATGCAATAGATGAAAATAAAATAACCAGTTGGACCTGTATGATCATAAATGGTTAAAATCGAGTTAATCGACCATGAGATATAGAGGTCTCTAAAAGTGATGTCTGTATTCTATTTATTTGCTAATTCGGATTATTAATATATATATATATATATATATATATATATATATATATATATATATATATATATATATATATATATATACATTGTTTAAGTTTAGACCTTACAATACATAGGCCTATCTACAAACATCAAAATATTTACAGCTTTTTACTTATAGAAAGAACGTCCATAGAGTTCAATAACTAGAAAAATCAATAATTTTTTTCTAAGCCATTTAGATGTAGGGGTAGCTCACCTAATAAGCCTCTAAGTTATCATAAAGATTTCCTTAACACTTGAAAAAAAGCACACTTACCCTACATTAATACAAGATCTAGATATATAGATCTAGATCTATCTAACTCTAAACCACAAATGGCCTTCTCTACTCTACCTCACAGAAGCTCCTTCTAAAATTCGTACAAGTGCCCCTTCTTCCCTAGTGCCATTAGAGAGTGGAATGGGTTGCCTGAATCAGACAGGAAAACCAACGACTTAACAGATTTTATGTCACTGATAACTAGTTTGACACGTGAAATGCGTAGGACGTATTATCCTTTTTTCTTTAAGTAACGTCGGTAATAAGAAAATTACGCTATGTAGATCTAGATGTTTATCTAATTAGGCTACATGAGTAGGCCCTACATCTGTATTTTTTTTAAAAGTAACACTAAATAATTAGGCCTACGTGAAAGTTTTGTAAGTTATTTTTTTATACTATTAAGTGATTAAATATTTACGTAAATTTGTTTCATTATACAAAATCATGACATAGATCTAAAAAGATGATAGATTCGAAGATCCTTGAAGTTAAAGACCTACTAAACTAGATCTATTTTCTTCCCTTTCATGCCTACTTTACGAAATAAAATGTCAGTCCTTAGCAAAATGTTTAAAAAGGCACGCAAGCAAAATTAATTTTAAAATTATTAGATCTAGATCTAGATCTAATTATGTTATACTAGATCTAATTTCAGACCAAGCTAGTGGATCAGATATGTTCATTTCACAAGAATCAAAGGGATATTTGACTTATCAAACAACCCCAATCCTTCTAAATCTTTTCTCATCATGTCCACAAATTTGCCTGCTCGGCATCATCGCATTATACTAGCCGAGAAGTTTCCTATCATTTCAAACTCAATTAAGAGTAGATCAAATAAGATCAAAGCTTGTGTAGGTAATAATTGAAAGAGGATGGAGACAGATAGAATAGAGATTAAGAGCAAGTTTTAAAGAATAGACAGAATAAGAGAAGTAAAGGGAGAAGTAAAAGAAAAGATAGTGGCTGAGCATGCGCTGAAGTTGTCGCATGGTATGCTGGGAAAACACTGCCAAATATAGAATCATGCACAGTCTGAAAATTTTTGACGTCACAAATTTCTTTACCGGAAGCCATCTGTAAATCAGTCAAGGGCCAGTCCGGTGAGTAATATTTCAAAACGAAAATAACATTAAAAATAACTTTTAAAAGCCCATCAATTGCATTATCAACTGTATATTAGATAAGCCATTGCACATTAATATGTTTTGAACTGTTTCATGCAATACGACAGCAGGCTTTAGGTGTGGCAAGTACTGCAAATGCAGAGAAATTGAGTCGAATAGTGAAGACAGACACTGAAGTCTTGTTACTGTGAATGTGTAAAGTGTGTAGGCTAAGATTAGGGAGTAGGCAGTAGGAGGGTGGGAGTGGTAGATTATTTTTTTTAAGTAGGTTATGTATTCAGTCATTTTAGCATTCCTTTTTATCAGTCTATGTTAGACCAATATTCGTACATTTATCATAAACATTGAATGATCAACAGAACCCTGGATTTTTTATTACTAGTATTAGAATAGATTGATGATTAAATCTTATATTTATCTTTAATCTTAGTCTTAGTACTCTTAGTTATAGTTATATACTCAGTATACTGCTGTGAGTGTGACTTGACTCGACTAAGACTTGAGTGGATTATAATTATTTCCATTTGAATGATATTTTATAATTTTTGGTAGATCAAGATCTATCATCAAAAAAATATTTTAAAAAAATTAAATTCTCAATTGTGAGTATCAAAATTCATAAGAGTCTAGATTTCTAGATCTAGATTAATAATAATTAAATTGTTGAAATAAAATATGATAGGCCTACAATGTACACATTTTATATTATATATTTAAAGTATTATTATGATTATATAATTATAGTCTATAATATAGTTGTATAATATATCAAATTATTAAATATATATATAAAAATATATATAAACTTATGAGTTTCACTACCATAGATCTATTCAATAATTCACCATTGACATTGACTGTCTCACTCAGCAGACAGATCTGAAAATTCTGATCTAGATCTAAAGTCTAAAGTTAAAGAGTAAAGTAGAGATCTCTATTTTTCTAGGGCCCTGGTCTAAATTTAAATCTATAATAATCTATAGATCTATATAATATTAAAATTAAATAATATATATATATAATTTATAATATAGAATATAGATCTATATTCTAGACTCTATATAGATTGTATATCTACTAATCAATGATCTAGACTCTAGACAAAAACTTTAGATCTATTTAAGTAAGGTCTAGACTAGTAGAGCTAGTCAAAATTGATGGTGACATGACAGTAATCAGTAATGACACATTGATCATTGGCAATCATTTACTCGCTGTCACTACTAATTCTACTATATTAATAAATTTCAATTACAGAACATGTACTTTCTTTCATAATTAGGTATACTAGTACATATATAATATATATAATAATAGCCAATGTTGTTTTGTATTATAGAACTAGTAGGACGTAATCATCTTCTTTTTTGAAGTAACGTCTGTATTATATAAGATAAGATTTAACAAGATTAAATGAGACCTAATTTTTTTATGTTAACAACTGTGAGTTTTTCTTTTTAAACACAGACGACTTGTATTCAAATTGTAGTATTATATATACTTTAAGCTTGGCCTTTGCCATTGGTCTATTGTTGCTATAGTATGCATGTATATATTTATTTTTATATCATATTGAAGTCTTTATCTAAACTACTATGTAAAACGAAGTCCTCATATAACCTTCATAAAATTTAAAAATTCCAAATAATGTGAAGCTCTTTAAGAAGTTTTAACTTTTTATTATTCTATTAACTATTTATATATATTATATATATATATATATATTTATAATTATACAATTAAATAATTAATGACTTTGTATTTTTTTTTTTTTTTTTTTGCCTGTTAGGGTTGTGTTTAGGATAAATCACAAGAGAAAGGAAATACCAGCAAAGCTTAAGTATGCGTGAATATAAGCTGGTTGTTTTAGGCAGCGGTGGTGTTGGCAAGAGTGCCCTGGTAAGTAGTTATTATCCCTGGCAGCCAAAAAAAAAATCAGTTCTGTGAAATTTTGATAATAAAGTGCTCTACTTTATTAAGAAAATGCCTAATAACAAACTCAATTATACTGTAAATGTCAAGTCTGGTCTCTGTTCTATTCTGGAAGATTCCAGATGTGAATCAATCTAAAAAAAAATGTTTTTGAACACTATTAAATATAATTTCATAATAATTATTATTGAAAAAAAAAAAATTCAAACTACTACCAGTGCTAAGTGCGGCTGAAATAATTGCTAATGTTGGTCCACTAAACCTTAGAAGGGAATGGTCAATACTAAATTGCTTTGAGGGGTATAAAAGGCTGGATGAATACCTCCCAGCTAGAAAACTAGTTGATGTTTGGAGATGCAGAACCAGATGCAGTCTTTTATACATCATGCCACTAGACTATCTGATAAAACTGGCCTCTCCAACTAACAAAACATTAAACGTTTTCATCATTGGTTTTGTCCATCGAACCCAGACATATGTTTGTAACATATACTGATGTAATATATTATATATACTGATGGTTCAACATCAATAAATTTAGAAAGAGCAGGCTATGGAGCCTACATCTAGTTTCTTGGCTCTGGCTCATTTAAAATCTTTGGACTATGTGGTAGCCTTTGCAGTTTTGATGCAAAGGCCATGGCAATCTGTGAAGTTTTAAAAGTCATTGACTCTCTACTCGGCTAGGGTCATTTGAAGTTAACACAAATTTTGCGGTCGCAGACTCAAAACCTGTACTACAGGTTTTGCAATGCCTTGGATCATGGCCTCCCAATATCGACACTGTCATCATCGCTTCACACAACCTTAATCAACGCAATGGCACCCCTGTAATAACGCAGAAAGTACCAAGTCAAATAGGTGTGACTGGCAACACCATTGCAGACTAACACCACCTATCAAGCAGGCTGTAAGTTTTCATCATGCTCTGGCTACAATCCAAGAAATGGAAAAGTGTTTGAGTGCTTGGACAAGTACTAAAAAGCCTGCGGTGTCTGGGAGTGCATGAGGCGCCCTGACCGCTCTTCCCCGTAGTAGGGCCTTCCAGGCCTGAGCAAGCTATTATAGCACAGTGCAGGACAGGCCACTGTACTGTTGGCTCATATTTCTCATGGCTATGGCCAAACTTTGACTCATGGTGCCCCCGCTGCAAGGAACAGTATCTCATATCCTTTTTGACTGCCCCAGACTTGCTGATCTTCATCTTGACAGGTCTGGGAAACAACAAATTCTCGACCTGTATGATGATATGTATGCACTACGCAAAAAAAAAAAAAGCAGAGTTTCTGTCCAGGGCTTTTGCAAGAGAGAATTTGAGCCTCTCAAGTCTTCACTAAAATGGAGTTTGATGATCATGAAGATGACAAATGCTAAAATGACATATAAAAATATTGAACTAAAAATTAATAGAACTTTAAAGTAGTTTTAAAAATGGGCTGCAAAAAAGTTGTACTTTTGTAATTCAAGTTTTTAATTGGCAGAAAGTGAAAATCTTTATCCAACCAAGGTGATGCTATTGCATTATATGGCTAATTAATGCTTAAAGAAGAGCTGTGAAAGAAACTCTAGGATTAAATTTTAACAGGTCATTATTGTCTTGATGATGTAAAGGGGTCTTTGGTATGAGGGTCAAAAATTGGTAATTAGTAATGATACAATACTGACAATATTAGAAAGTACAATTTTAAAAATAATTATTTATAGGCCTGCTAAGTAGATACTGCTTTTATTTTTTTTTACAGTAAAACAACCACTGCTATCAAATATTACAAATGTTTATTACTAAAACATCATTTTCAGGTCTAAATACCCACATTCCGTACTGGTGGTATATTATAGAGTAAAATGAAAAATAAATTATAAAATGTAATCTTACAGAAATTTTTTAAAATTAAAGTTGGATTGGTGATTATTTCTTAGCATGGGTGAAAAGAAATCCTGGTTGCTTAGTGTGTTGAGACAGTGTTACGGTGTAGCAGTCCTGAAATAAAACATGATGAGAAAGTGCTGTCTCTGAGAAGCTAATTTAACTGCATTAATAATACTTGTATGTGTTCCTGCTGGTGCTGTTATCACTAGCTGTAAAGTAACAGAATGGCAAAACATTTCCGTCCTTTTTAAGGTGATGATGCTGTGGAGGTTTACATATTGGCTTTTGTGAATAAATTTTGTCTGGAACAAAGATGTTTAGCGACCTTAGTCATGTCATAAATAGCTTTGAAACACATGAAGAACTTCCTGGACTTGTCCATATGCAAGGCACCACTCAATGAAGAAGGTCTGCTATTCAGATGTGACATAAGTTGCTATTTCTTTCCTCCTTGTTCTAAATCCTTTTATGAATACACCATTGCCCAGTGTCATTCCATTTGATTTTGTTTTGTAAACAAAGTTCAATGTGCAGCGACTTCTTAACTTGTTGCAATATGTATACTGTATTATCATTTATATTTGTATGATAGGAAAAATCTATTCAAATTATTAATATTGAGTTTAAATTATTCAAAATTAGTTTAGTAACCAAGATATTTAATTGCTGTGGTTATTTGAAATTTAATTTTCACTTTTTTTTTTCTGATTAAAAAGTTCAAGAATAAAATATTTCAGTCTGTCAAAACATCATTTGTGTGTTGTTTCAGACTGTGCAATTTGTTCAAGGTATTTTCGTAGAAAAATATGACCCAACAATAGAAGACAGTTATAGGAAGGTGAGCTTAGATATACATTTCTTATTCGTTAAAAATTACTAACTGGCATAGAAGATATTTATATAATATTATGTGAAAGGTGTAAGGAGATTTATACAGAAATTAATCTTTGGTTTGCTTAGCCTTTACAGGTTATAATTAATTGCTGTTATAAACAAATGTAAAGAATATTTCTTGTCAGTTATAAAATCTTGTGTTATGTTTTGTGTTTCAGCAAGTGGAAGTAGATGGTCAACAATGTATGCTAGAAATTTTAGACACAGCTGGCACAGTAAGTTTTAGTCTATATTTTATACCTTTTATATTGCTTTTATACCTGTTAATTAACCTATTGGGTGGTCCTTTTTTATACATATTATTACCCAACTAGTTGACCCACGGCCTAGCATACGCCATTATAGGTTGCAGTGCCCCGCACTTTCATGGGACCCGCAACTAATTCTCTGTGTAAATTATTAAATTAAACCATTTTATAACTTATAACAGATTTCCCCCTGCCTCCTGATTTGCCAGGAGCTCCTGGAAATCTCATGAAATTGCAAAATATATGAAAAAGTCTCTGGAAATTATTAAAATTGTTTAAAAACTCATACAAATCTCCTGAAATATATAGACAAAAAATGTCATTTTGGGGTGTTATTCGATATGGAAAATGCCAATCCTATGTGCGATAAAGAAAAACAAAAAGAAACGGCATTATGCATTACCCGTAATTGTGGACTCTGCTGAAAGAAGCTTCTTGCGCCTCAAACTAATGAAGAATTACTTGAGGTCACAATTCTCGTAGATAGATTTAACATTTGGTAATTCTTTCTATTGAGCATGATCTAGGTAGGAAAGAATTTTTATGATATACTGTATGACTTTGCTACAGGCAAGGCTTCTGTACATAGTAAAGAATTTATTTTCTGATACAAATTCTTAAATTTCATTTTTTTCTACCTAACTTGGCCCCGCCAAATACATTTTGTTAGGGCCCCACATTGGTAAAGTCCAGCCCTGCTATTTAGTGACGGGTGAATACAGAGTAGATTACTTTCTCTCCCCCCCCCCCCCCCTTTCTTTTTTTTATGTTGAGTAACTAGTCTGACTTACAGAAATAAAAGAGTGATTTCCATGACTTCTTGGTCACAATGGTTAAGTCGGGCCCTGCTATTTAGTGACATGAATATTACTTGTTCTCCCCCTTTTTTTTCCTGCCCTTTAAGTTATGTGGGATAACTCTTATCCGACTTGCAAAAATAAAAGAGTGATCTTTCCTTTACTTCTTAGTGATCAAACTGTTGAGCCATGAAGAGAATTATATATATATATAAATGATCAGTTCTTTAAGGGGGTTATACTATACATAAAGAACTGATCATTTATATATATATATAATTCTCTTCATGGCTCAACATTTTGATTTGCCATCTCACTTGACATCAGTTGGTGCCTAATAGAAGCTGTTTAAGAAAGCGATTGACGTTTATTTATATTGTCTTTTTTTCTCCAACTCTTTGACTTTATTTACAGATAGATTTTTTGTTTTTGTTTTTTTATTGCCACATAGATTTTGATGTGCATGGGTGTTTTCTGTGTGGTTGTTTATAAAAGTATCATTCAGGTGAAAATCCCTTAATGTTTTATATATTTTTAACCAAACAGGAACAATTTACAGCAATGCGAGATCTGTATATGAAAAATGGCCAGGGTTTCTTGTTGGTCTATTCAATAACTGCACAGTCTACCTTCAATGACCTTCAAGATCTCAGAGAACAGATTCTCAGGGTGAAAGACACAGACGATGTAAGATTTGAATTCAGACTTTGATTTTAATTACTAAGCATCGACCAAAAAAAAAGAAATGGTATTTTCTAAATATAACTTGGATTTATGATTTTTTTTCCTAGGTTCCAATGTTATTAGTTGGCAACAAATGTGATCTTGAAGATGAGCGTGTTGTTGGCAAAGATCAAGGACAGAATCTGGCTAGACAATTTCAGTGTGCGTTCCTAGAAACCTCAGCGAAAATGAAAATAAATGTTCTAGAGGTAATTTTTTAATGCTTGAACTATTTCATTCTCTTTTAAGAAAAAAATAATTTAGTAATTTATATTATTTTTAAGGAATAAAAAAACAACTCATTAATGTGTGTTCAGTTTTGTGTAACATCTGATCTGAACATCAGTGTATCTAGCTTTATAAGGTATCATAGTTGAGAGAACAGTTTAATTTTTGCACATTATAAACGTTCATTAAAAAAAGGTATTTTATAATTTTAAAATTTAGAAAGTAGCAAATCTTGTAGAGGCTTACCCTGAACTGAAGACATTACTTTCTAAAAATCCAAAATATACGGTACTCTAAATGTAAAAATGCATACATAAAAATGGAACAATAGATGACATTTTAGAGCAATTCCTTAAAAATGGCTTTAGTATATAACATTGTCGTGTGGTGGAGGTTGATTGGTATGGCTTAGTCCCTGAATCAATAGTCTACTTTTCAAATCTCAGTGAAAACCGAGATTTTCAATTTTAGAATTTTATGGTGCTCCTAAGTCCACCCTATTGGTACCTGACATTTGTTGGGAAAAGTAAGTAAAGTAGCTTGATCATTGTGCTAGCTACATGATTCCTTCGTTAACCATTGGCCACAGAAACAGATGACCTTTATAAATATCATCTGCTCTATAGATTGCAAGGTCTGAAAGGGATACTTAACTTGTTTACTTTATTGCCTTATTGTTAAGTCTGTTTTTATGCTTAGCTTGTTCATTGTGCTAGCCATACTTAAAGCATTAAAGCATTTTTCACAGAAAAAAAAAAATTTTTGGTTGTAATGTTTTCCATTTCTCATAAAGGGTATCTAGATGTCACATTTACATTGTGAGGGAATTTAAGTGTTGACATTTAAACATTAGAATGTTGCTTAACTTTTCCATTTGTACTTACAAAGCAAATTGTTTTTCACACATAAAGTTGGTTATTGTGTAGCTACTTGATCTTACCATATTCTCTTTACCTTTTTATTGTGGCAACTCCTTGTTGCTATTATACAGATAGATATCTTTTAAAGATTCACATTAGTTTATGAATGTGATAGTTATAAGGTGTTGTGTGCTATGATTGACTTCTTAAAGCCTGATATTCAATTAATGTTTTCTTTTACTGTTCCTAGATATTCTATGATCTAGTCCGTCAAATAAACAAGAAAAACCCAGGACCAGGCCGACAGAAGAAAAAAAAGAGTGGTTGCAACTTACTTTGAGTTCCGAAGAGGTTAGTGTTTTTTATCATTTACTGTGGCCTTATATATTAAATAAAAAAATACTTACTAAACTGTTAATAGTAAATAATGATCAAAAAAAGTGTAACCCAAACACCCTTTAATTAATTTAATTTTACAATTACAACTTAACATAAATTACTGTACAAATCATGTATACCAATTCTTTTTACAAAGCTTATTATTAACTCACTGTCTGTATGGGTAGAATCTTGTACATGCTATTTCTCCTACTTCCCACTCAATCAAATAACCAATTAATAATCGTTGATTAATTTTGGTTTATTTAGAAATGTATTAAGCTAAAGTAGGCTGAGTGATAAAGCGCTTTGCTTCTCAACCAAGGGGTCCTGGGTTCGAAGACTGATTTTTTAAAGATATTTATTGCGTTTCTGAGCTCACCAACCTGACATTAGTTTGAAAAGTAATGTTAAACTAAAGAGTTTTTTAAATTATAAAACCGTGTGATTGTCAAAAGAGATGAGCCAAGGCTCTTCGAGCTCTAGGCATGTAAGCTTGCTTGAACAAACCGTTCTGACTGGAAGAGATCCAAGTCAATGCCTATGTAAAGCATTGCTATTTCCGGCATATCTGGCACTCGGGGCACATGGACTAGAATGCATGGCCGAAGGCCGAGTACACCGGGAACGTCCGCCATTTCCCTATGTTGTACCAAGCTAACCCTGCAGGACTCGCCATTAGTGTAACGGCCCCTTGAGAAACGGCACATGGATTATCGACAGGGACGTGGAAGCTCTCTTTCAACTCTGCACCATGCAATGGGAAAGCTTTCGCATTCCCTTGGACACTCCCACAGGAGTTTAGTTTTGCTATTCATTTAGCCTAATTACTTCCTCAAGTAATCGTTTCCACTCGGGTGCCACATTGAGGCAGAATAGCATACCTGAGAATTATAAAACCTACTATTTTTATAGTACTCATTGGCTAATGTGTCAGCCTTCCATCACGTAGGCTCAAGGCCTTGCGTTCAAATTCAGACTTGAGTAACTTTAAAACAAAATGTGATTGGGCTAAAACATGCTAAGCATTCTATAAGCATAAAAGTGCGCTAAACGAAAACAATTAATAACAAATATTTCCTATCACACAAATATATTTTGTTAGTTTGGATCTGTTAAAAATTAGTTACATGAATGACTCAAAATAATTGATGCAATTTCACTTTATTTTACTTGTTTCTTCTTTTGTAATCATACTGTAATAAAATCAGATATACAGTTTCACAATGTATATGACAATAAATTGGAATGAGTTTAATTGTAATAATTCTAATCAGGTAGAAGATTTTTGTTTCTAGATAAATTTTATGTTCAACTATTTCAGTTATCAGTTTCTGTAATTTTCTGCATTTCATTTTAAAAACATTTTTTTCCCCAGGTTTATGCTTAAACAAAATGATGGCAGGCTTTAAAAAACAACTATTTCTTTCCACTTGAAGAATGTTGATGGCAGAGTAGCACCAAATGTTTTCGTTATATGGCAGTGTAAAAACAAATAGAACCAATATCTCAAGGTTATTTCGTTAAATGGTTTCCTGTTCCCGTTGTATTAGTCTCCCCTTCAAAGCCATCAATCTTTATAGCCTGGACCATTTCCACCAGTGTTTGGTAGTTCTTGAATATTTATTTTTTGCAGCTGTTAGGGCTATGACAGTGTTAGCAGACGAGATGAATTGCGATAAAGCTTTGTTTCTTTCTCACTTTTATTCCAGTACACAATTGAGATTTTTGTGATGATCGCTACAGCACTATTCATACCACTTCCTTTAGTGGGTTCATTGAAGATACAATGTAATATATTCAATTTTAATTTATTTTTTGTTAAAGATTTGCAAATCATCAAGACATCTGTAGTTTTTTTTTTTTTTTTTAAATCTATCTAGGTTGTTTTTTTTTTTAAGAGATTTTTTTTTTTTTTTTTGAAGCATGTGAAAAAAAATTTAATCAGTTTTTCAGTCACTTGTTTGATTGTAATCAAATGCATGCCATTAGGATAGTGCTTAGTCACTGAGATCCTTGAAACAATTTATAACTGAATTGCTAATTATTTTTATTCTGGCTTTTTTTTTTCTTTTTAAATTTGCTTCAAATGATTATCTTTGATTTCAAAGTGAACTTACTTGCATTTCTAACATATTTTTTTGTTGTTAAATTTTTTCTAAAGATGAAATGGAATATTGATTAGTTTTGTATTGTCAGCTTTTATTCTGTTTTTCTTTTGAACTTTTCATAAACAGTGCTGCTAGGCTAGGTTTTTTAAACATAAACTCTACATTCTACTGAAATCATTGCAATTGAATTTTGTATTAATTTAAAATACATTAAATGCGTTGAAGAGAGTTATGTTGAACAATTTGACCACTCTAGTTGAAAAGTTAAACTAAATATTAAATGGAGCAGTTCACCCTGGCAATAGGAAAGTTATAACAAATTGGGCATTTTGACATCCATTAGCCATTAAGATACAATAATGGATTTCCGGTTATGACAAGGGACCAACCAACGAAGAACATGTGGTTCAGCAATTTGTTTATGGTACTGACAATACTATTTATGTCAGTCAAGAGTATAGATTAACTCTCTTATTTGCAGTAACAGAGTTGTGGAACATAAACACATTTTCATTTGCTAGAGTCTGCAGTATTATTTGAAGCCTAATTTATTGAATTTTTTTTGCCAGAGAAATGTCATTCATGTTAATCTTTCTTCTCGAGAACTGTCCTGCAATAGTAATTATTTATATGAATATCATCTGATAATATTAACGATGTATTGTTTAATTGTTAAGTCAGTTATGGTTTGTCTTTTATTTTTTATTAATGCACTTTGGCTGTTCATGATTTAAAAAAAAATTTTGTTAATATTTTGCCCTTGGAGAACAACACACTGTATTATTCACCTTTTTTTTTTCCCCCTCTTCCTCACATAGAAAAAAAAAAGAAGTTATGTTTTTGTCAATTTTGATGCAAGAATTTTCTTTTTTTTTAAATTTGATTCTTAACTTTGCTTATAGCCACTTGTCCAGGTCATAGTCATTTGTGAACAGCCTTTTTTTTATTGTTCTAAAAAATTTTTATCCTGAGATTACTGTTGTTGTGACAAGTATACTTGAAATATTGTTGTCTAAACACATTTCTTTCATTTAAAAAAGAAACATAACTTGATTTAAATTGGCAAGTAGTTGTTTAACTCTATAAACAGCCCTACCATTGAACACAATCTGAAAATGTATTTAATTTTTTTTTTTCTTTTTGTTGTAAATATTGTTTAGATCTATGCTGTACATTCTTCATTAGTTGTGCTTTAAGGGGAGAGCATGAAGGCTGTGTGGTAGCTTAGACAAGGCACCACATACACACACACCACATGCATACGCTGTTGGTTCATTCTGTACATTTTGGGGAAGTTGTGGACAAGTCCTTGCAATAATCTTTTGACTTAATGACAGTTAACCGTGTAACCATTCATACGATTGTATTTACAGACATAGTCACTATATAATTCAAGTTATTTTGTTTAGTTGGTTTGAAATTCAACTTTTATTTATCCTACTAGAAGACTGTTTTGACAGACTTGTTAAAGCTTGCAATTGTATTTGGCTCAAAAATGTGTTTTCTATAATTAACCCATTAACAAAGTAGTCTAAGTAAAGGTTAGCTCTTTGTTCATTATATCTTTTGCTTCTAAAGTTGTACAGTTTCTCTCCAATCACTATGTCTACACTGATCACAGTTGATGGACGCTTTATTCAAATAAAGGAGACATTTTTGAAAACATCAATACATTTGAAATGTATGGCATTTTTTTTTCTTTTTGTATTTCATAACCCTTCTGGTTGTAATAAAGATCATATAAAGTACAAGTTTCACAACGCAGACATTTGATTTGAATTCTTTTACTACATATAGTACATTATTGTCAAACAAATAGTTCTAAACAAGATTTGTGCTTGTAGATGACAGTATTAAGAACTTTAAAACATTTATGCTCTCAACACATTTCATATATAAAAAAAAATTAGAGAAATCATCACAGTTTTTTATTCCTACACTTGCCTCCAGGTTCATACCAGTTTCTCATTCTGAGATTATTAAACCCTAGAGTTGAGTTTACAGGGGAGTAAAACAAAAAGGAAACACGTGGTAAGGTCAAACTAAAAGCTTGAAATGAATTTCCTCATCACAACTTTTTTGTTTTCCTTTGTGAAGTAATTTATTGAATATACATTTTACAGATAGTAAATAGGCTTTCTATATTTCTTATTAGGTAAAACAGTTGCTGGATTAGAATGTTCTTGTTGAGCAGATTACACATGAAACTGTGTTCAGTTTAAACCATGGAGGCAGTAAGTTTGGGACGGAATTGAAATTAATTCATTTTGATATGTAAAAAAAAAAAACATTTGGTAAGATTAGATGCACTGGGGTGTTGGTCCTTTCAAACTTCAGTCTTCATATTTAGTTCTGCAAAATGGGCAGTGTCCACGCTGAAGATATTGCTGCTCAAAGTCATCTGTGTGAAACAGCTGTTTGAGTAAAAAAAATTTGATTAGAAAGTGTTTTCATTGGGTCAGAAGTGCATGAAAGCAATAAAGTGTATTTCAATATCTTTACAATAAAACATGAAAAAAAAAAGATATCTCACATAGCTCTAACAGCATACTTTCATAAACATTACGATACAATTACTCAAAATATACATTGATAGGGTGATATTATTTATTCTATTTTTGTTTTGTTTCCAATTATATTTCCATACTGTACAAGCCTAGCAATATTCAATACATTTATATAAAATAAGTTTTTATCAGTCGAGCTCAATAAGAAGTGATTTCTAAACATTTGAAATGTAGAGACAAGGCCTTCAGGCTAACATATTGATGAATAGGCAAAGCAATACTAGTAGAGATAAGTTACACATGGAGTGATCAGTTCACTAATGTATAAGGGCATCTCATCATTATAGATGCACTTATGACAAAATTGGGACCACCTTGTAATTGAATAATATACACAAGCTTGACATATTTTACATGTCTGATTGTACATTGTATTATGAAATCTATAAATAGATGTTCAAATTTAAGCTTTTTAGTGGAAGATGAACACAATATGTCCTAGAATCTCAAAGATGGATGTGAAGTCTTCCTTTTGAAAAGCGCATTACACTGGTGGGTACTCTGGGTCTATTGCACTACTGTGTGCATTTTGCTGTTTTTTTTAAACTGTTCTATTTGTTAATACTTTTGTCTTGAGAGTATCTATATATATATCTTCTGTTTTGATCTTCTTGAGAAGTCTTTAATTGCACAGCTCCACATAAAATAACCATTTAGAAAGTTGACTATAGATACATGGATTACATGTCCAGCTCACCATAGTTAGGACCTTTTTGATATTGTACAGATACTGTCCGTCTTCGATGTGTAGAATTTCATAGTCTGGTATGTGATCAAATCTATTTTTCTTAAGAAGCCAATTGATATTTTAGGAATTTAAATCAAGGAACTTTGAAGCATACAAAAAAAAAGATGGATCTTCAGCTGAGTTCACTCCTTGATCAGAATTTATCTTGCAACTACACCAAGATTGACATCTATCTTATAGTACTTTTCCAGTTAATTTTTTTAAAGTCTCATTTAGACAGAATGGAAGCCTCTTTATTTTTAGATAGGTTGGACAAAAGAAAGCCCAGAAAAAGATCTCAACCTTTAAAACTCCACAAACTCTAAAAATTACATACTAATCCCTTGCTCGTTACATTTTTGCCATCTACTAAATATTCTTTATGTTTCATCAGCGTACTCCAGGATTCATAATTCAATTGTACGGTTAGGTCTCTATCCTGTATTTTAAAAATCTTATTACTACATCCCTTCAAAAAAGAATATGCGCTTATTTTAAAAAATGAACACAAAAAAAAGTAATAGTAAGTTGAATATATTGAAATAACTAATAAAAAAAAAAAAGTAATTATCTTTAATAATAATAATAACTCCTCCCCATCTTAAAAACAAATTTAAATTCAAATGACCTCTTGTGTACAACTAATTTTAAAATGTGATCTTCAAGTGTACATCTTTCTAAATTTATGTCACGAACAGGATGAGAATCTACTATCAGCTACTTGAATTATTATCATCTGTGTTTCCTGCTTGGGAAGTGAGTCCCCATTTATTTTTACTATCATACTAATAATTCCCCAATGAATGAAACATACTTCCTCATTATGACTCAACTAATAATGAAAAAAAAAAAAATGATCATTGAAATAAATACAAAGTGAATAACCAAGCAGGTTTGAACAAAGTCATATGTGACATTTAAAAGAGTTTCACACTTTGTATGTGAATCATTAAAGTTTAGATTAAGTAAAAAGTCTGGAATCCAATTTTTCACTACCAGATTTAACAAGTTTTGTGGCATAATAAAATCTAATCAAAAGTAACAAGGTTACAAAAGACAGTTTGTGTGGAAACACAAACTAAAAATCGGCCCCCGAAGTGGTCCACCCTGGCAGGCTTCAATATTTTCAGAAAGAACATCCGAACGAAATTATATCAAAGACAAATGAGAGATCAGAATGGAGAATGAAGGTTAACAGATCTTGTGTAGTGCCCCAATGGTCCAGCAGATCAATGGATAGGTGAAAGTGAATGTAAAGTGTAAAGTTAGATGTGAACCTGGCCTAACTAGTTCCCCTTTCAGACCTTGTGGTCTATAGGGCAGATGATGTAAAGTTCATCAGTTTTTGTGGCCTGCGGTTAACGAGGGTGTCATGTAGCCAGCACTACGACCAACCGCCTTTACTTTTCCCCAACTAATGTCAGGTACACATTAGACCTGAGTGGACTCAGAGGCGCTCAAAGATTCCAAAGTTGAAAATCCCAGTCTTCACCGGGATTCGAACCCGGGACCACCTGTTCGGAAGCCAAGCGCTTTACCACTCAGCCACCGCGCCTCCCCTGGCCTAACTGATGGCTTATAATTAATCCAATTGTTTTGAAAAGGCTCAATCTCTTATCCAAATCCTCAAAAAAAAAAAAAAAAAAAAAAAAAAAAAAAAAAAAAAAAATTCTGCAATAAAAAAAAAATTTGGAAAATGAAGTTTACAAGATTACTATTCGTTTTAAATTAGGTCTAACTTATAATGCATACTAATTAGCTTTTTCTCTTTAAAAAACTGCTTGCATAACTGATTTTAAAAATTAGACTTTTCGTTTTCAGAAAAAAAAAAGTAGCTGTTGCATCAGAACTTTGAATGGTCTAAAATATTGTGATGTTGGATTTTCAATATCTTTTCTAGTTTACGAGATCAAAACGGGACGGACAGACAGACATTTCACACAAAACTAATAGCGTCTTTTCCCCTTTCGGGGGCCGCTAAAAAAAACTAACAAATAAAATTATTTCTTTTTCAAAGATAATCTGAAGTAGTGGTTTTCAAATTCATATTTTTATAACATTTGTAGACAACTTAAAAATTTTGCGCCCAATGCTTAGGAGTACCGGTACCCTGACATATAAATAAAAAAAAGTTAGCTGTTCTTAGAAATTTTGAAGGATCAACAAAGATTATATATATATTTTAGCCTATTATCTCTGGTACCGGTAGTTAACAGTAAATTGGGCATTTTTTCCATGTTGATATTTAGCTAACCCCTCAGCCACAAATTTATGTGTCAATGAAATCTGTTCTCCATGGTAAAGTAATATATCTGGATGAAAATCTCAGCTGAAATTAATAAGAAACTAATTATAGTGAGCATGAGCAGTGGGTCTCACCTTATTACATGTGGAACATAAAGTGAGTGGCACATCAGGCAGTAATGACCTAAAAAATTGGTAGCGTAGAGGTTTGGGCCACTTGAGGATGTAGACATCTGAGCGTGACATTGTCTGCAATGTGGACTTGTTCACAACCACAGGTTGAAAGTCTTCCCCTTCCTAAGATAAGTTCAAAGAAACCAGAAGATACTGGGTATATTTATGCGTTATCTGTAAGTTTGTTCTCTAAGCAACATTTTAAAAATAATTTATAAAAAAAAATAATAGGCCTCTTAAGAGAATGTAACAATTTATTTCAATGTTTCTTTCAGAGATTTTAATTTTTATCATATTAATAGTTTATTCATTTCTAAATCTTACTCTATAATATTCACAAGTCTGTCAACTGTTGTTTTTTAAGCTAATGTCTTTGAGTTCAAATATAAAGGATGAGTGCAGCTTTTCTTGAGCATGAATTTAGGCTGTTCCTTAATTTTCTTTTGGTAAATACTTTTAAAAAAACGATTACTGTAAAATTCATCCAGATATCCCTTTCTTTCTCCTTCCCCCCCCTCCCCCTGCCCATTTTACCAACTCATCTGATTAGTGATAGGAGCATATCTTATTGAGAAAGTTCAATAACAGCGCTAAACAAAAACAATTGGTAAAAATAATTTCTAATCGCACAATTTATTGTTGTTGGTCTAGAATCTAGATCTATTATAGATGACTGACAAAACTAATTGATACAATTACACTTTATATAAGATTTGATTTTAAAAAAAGTATTTTTACAATTTTTCTTTCTTAGTTGTCTGTTTCCAACTGATAAGGGATGTAGATACAAGTTACTTATACTGATGCTTCATTTAAGTTTTTCATTGCTCAAGCATAAAGATGTTTACCCTTTGAGTCCTAAAAAAAAAAGTTCCCCTTTCAGACCTTATGGTCTATAGTGCAGATGATATAAACGTCATCTGTTTCTGTGGCTTACTGTTAACGAGGGTGTCATGTGGCCAGCACAACGACCAACCGTCTTTACTTTTCCCTAACTAATGTCAGGTACCCATTAGAGCTGGGTGGACTCAGAGGCGCCAGAAGAACCCGAAATTAAAAATCCCAGTCTTCACCAGGATTCGAACCCCAGTCCCCGGTTCGGAAGCCAAGCGCTTTACCGCTCACCCACCGCGCCTCCCCTTTGAGTCCTAGGGACATTAAATGTTTATAAACTCCTTTTTCTTTTATTGTCATTAAAAAAGATGATCTTTATTTATGTATCGACAAACACAAAGCCTCACGCTACTATTACTACCATAAATAGTTTGCACAGATTGTTTCGGGATTAACAAGTAAAAATTTAATTACCAAATCATATATTTTTTTTAAAATGGTACTTTGGGTGTGCCTAGTACGAGTTTAAGTGGAAGTCACACCCAACACTTTGTTTTTTTTCTATTTTATTTTCTACTTTTTAGTGAGTTTTAATATAAGCAATGTTTTTATATATGTATTTTTTTTTTTTTACTATTGCTTTTTTTAGCCTTAAACTTTTTACACTAATTTTTGACTTCTATTGATGAAGGGGAGATAAAAGCTTGGGCATTATTTATGGTCAAAGAGATGTCACTCACACAGAAGTTCCCCCCTCTCTATGCAGCCGATGTGACCAAATAAACAGAAATATTGGAAACAGTTTGGGATCAGCAGCGCCACAGGTTTTGCCAGGTTGTAGCACAGTGTGCCACAGTCTGCCTAAGGGTCACCACTATTGCTACTCGAACAATGAAAGGTTTTGTGAGCCAAACATGACAAGTGTGTCACACTTAGGTCTTACCATTCACCTCCTGGCGAATTCACAAAGTTGTTTAGTGTTATATGTTTACATACAACTGTCATATACCAGTTTTAGAACCCCTGCAATATTTGGTGACTAGTAGTCACTTAACTATTCCATGCTAGTTAGCACGAGATTTTTCTTGGTTTAGAACTGACCACGAGGTGTACAACACAGTTGATCCTAGACTCTTGTAGAGAAAGGAGTGTTATGGATATCTTCTACAGTAGAGTAATGTACAAGTATTGAAGTTATCATAATTCATTTGTATTCAGGACATATTTCCTTTTATGTATAATTTGTGATGGCTGAAGTCGCCAATATCTTTGTGATTGGTTTAACGTAAATAAAAACCATGTCTGCTACCAACTCGTCTATTAATGATTCTAAATATTGTGGTCAGAGAGCTCAGTATGTTAGTGTTCTTACTCACCTGCGAATCTAGTGCGTGTGAGAAAGTAATTAACAAAAAAGACAAAGAACATTATAGTAGTACCAGAAGAGGTATCTACAACACACAGAGGCAGATCAATTCAAGACCGTCCAAGCCTGTACAAATAACCAGGTCGTGACAACTACCCATGACTTATCTCTGGTTAGCTTAGTGCATTTTTGATATAAAAACAAAATTAATCAATAAGGACTTATTGATTAACTAGTTAGTTGATTTTTTAAATTGATTCATGTGACGTCATCAAGCATGAGCTTGTATGTAAAATTTGATGACAGTTGGATGAGTAGAAGTAATGAAAAAATCAATTGCGAAAATCCAAACACATGCTAGTGTCTGCCTACTTACGTGATAAGATTTAAGTCTTGCTGTAAATGGATCCTCATCTTCTTCTGGAGCTTGATCACCAAGTCGCAGTGACTGAAAATCTTGCAAATGGTCAAGGACAACAGCTAGCCAAAAAAACAACAACAACAAAAAAGCTTCTAATTAAATGATATACATGCTAACACAACTTTTTTACATATATTAGTGTACACAAATTTCTAAAAGATGGTATTTATTCAGAGTTGTTGTGCATACAGATTGCGTTGACTAACACTTAATTCACTTTTTATACTTCAACATAGTAAGATTATTTATAAAAAGACAAAAAGGAGGCATGCTTAGTAAAAAAAATAATTAAAAAATTGTTCATTAAACAAATATAAAACAAGGTTACAAAGACAGTTTGTGTGGAAATACAAACTCAAAAATTGGCCCCCAAAGTGGTCCACCCAGGCAGGTAAAAAGGCAGGTTTCAATATTTCAGAAAGAATATCAGAATAAATTTCTATCAAAGGCAAATGATGGAGAAAGAAGGTTGACCGATCTAGTGTGGTGCCCCAACAATCCAATAAATAGGTGAAAGTGAAGGTAAAGTTGGATGTGAACCTGGCCTAACCGATGTCATATAATGATTATTTAATTGATCTAATTGTTTTGTAAAAGGCCAATCTCTTATTCAAAGCATCAGGAAAAATAAAACATATCCACATAGCTATATAATTTTAAAAAAATTCTCCCCTTCCTTTAGTTCAGTGTTTCATGTTCATTCTATGGAACATTGCAGTTCATGCGATAATTTAAAAAAACTACTTATAAATTGTTGTTTTAAATTATGTTCCACTTATATGCATATTAAATAGATTTTTTCTCCTTTAAAAAAAAAAGAACATTTTTTTGTAAATGTAGTAGTTAGAACTTATATAACTTAACTTTGCATAAATGTGTTGAAAATATGGTAAATAGTCATCTCCCTTACAAAATAGCCTCCCATGTTTGTTACTATTAATAGTGAATTGTTGTAAAAATGGTGTATTTTTTTTTTATAAAAAACTGCTTGCATAGTTGATTTAAAAAAATTTTTGCTTTCAGAAAAGAAAATAGCCCTTGCATCAGAACTTTGAATGGTCAAAAATAATATTTTTTTACAATTGTATTGCTAAGTTATGTAAGTTCTGTCATACTAAATACTACTTTTACAAAAAAGAGAAAAAAATCTATTTATTATGCAAATAAGTTGGAAATAATTTAAAACAACAATTAATAGTTTTTCATGTTATCGGGAGAATTGCATAGTACTGTCAAATACTATGGAACACAAAACTAAAGGAAATTTTTTTTTTCAAGGAAATGTTTTTTTCTTGAGGCTTTGAATAAGAGATTGACCCTTTACAAAACAATTAAATCAATTAGATACTCATTATAAGACATCAGTTAGGCTAGGTTCACATCCAACTTCACATTCACTTTCACCTATCCCTTGGTCTGCTGGACCTTTGGGGCACCACATAGGATCTGTCAACCTTTTTTCTCCATTCTTTTCTGTCATTTGATAGAATTTCATTATGATATTCTTTCTGAAAATATTGAAACCTGCCTGGGTGGACCACTTCTGATAGAATTTTATACCAATATTCTTCTGAAAATATTGAAACCTGCCTTATTTCCTGCCTGGGTGGACCACTTTGGGGGCCGACTTTTTTGAGTTTGTGTTTCCGCACAAACTGTCTTTGTAACCTTGTTTTATATTGAGTTGGCAACAGTGAAGTTCAATTTAGCGTCCTTGACATTGTTTAGTTTATTTTGAAAATCCCTATAGCCTATTTGTTTTTTTATCTCAAGATAAGTCCATAAGATGCTTCAAGACACTTTAGAGCTGTAATAAAAAAAAAGATACTGTTAGTCTTCGTTTCAGCCCAGGGACCAGTTTTTTTCTTCTTTTTGGGAATGGACATGTCTAAAATATGTATAGCTTCCTGGTCAGTCAAGCTTTCATCTATAACAAATTCAACCAGTGGCAAAACCTCTGAAAAAAAAAAAAAGGAAATAGTTATAATATCTATTGCGATCTAAAAAGAAAAAAGTAAGAAAAAAGAAAGAATCCTATATGCCAAAAAAAAAAAAATACATTCAAATGAACTGAAAGTTATTTTTAGGTGTAGCTTGGATGATAAATTATAATATAATCTTAAAAAATGCTGAAGAAATGTACAATAGCAATTGCAAATAGTAACAAGGCAAAGTTTCTGCAATGCAAAAATAATGATTCAGACAAATACAGTATCATTGAACTTTAAAAAGAAAACTTTTTATTTTCTATGCTCCTGTATGCTTCATAATATGGCTATGAGCAAGTCAGGCCTTAGGCATAGGCAAACTAGGAAAGTGCCTAGGGCCTTTGACTGGTGGGGGCCTTACACAGGAGTCAAAACAATTTTTTTAGAGAAGAAATAACAAAACTTGTGCCCAATATTGTTGGAGTATACTGGCCTGACTAGGTTTTAAATACACTGTGTAATTTTATTTTTCCGGCATTCATTTTTTATTTCAATTTCATTTCGCCTAGGGCCTCCAATTATGTTAGGCTGGCCCTGCAGTAAGACTAAGACTTTTTGGAAGGACAAGAGTTGGATGGAGAAGAAACTCCATAAACAAAAACCTGGCATGCATGAACAGCAAGCTGTTTTAAATTCAACACACATTCTTTTAGAACTTCTACATATACATTTTTCTCACCAAAAGTAACAAAAGAAAAAACAAAAGGTTGCTTGCAATTTACACATCTATTGCCAGTCTTGCTGAGCAGAGGGTTAGTGGTAGAGCATCTGTAACACATTGGCAGGAGTTCCTGAAAGAAACACATTTTTTAGATCTCTATTTTCCCCAAAAAATGTTTCTTGGTAAATACATAGTAGATTTAAAAAAAAAAAAAAAAAAAAGATTTAATTTTTTTTTTCTATCATTAATATAAAATGTTCAACATTTCTTTGATTCAAAACCTTTATATTTCCCCTTAAATTTCCCTTATTTTCTATTGGCCTTAATTTGCATGACTTTAGTCCCATAGTATGCCAATAATTGGTAACTTTCATGAAAACCCTTTTAATTTATTTTGTTTCTATAAATACCTCTGCATCATGAAATGGTTTGGATCTAATAGTTAAACAGCCAAGGTCAATTGCAGTTTGGAACCTCTGCGGCAAACACAACAGTCTCAGTTTTTCATAAGCAGTTCTTGCCAGTTTGTACGCTCCAAGATTCTTACTTTGTTTTGCAATAGTGTATAATGCAGATGTGATGGCCAGTTAAGTAAAATACTTCATTAAAAAATAAAACATTTTAGTTCTAATTTAGGTCCAGAAGATTGCACAAGTAAGAGTGGTTGATTTCAATTTTCAGTAAAGTTTTTGTTCATTCAGATCAGACCAAAACAGTTATCAAGTATGAAATTCAACCAAGAGAACTAAACAAATTAAATCATAAATTAAAAAAAACAAATACTGGCTTACTAGAAGAGTCTAATACAAGTCTTAATATATATATATATATATATATATATATATATATATATATATGGCTCCTCAAGTCTCAGAAGACAATGGATGCGCCTAACTGAGTCATGTCTTAATATAGTAAGAGAATAAGCATATTAACTACATTTGTAAAACTGGTCATTTAAATAATTACTTCCTTCTTTTCTATTCTATGGCCTCCTTCAGTAACGAAGCAACTATGGATCATCTCATGGAAATGAGATAATTGCCTGGGCATTAGCTGTGGTCAGAACGAAGTCACCCACATATCAGTTCCCCCCTCTCCAGGCAGCTAATGTATCCAAAGAAACGGCAGTGCCAATACAGTTTGGGGTCAGTGGCATTGCAGGTTCTGCCAGGGTGTAGCACTGGGTGCTGCAAACTGCCTTAGGGTCGCCAGTTCCTGAATTTTCCTCAGGGTTGACTCCTAAAGCCTTTCCCATGATTGGGTATAGCTGCAAGGCAACAGAGGTCTGATTTCAGAGTTTTCCTTCTCCTAGGTGGGTAGCCAGCCATGGCTAATGAGCCTCTCCTGCCCGTGGCTTACTGGTTAAGGCAACAGTTTCTTGCCTTTGTCCCTTTTCCTGTTAGTGAGAACAGTTCTGCCGGACTCAATTTCTGAGCCACACAAAGAAAGGCCAGGAGTTGGACTGGTTGTCAGAGGCTAGTTGAGACGCATGCCATTAGGAAGAATTATTAGGTAGTGGACTGCTTACATCCATTACCCCTTCAGCAAGGACAACCTTGCGGTTATTCCCTTATGGTAGAAAAAAAAACAAACAATCATATGGAACCCAGAAGGATATGTTTTAGAGACACCATATGGTACATCATTCTCAACATTGTGAAGTAAATATCTTGACATATTAAACAATCCTTCAGGTAGAACACTTGTGAATGGCTCAATCTGAAAATTCAAAATATAATTTAAAATGCTACCTTAAACAACTATAATAATTTTGTCCAGAGAGTAAAAAAGTAATTACATTTTTACAGAATAACCCACAGAAACATTAAATAACCTAACATAAGCATGAAAAATGAAACAACACCTACAAGACTTGATCACCAGCCTCTATGAAAATGGAAATGCTAAAATAATTCCTTAATTTTACATAATCTACAATGAACTCATATGAACTTTTTTAAGATACTAAATATATTTTAGTCTTTTTTACTATGCATGCCATGACTTTTATCTAATATCTGTTGAGGCTCTATTAGTTATTTCAGAAGACTAAAAGAAAATGATTTTGTATGAATGCCGTCAATACAGTGTTTTCAAATTGTGTGTGCATTGATGTCTTATAAAAAAGATTATTGCTCTACAATATATACCTCTAAAGTTTTTTATATTTAGTAGCCCTAAACTGGCCTAAATGTTGTAGAATTTTTATTTCTAAGAGTTTTAAGATGACTCTACCGAGTTGTTAATATTGCTATGATGAATCAGTGAAGAACTACATATGTTGCCCAGACTACCACAATTGTCTCATAGTAAGTGAGTTCTTCTGTCACCAGCAGTTCATTTCACTGCACATTTTCATTGGGGCTCAAAAACAGCATTTTGAAGTTCTTGATAAAAACTGACAATTGTTCTATTAACATGACAGACATTCTTGCTATTATTAAAAATATATACATATAGAGCATTTGTTTTCCCATCTAATGCTCTTTCCTTTTCTGTACTTCACAAAAGAAGATTTACTTTTGTTATTCTTTTATTTAACTGTGGAAGATGCTCCAATCATTGTACACCTGTCAAAGAGGCAGCCTATTTGGGTGATATGTGTTTCAAACTTTCGTAACAGTGGCCCTGATTTAGAACCATGACCACTGCCATCCCTTTGCAGACCAACTGGATGTTTGGATCAGGATTTGATAATCTTTCTGAAGGAAAACCCAAAACTTATCAAACAAGACAAAAACAAGTTAAATGTTCTTACCACATGTCTGTAGATGGTGTGATACACAAAGTAGATGTTGGCTTTCATCTGAAACTCTTGAAACTTGTGCAACATATCTTCCCTTTTCTCTGGCTCTTCTGGAGAACAAACATTGTCATTGAAATCTTTTTTTTTTAGTTATTTTATTCAAGATGCTATTCAAGAGAACTGCTCATTTTGAATTAACTCAAGTAGAATATTTATATTATAAACAGGAAGCAAGCATAAAAGAAGGGATGCCAGATGCCATACACAACAATAGTAGAAAGAAGGGTGAAAATGCAACAGTTCCTGGTAATTACAGATGCCCAACCTGTGACCACAGCTGTTTATCAAGGATTGGCCTCTTAAGTCACATAAGAAGTTGAAAAGGGAAAAGACTATCTCTTGAGATATAAAATGCCACAGAGCTTAAAAATATACCTAGATATGTAATAGAAAGTTTCAAATATACCTTTAGCGATTTCTAAGATATTGCATGGAAAGTTTAAAATATACCTCTTGCAATAGCTAGACAATGAGTGAAGAATTTAAATTATACCTCTAGCTTTATATAGACATTATATAGAAAGTTTCAATTATACCTCTAGCAATATCTAAACATTGAATGGAAAGTTTCCAGTAGTAGTAGCCAGCATCATCAAAACGTGATTCAGCCACAGCATTGTGTGTCAGCTGTTCTAAAACCTTTACCGCCTCCGCCTGGAGTCCAGCTTTATGGAATGCTGTCAAATTGTAAATACATTGCATAGTATTATTCGTTGATGGAGCAGAGCTATTACCACTCAAACATTTATATAGACATATGGTATTCATAAATACAAATTATGAATACCATATTCTACACAAAATTTCATATATATTTTCAAATTTGCCATTCCTAGATGTATTAATAAAGTTAAAGAAATTAAAGAATTTGTGTGTGTGTGTGTATTGGTACTATTGTTATGAATTGTAAGTATCCTAAGAGTTAGCTAGGTATCTTGTGTTAAATCAGTTACTTGCTTTAAGAAATTATTTCCCATTTTTATTACTATTATAAAATCTACAACGGTTTGGGGTTAAGGCAAGGAGACGAAAGGCCCAGGAGAGATCTGAATGGAGGGATGTGATGAAGCAGGCCAGAGCCCTCCATGGGCTGTAGCGCCACTGCGATGGATGGATGATTACTATTATAAAAAAAAATCATATGATAGAAATTCTATGTAGTGGCTAAGATAAAAAATTGTTGATGTTTTAAAAGAACAGTTTATTATGAAAGACAAAGTTGCAGCATAAAATTCTAATGTTTAATGAGTGAATGGGAGATGACAATGATTCCTCCTCCTCATCTCCCAGCAGAAATTAAGTTGAGGAAAAGAATAAAAAAAAATACTTCAGCAAAGATCTTCTATTGTCTTTAGACACTTTTTTTTTTCTATTATTGGGAAAGGACAGGGAAAGAAAATACCTTGTTGGGCTTCTTCAAATCTGTCTTTCTCTGCCAGCCACTGGGCATAAGGCACATACACATCTGTCTTAAATTCTGGATGTTTCTCTACCAAGGTGAAGGCCTGAAACATAAGTTAAATGCTGCTTATCATAGCTTCCTGTTTGTTCCCACAAACTCTTTTACTTCAAAGATTATATATTTTTTCGACCTTACCACTAAGGTCTACAGTATAAATTATGGAAAACAGACTGGATTTTGTCTTATAAGCAGATTTTAGAAGTAAATATAAACAGTACATCACATTGTGGGGAAGGGAGTGGAACTTCAGAGCCAAGAAAAAATGTATAACAATAAAAAAAGCAAACTGGTCTATATGAGAAATGTAAATATATTTAGAAACAGTTGTTATTTACAAATATAACTCAGAAATATTGTTTGTGAAATCTTGTTTTTTTAAATATATTTTAAGGCACAGGTGCCAAAATAATTAACATTTTATACATCTTTATATTTGAATCCCTGTTTGATCACTGACTGCATAATTTGATGACCCTAACATCATTTGAAATTTGAGCATCTAGGTATCAAATGAAAATTTAAAAAAGTAAATATTAGCTATTGATTTTGATTGGATGCAAAGCAATTATTCAATATGGCAATCATTTAAAATATTATCTTGTATATTTCAGCTTACATCATCCCAGTGCTTGGCCTCAACCCACATGACAATGAGTGCCTTTTGATCTCCCATTTTGCTGTACACTTCTGCGGCATAGTCATACCGACCCATCTTAGCCAGGTGATGGGCAGCTCGGCCAAGTGCTTCCCTGTCAGCTTTGTCTATCTTACGAGACAGATCAATCATCCTAAAGTAGACATACACAAAGCAACATTTAATAAACAAACATATACAGAAGATGCAAAAGTTACAGTAGTTGCCAGACTTCTAGAAAGTCAGAGAAATATTTTTAGTATAAGATGGTTGCAGAAAATGATTTGTAGTAAATGATTTGTTTTCTATTTCATTTTAAATCTTCTTATGTTTTATTGCCATTTGTTTCACTTTGTATTATTTCATTTCAATTTTGTTTTAGAAAATCATTCACTCTTTTGTTTTCATATTCTGTGTAAACCTTCAGAGCAAGTTGATAAAAATACAACAAAAAAACAACAATTTAAGTACTAAAACAAAACAAAAGGTTTATTTGAATTTCCTGAAACTCACATATCTGGCCACTTGTGATCCCCAATGATATCAATGGCTTTAAGATACTCTCCAGCAGATATATACATTTCTGCTGCTGCTCTAGGCTCATTGCTGCTCTTGGCCCAATCTGCCTGTTTGGTAATAAGTAGCTTCTTATCTTGGGCATCACCAGCTCCCAGGAATTCCTGTTCAACAAAAACAAAATGGTGCACATTTTAGACTAATGGGTTGTGGATTTAGCCAAAAGAAAAACTTCCAGCTAGTAGCTAGTTTAGTATAGAGCTGTTAGGCTGAACATATTGAAAAGTAATATCAAGTTTCTGTTTGCTGTAGTCCTAACCTTGGCATAGTCAAACATTCTTAAGTCTGTGTACATGTTGAGAGCTTTTTGCTCCTGGTTGGACTTTTTGTACAACTTGGCCGCTTCTTGGAACTTGGCCTGGTGAGCATACACATCTCCCAGGAAAACCATATTGTCTTGCTCACCTCGTTTCTTGCGCTCCTGTGGGATAGCACATATTTTTACACAAATTTGTCAAAGCAATAAAGCCAGTTAACTTAGGCTTCTATTGGTTGTAACAAAATAAATTTACTTCAAACCACTTCACTGAACTGTTACAAGTAAAAGACAAGACATTTAAGAATCATAAATTAATTTACTATCAATTTAGACTATGGCTATCCATGTAGCAAAGTACATGAGAGTTATAGTTCAAGACATAAGTGTCTGTGATAAAACATGATTTGTGTTAGCATTTTCAGTAGTAGTAGACCTAGAAATAGTTTGTTTAATATACAATGATGAAGAAAGAAAGACAAGGTGTAAAATGCAACCTCTATTGAATGTATCAGATGCAAGTAACTCAAGTCTTTGATCCTGATGAAAGCTTTCTTAGCTGTTTCAATGTCCAAACCTTCAAGTGCTTCATGAGCCAGAGCTTCCCAGTCACCTTCAGTCACTCCAAGACATGCCACTTTGTAAGCTTCTCTGAAATGAAGTGAAACATGTAAACAACGTGAGTTGAAGGATGAAAAAAAATGATCAATACATCATGACATTACTATTATTATTTTTACGTCATGACATTTAAGTGGAAGTTATTTTCAATATTACAATTAGAAAACTATTAAGTTATGGTCCGAATGAAGATTCTATATTTCTACAGCAATGTGTTTTTATAAAAATAAAAGTTGTGTTCTTTGATCAATTCTGGATATTATATTCTTGTCGCTACTTAAGTTATCCAAGTTACCCATATTTAATAACTGGACATTAGAGAAGTTTTTTTGTAAATAACTTTTTTTTTTGTAATAATTATTGAGTTGTCAGTAATATATATATATTTACTTTAATGAGCGTAATAAATAAACAATAATTAACAATCAAATACTTTACAATCAGCAGTAGTAAATGTCTGACTTTAACAGCTAAACATAACTTAAACTTGAATCTCCGTCTCGTCTTAACTCTGCTGGTCCTTTACTGTGTCGGACTGATGAGAACCAAGGCCCTCTCAAAAATCACAAAGACCATAGTTAGATAATCATACCATTGTTGATCTACATGGGTAGTGTTTACATCAGTCTGTTTTAAGTCACACACAAGACTACACCAATTGTGTCATAGTTCAGTTACAGCAATATCTTATAAAAAATGTGTGATATAACATCTACCTATACCATCAGGAAAAAAATCCATGAAAGACTGCTTCATTTGCTTTGAGTATTAAGATCATATTCAAGTGGTTCACTCACAATACATAATCAATAATTCAATGCAGATAACATAAATCAGTAGGATATTATTTCATACTCTTTGTCAAGCAGTCCAGACCTTAAAAAATTAACCACCAGGAGCAATTCCCTATAACGATTTCCTGTTGTTAGGCACTTTCGCAGTGTCTAATGCAGATAACGAAACAGAGGTAACACTCAACAAAATCCAATAACACCAGCAAAAGGCCGAACAATCAATATAAGTTAGTTGACGCTGATACTAAACAAGAAGTTTAATAACAATGAAAGGAACCATCGAATGTCAACTAACTCTATATGTTCATAACAAGCTTCCTATCTGTAAGGCATCCTGGAAGTAGGAAGTAGTAGTTTACATTGACTAATATTTCATTCTATTCAAAACCTAGTCTTGTTTTTACTAGTCTCTAAGTCAAAACTTCCCCTATTTCCTAACCCTAATTCCTAATCATGCCATAACACCATACAATGTGTATAACTCACTTGAACATTTTCTTCTCTAGATACTGGTACATAGGAGCTGACTGTGGGACATCAACAGCAGACATGGCATACACATTCAGACAAAATATCTTTGACCCGCTGAAACCAACAACAAATCCCTGAAAAGAAAAATAACACTTAAGTTACCTCATTAGGCCAGAATAATAATACACTTCACCATAAGGTCATTATTTGCAGATTAATTTTCAAGTAAACAACCTTTAGCAAACAGATTTCATAAGAGATATAAGCATACATACATTTCTATATTAATAAATGGTAAATTAAATTTAATCCTTTAATCATATAAGGCATTTTCTGTATTTTTTAAATTGCTTATTCATTGTTATTGAGTGACATTCTTAATATGTATGTCAAAGGTTACTCAACCTAAAATGTATGTATTACCTGAAGTTTCTGCTGATGGACAGGAAAGTTTCCTGCCTTAATATTTAGATATCCATTGCCAGAGAAACACAGCATGTCTTCATACTGAGTGTTCCAGGCCACACTGTTGGCATTTTTCTCCTAAAGATTTACACCATGACAGGAATACATGAGTAAATTGTACAAAGCCAGAATAATGTATAGAAAAACTCAGAATATAGTCTTGAATAAAATGCTAAATTGTCATCAAATAAATTAATTGCCAAATATTTATGAAGTTATATTGGATTTTGTTTGCCAGTATAATTTCAAACTATAAGAAAAATTTAAGTAAATCATAAATATCTGTAAGTCATAAAAAGTAAACTTCCTATTCTAAACATGATATTCACAGACAGTTATTACCACTTCTCAAATATAAAGTCACTTTTTAAAACCAATTCCTGTGCTGCTTTGCTATTTCTTACAGTAAAAGTTACACACAAAAAAATATTATTATTGGAAACTTAATCTGTTGGTATACAATTAGGATAAATGTCTCTTTTCTACACTTTTGAAATTTCATCTGGTTGGATAGTTTACTTTTATGCTTAAGTCTCCTTACCATACCCAAATTGTATAAATTGATATTTGGTTGATAAATAGTTGTAAGCTTTATTATCAAATCTACTGTTTTTTGCTTAATACATACAGGGTTAAGTATACCAACCTGAAAGAGGAGGTCCTTGCTGGCCAGGTCATAGACAAGACAAGTGTTCTGCTCATCCACTACTGCCAGTTTGTTCTGTGAACAGCTTAAGTCCAGACATCTGACAGATGTGGCTTGTTTCATCAACTGAATGGGGAATGGGTTGTCTGCAAATATCTTGAATATCTAAAACATAAAAAAAAATATAGTTGTAACTTTTTTGCGGGTGGGGAAATTTAACAATGTAAGAGTAAATTTTTACTTATCTTCTTATATTATACAGACGTTACTTTAAAAAAGAAGATGATTATGTCATGCATCTAGTCATGCATGTTAATGACTTAAATTCTGCCAAGTCACTGTTTTTTCTGGCTAGCTAAGGCAGCCCATTCCATGCTCTAATAGCACTAGGGAAGAATACTTGTGTGAAAATGACAATGAACTTGAATTTATCTTTACAGTTATTTGCATACAAAAATAAATATGTTTTTACTGCCTTTTTTTTTTTATTATTATAGCTTTTATATAGCGCTACTTTCATGCTTATAGCATGCTCAGAGCGCTTTTGGTCCAATCTCATTTGTGGACCAGTGGGGGGGAGGGGGTATCTAGGAGTTGGTTTTCCGTGCTGCCTTTAGGCGCTCAGTAAACACAACTCTGCCCGAGTTGGGTGTCGAACCTCGAGCCCCCTTCTAGGTAGCTAAGCCAAGCCAAGTTCAAGCGCACTTGGCCTCTCGACCACGCTTCCCTTTTTGCAACATATTAATACAGTTTGTTTTTTTCTACCAAGACATATTTATTAAAGCATTGTAGAAAAATTACAAAACATTATAAACACTTACTTGGCCATTTTTTAATCCCACCAGAAGACCTTCTTTGCCAGGTGGTCCGCCTGTCACCTTGATGTAACGTATGATTGATTCCATCACCCACTCTCTCTCCTTCTCTCCAGCAAATGACAAGCACTGAAGTTTCTTTTCCTGTTACAGAATACAGAGTTGTTGTTTTTTTAAATTAAGTTAATTTGAAAATTTGAGCAACAGGATTTTAAGATCTTTCAGAAGAAAATTCTGAACAAAAAAATTCTATTTGTTTTTTTTTTGTTTTTTACATGCTACAGATGATCACTTAGAATAGAAAATTATTACATTGTAGCCCAAACATCCAGCAGGACAGAGGGGGATGGAAATAGGCAGGGTTCAAACCTGGGACAATTGAGAATGCATGACATATGACCAGGCAGCCATCCTGAGAGTATGAAACACTGCTATCATAAGCTAATCAGGGAACAAAAGGTATGAAGAAAAACCATACACTATTCTCTATCTGATGAGACAGGCCTGGTCTGTAAACATTGCCTGAGGGTAAATTAATTCTTAACCTCATTATAAATTCAAATTTATTTTTTTTAAGCACTCCTATTTTAAATTTAGGACTAACCAAGGAAAATTCATATCATGAATATTAAGGTGAGTTTTATTTGCATGTTTTGCTAGTTATCAACAAGAGGACATCACGTGATATAGTCAGATATAAGACTTAGACTTAGGTTCTCCCCACTGTTTGGCACATTGGGCGGCAATCTGTCTCTTCAAAGATCTGTCACCTGGTGTCCACTGTTTTGAGGTTCTCCATATTAACTTCTCTTTTTAAATGGCTTAAGAAATTTAGATTCCAAACTTACATGACATAAGATGATATTCTGTGAGCAGACAACCAACAGACTTGATTCAATCTTCTTGTTGATCTTCTCTTTGATCCTATAATGCATGTCAGCTGAGTCATCTGAGTAGAGCTCATACACTATGATTCTATCTGGCAACTGAACCTGAGTACACACAAAATTTGAATATTACTTTTTTATGATATACAACTTAAAATCAATTAAATCTTATCTTCTAGCTTTCAGTCTATTTCTTAACTCCTTACAGCCAGACGGTTTCTGTAAATTGCTATTTTCTTCACCAAATCACGACACTTGATGCGAACTGAAAACAACAAAAAAAAAAAAACAGCAAAATTAAAACAAAAGCTTTAGAATTATTTTGAATAGTTAGACTTTCATAAATAAAATATACTGTCAATGTTGTATTCTTTAGAACAAATAATAGGGTCAAGAAGGAAAACTAACTTGCTTTAACACAAGATGAAAGAAAATGTTATATTTATACAAAGATCATAACATCTATGTTCGATTTCAAAGATATCTAAGTAAATTTTTAACCATTTAAATCTTGAAAATTTAAATAATTTTTTGTCTGACTTAACAGCCATTTTTAGGTACATAGGAAATGAATTCGTGCTTAACCTTGCCAAAATAAGAGCTAGAATCTTCAAATTTTACATTGAATGTGATAGAACAATGTTCGCTCCAAGTGTTGCTCAGCAACTATTTTTGCATCTTAATCTAGGAAATGAACCTTAAAGAATTTTTTTTATTTTACTTTATAAAGCACTCACCTTTTTGATCTGTGATAAGATGCTGTATGATAACATCTGTCATGTTGTCTCTGTAAGCATATCTGTCTTTGAATAAACCATGCACTGTGCTGAAGACCAAGTGATACACAGCAATGGTTCCATCATTGCTACCAACTGCCTGAATTTCAAATAGTGAAGAGTTACATTACAGTAGACATTAAATACATTAAAAAGTGTATGAACTGATATCAATTTTTACAATGGTTTAAATCAAACAGTTATCAGTTACATATTTTATAAAACCTAATAAGTACAACTCACAAAATAATAAATAGCTCAGTTTCGTAAATCACAAAATATTTAAACAAACACAGAGGAAGTGAGAATTAAGTAGCAGGAGTACAATTTGAAATGTGTCTATTTGATGTATTTCGATTTCAGAGATGCATTGCAACTTATTTAAATTGAGCATATTCAAGAGCAATATAAACTTTTATCAAATTAGTTTTTAATTAATACTTAATAGCTGACTTGATTCATTTTTTATGTAAAAAGTAAAAAAGAAATTTATCTTAGTGTGGCTCTGAAAGTCAATTTGTAATATACAATACAATAAAACCAGTTTACACTCATGCAAGATGCATAACATTTCAAATAGATTCTAGCAAATTAAGTAAATACATTTGGCCATTTGTCAAAAGTCATATAACTGAAACAATATGAAACAGAATTCTAAAAACCTAAATAACCATTTAGTTAAATGAAGTTACCACAAAATTAGAGTCTGGCTTGACTGCACAACACCAGACCCATCCAGATGGCTCTCCAATGACTCCCAGCTTGACTCCCTCTTTGGTATGAAGGCAGCACTGTTTGTTAGCTCCCCCAAGTACCAGATACTCTCCCTTAGAGAACCAATTCAGGCAGCAAGGGTCAAAGTTTAAGGGTCTGTCTTTACCAATCTATCATGAAAGAAATAAAACTTTAAAAATTAGAGTTAATTTCTGTAGTTTAATTAAGCATTTTTGTAAGAAAAATAGAATAGGTTAGAGAAATTTTTGCCATATTGGTGTTCAATTTCAGGACTTAAGCTTATTCGCCCATTTTGGTCAAGTAGAATTCACTCTGAACAGATTTCAAGCTGTAACTGCCTTCATCCCCTTTTTTCTTGCAAGACGTTTAGGCTAAGACATAATAATCTTCATTTCTGAAGGTACATTTAAAACGTATAAAAAACAAAACAAAAAAAAGCCTTTTTTTTCCCCACCTTAGATTCCAACTAGTGGTTTAAAAAGTCACTCCTGTTACATTAAACAATTAATATTCTATCACTTGCCCTTGAATTCTCTTTTTTTTTAAACCACAATTAATTTTCATTCTATTGATAACCATAAATGAGGAATGAACTCTTGAAGCAAGAACACAATGAAATTATTGTTAATCAAATATATATTATATATATATATAATCAGTATATGTATAAAAAAAGAAAGAGATGCACACACAGAAATGTTTTGGGTTAAGTTTAACCTGTAGTCAAGATAAAATACCTTAAAGTGTTAATAACAGCATTTTCTTTAAGGTAGTAGTGGGTGAGGAGATGCCACAATCAGTTTTAGAAGCTCCAGTTCCTCACACAACAAGTTTTAATGTCATCAAAAATCTTTTTGATTAATAATAGGGAAATGGAGGTGAAGGTCCAGTACAAGAAAACTACTGGAATCTTATGATTCTGAAAGTCCTTAATCTGATGTTGTCCTCCTGTTTTAATATTAGGGAGAGGGCAAAGTGGACTGCTGTTCATTAACAACTAAATAAAACTCAGCATTATAAGCCAATGCCCAGGCTCTCAACTCACCCAAGGTTGTCTTACCACAGAAGTAGGCCAAAGAATGCAATAAAACCTAAAATAACTGCTAATCTAGGAAATATGTTGCTCAGAAAAAAATAAATGATAATTTAATTTAATTTACACACAGTCTACTTTCTCCACAAATTTACACAAGTCTTTTTCTTTCAATTAACACTACTGCCTACTTTCCCTTGAGTTCACCCAAGTAATAAATATATATAGTAATCTCTAACAGTTCTTTTTTTTTTAATATAAAAAATGTTAAACCAATTTTCAAAGTGTAATCAAACTTCTCATTACTCATTAAATGAATTATAAAATGACATCTATTAGGATCGAATTAAAATTACACAGTAATGTTGTCCGCGCTAATTATTACATAAGAGATATCCATACTTACTGACCTGTTTCCCTGACAAGTTATAGAAGGACAGTCTCTGTCCCCAATCTGCTATGGCCAGGACATCACTTTCATCTTTATTGGGATTCCAGCTTATTGACCATACAGGTGCCAAGTTGGCTTGTGGTCTCTCAATTTTTACCTTCTCTTCACCTGTCTAAAAATTTAATTAATGTTACAACTTGTTCAAAAAGAACAAATCTGCATAATTATAACAGCTTTTATGATAGTAAATGTGATTTTTTTTTGTATGGCCAGTAATGTTACTGTAATGTACTGACAAACCTGAACTCGCACTGCACATTGGTAAAGCAAAGTTTCAAATGTTTATATTTTCAGACCATTGATTTACATACTAATGTGTGTGAAAAATAAATTTACATCTTCACCTTGTTTCGTATGCTGACTAAACCATTATACAATCCTAGAGCCAAATACTGTCCATCATTAGTCCAGCTACAGCAAGTGATACGGCTGCTGACTTTATTTTTGGACACAGATTTCTGTTCAGGTGACCAAAGTCCTAAAGAAAGATACAAGTTTTAGATTGTACAAATGGAGATTAACAGATATCTATAAAATGTCAAAAAAAAAATTAAAAGAATAATAAAGGAAATTTTAGAATATAAATAATATCTCTTTAAGATCTATAAGGCAGATGATGTAAAGGTCATCTGTTTCTACACAGACAGTTAAAGAGCATGTCATGTGGCCAGCACAAAACCAACAGCATTTACTTTTCACAACTATAGTCAGGTACCAATTTGAGTTTGGTGGACTTCGGGACATCCTAAAAATCCAGAAATTAAAAATCCCAGTCTTCACCAAGATTTTATCTCAAGACCCCTTGGTTCAGAAGCCAAGTCCTTCAACAATCAGCCACCATGCCCCCAATTATTATTTTTATTATTCCTTATAAAAAGAATATTATTTCAAAATGTAAAGCTTTACATACTATGACCAGATTTTTGGTTGAAACTAGAAAAAAGCTCAAGAGTTCAATGTATTTTTTTTTTTATTAATTTTTTTTCCTGTACTTATAGTTGTATGCAAGTATAACTAGTGCCAAGAATATATAATATGTATCATAACTGTAAAGATTAATGCATTATAAAGACTTTTTGACAACTAAATGTGAACAATGCCTTACCAAAGTCTGTCACAGCACAGCTTGCCAGCTGATGTGTCACTGGGTTGTATGCAAGACATTGAATAGCCTCATTGTGGCTAGTGGAAAACAAAACAAATTGTAACTAGAAAACCTGTACCACAAAGTAATGTTGCTAGAAGATCGAAGGAGTTGTTCAGAGGTCAACAAAGATGTCATTCAGCTAACACGAGGACCTCAAAATTACATTAAGCAATTAAACATGTGGACAAAATTAAGAATATATATATATATGGTGGTTGAGAGGCCAAGTACGCTTAAAATTGGCTTGGCTACCTATGAAGTGGCTTGAGGTTTGACACCTGACTCGAGCAGAGTTGTGTTTACTGAGCGCATAAAGGCAGCATGGAAAACCTCCCAGATACCCCCCCCCCCACTGGTCCACAAATGAGATTGGACCAAAGCGCTCTGAGCATGTTATAGGCATGAAAGTAGCGCTATATAAAAGCTATAAAATAATTTATATATAATATATATATATATAAAGGTGTGTGAGACTGGGTAAAAAATGTAATGGTACCCTATTTAATACATTGGAATAAGTTGCATATATCTAGATCTATTTGTTGACAGAAGCTATACAGATACAAATCTAAGTCTAAGTGTCTATAATATTTTTATAACAAAAGATGTATGTTTAGGCCACATTTATGGATTCAATTTCTTACGTATATTTTAATATTCCCTCAAGTTTGTTTGTCCAAATGATAACACTTTTGTCTGCTGAGCCTGAGGCAAATCTTTTACCATCAGTGGCATAAGCAACACAATAGACAGTTTCCTTGTGACCTTTTAATGACTGGATTATTGTTCCATCAGAAGCATCATAGACATGTACTTTGTTACCAGCTGCCACAATAAGCCTTTGACCATCAGGACTGAAGCACAAATTCCAGACACTGTGAAGTAAATGAAAAGTTAGTAAAATTTAGATTCTCATTTTTCTTAAAAGTCTAAAAGTTCAGGATCTAGATCTAGATAACATTGATAAAAGGTCAGAACGAACTTTTAATTTATATTTTTGTTGAGCAATTTTATGGAAAGTTGTCACAACTAATCTAGATCTAGCATAAGAGTAAGAGTATAGACACTATAGAAGAGAGCTTTTTGTGATTCGACTCTAGATCTAGTCTAGCATCTGGACTCTCCGGTTAGATTTGCCACTGAAGTCCTGTGATTGTGAAGTGACCTGGTCATTCATTAATTTAATTCATTAATTATTGCCATTGTGAAATCATTGTAATTTTTACCGGATTGAATTAGAGTTTCATCAGTTTATTATTATAATTATAATTCTTTATAGACTCTAGATTAGACTGATTAGTCTGATTAGAGTAACAGTCCAGTAATTTATAGTAGATCTAGTTAGATCTATACTAGATTTATATAATCTATCTAGAACGTTTTAGTTTTGTTTATTAGTGAATAATTAGTGCCTAACCAGTAATAAAGTAATTATAAATTGTCACTAGATCTAGATATTTACCATTGCTCGTGTTTATTGTTGTCGATAGCTTTATCAACCCAAGTAGGAACAGCTCTCATTTTTAATTTAATTTAATTTTAAACAATAATCATGTTTTCATTCGTAGCAACCGTAGCGTCCTAAGGTAATACAACTATTGGAATTTGTCAAGGGAGCTAATAACACTTCCGTCTTTTTGGGAACACTTGATTATAATTTCGCGTTAATATTTTAGCATTCTACAGAGTTATATAAACGATATAAACTAATAAAATATAGAAAAAAAAAGATCTATAATATTTATAACTATCCTACGTGGCTCTTGAAGATACGAGAAACAGCGCATCTTCTATCAAGTAATAATTAATAGTTTGTTTGTTCATTTTTTTAAGTTTCCAAAGTCCTCTCCCTAGGTTAAAATTATTTCACTTTAGGTTAGAGATTCTCAAACCTTTTTTGACCCTCGGATCCCTTTATATAGTAAAAACTTGTCAAAGGAACTTTATGTGAAAAAGCGCATAATAAGTTACCAATATAAAAAAAAAAACAAGTTGAAGGCCGGATTGTTAGTTGAGATTATGATTTATTTTTTAAAATAAAAGTGCAAGAAATTAATGATTTGGTTGATGTTGGTGAAATTTTGTGAAAGCATTGATGTCCGGCTTCATGTTTCTAAGCAGGAACCCAATTAAATCTCCACTAGCACAAATGTTCTTTCATTTGGGATAAGGTTTATATCCACCTTGAATCCATGTTCTACCAAATAAGAAGACGGAAATTCAATGTAATGTGGGTAATGTGGGATATAAAATTGGACTCTGTTTTTGAAACCAGAATTTGTGGCATCCTTGTTCAAACGTTGTTTTTAAGTTCCTTGTTTGTGCATATTTCAATAATCTGCTCCTGTATAAGAACAGATTTATGTGTGCTTTGGATCAGAGTTTGTTCATGTGCATAAGTATAAGGAATATCCAAATGAATAATTTCTTCACCTCTTTGGTTTAGGTCGTCGTAAAATATAAGTACGCAATAGACATTAGTGAGGAGCAAGCGGACTAAGATTAAAACTATCTGATCCGATGAACTGACTTTTATTAGCTAGGCTAATTTAAGTGAATACAATTTTCATCTTTCTGCTGACTGGCGGACCCCTGGGGTCAGCGTACTACAGTTTGAAAACCACTTCTTCAGGGTGAAAATAGTGCTAGGCACTTTAACAAAAATAAATCAGAAGAATAGCAAGGTATTGCGCTGTAGACACCTCAGATGATGCATTTCTGTAGATCAGAATACAGGGTAGAGCTAACAGCGTTATTTATCCCAGCCCCACCCCTATTATACAGCCCTTCGCTGCTTACTGGCTATATCTACTCTCATTCCACTCCTAAAAGAATCTATTATACAGACATCCAGCAGGTGTACACGTTGGCCTAAAGTGTGAAGAACTTTGTCTTTTACTGTGTTGTTTATTGTAATAGCAGTAAGGCCTGTCCAGCTCTATAAGCCAATTTGACTAATTGCTCCAAATTGGGCCTCGCAAACAAAAAAAAAAAAATAGAAGAGGGGCCTCGCAAGCATCCATTAAATTGGGCCTTGCAATTCGTAAGGCCGGCCCTGATGGCATTAATAATCGTTTTCAGTCCTTTATAACATTTGGTTTGATTGCTTAAACACACAGGATCACTTATACGCTATACTTTTCTAAAGGAATGGTGTATCAATGTGAATTATAATATGTTTGGCAGTTTGACCAATACTTCAACTTGGAATCATTTACAGAACAATAAGGTCACTTCCTCTAACAAATATGATACTTACAGTAATTTTAAAGCTTTTGATTTGGTGACATGTTTCAACAATTAAATTGTCCAATTTAAAAGTTTATTTTGACTTCTTTGTTCACCTTTGGGTATGCAAGTGTCTGGTGAGCCTAGGACTTACTTAAAAAAAAAACAACTGAATGTACTAGCTGCAACAAACATTCATTAATCCTAAGTAAATTTAAAGCAAATACAGATGAAAAGAGTGAGGCGTATCCATGTGTTAATACAGTCATCAATGTTAATTAGAGTCATTGAATTTTCTGGCGGATTAAATGCAACCCTTTCCATGCTCTAATGGTACTAGGCAAGGAGGACTTGTATGAATTTCTCATTGCATATGAAATGTGCCTCTATTTTTCTAAGTATTTTATTAGGTTTCGTTTTTATATTTGCAAATTATGGATTAATGTGTTATGAATTATTTCTATTTAACATTTTAGTCTTCTGTTCTGAAGTGTCTCTAAATTTAGTAATTTTACTAATAGCATTACTTTAGCCAAATGCAAAAATTTTCTGTTATAAATCTCATGTCTCTATTTTGCATCCGTTCTAGTTTGTTAAAATTATTTTGAGTTGAGAAATCGCAGAGGAATAGGTGATATACCAGACGAAATATATATATATATACATATATTTTAAATACAGCATAGCCGAATTCCATTAAAAAAATACATTGTTTTTATCTCAACCCATTTGAAAAAGTTAGTGATTAATTTTTTTTAAGTTACAGAATATTGTGCAACATTATTATTTTTTTCATTTATTGAATACCTATGTTACAAACTTTACTCAAACAAAATGTAGGTCTTCAATAGATCTAGTATTATGAGGATCACTTACACTAGTAAGATTTCAGAGAACTACAATATATACTATTCAAGGTATTGTGGACAGAGCTGAAAAAATATGTTACTTTGGAAATACCAAGAATATAAAAACTGGTTTAGCCAGAAAAAAAAATAAATTTTCTGTTGTTTAATTTGAGTAAGTTAATAAGTGATTTCTCAAAGTTAAATATATCTACAAAATCGCTTGTACCCAGTATCATAAAAAAAAAGTGACACAATAAAATGTATATTATATGATTTTATTACATCAAAAGGTTATTCTGTCAGCAATTGACGTTCATAAACATCCAGTCAAAATTAACATTCATACTTGTAATGTTTTACATGTACAATTTTGTTTCTGTTAGCTAAATCCTTAGCACATAGTGCCAGACAATGTCAGCCACAAGGTACACAACCAATTGTTGCATTCAAGATCAACTCCAGGTTCAAGTTACATTCTACTTTGTCAATGGTACAATTATACCAAATGAATTTTACAATCAACAGTAGAAAAAATAAGTATGGTATTTTAAAAAGACAAAAAATATCAGAGCTAATCTTAAGTTTGGGGATGTTTGCATATTAGGGACTGAAGGTTCAAATCACAGTTTTATTTTTACAGCATTGGTAATTCTTCTAACAATAACAAATGATTTTAAAATATTTTTATTTTTTATTATTGTTTATCAATTTGCTCTTAAAAAGTAAACAAATTTGATAATAATAACCAAAGAACAACAATCATTGTTTGGTAATTGCTAGATTGTAAAAAAAAATAAAATTGAAGTTCCCATTTAATAAAAAACCCCTGTATATTTATCCATTTCTGTATCTTCTATAACTAAATTTCCAAGATAAAATCCTTTTTTTTTTTTTTTCAATGTCATGTGAATCACTTGCAACAAACTACAATACTTTCATCTGCTTCACATCTCTCATCAAGTTCATGATGACTCAAGCCTGAAAAAAAAGAATACATGGGTTTTAAAACAGAATAATTTAGCCACTACAATGTCAGGTAACTAAGAATAAATATTTTTTTTTCAGAATAAAGATAAAAAAAATGCTAACCATTAAAAAATAATTTTTCTAAATTTTCCAGAACCAGGAATACTAACCAACGACTCAATAGTGATTTAGACTAATTAACATGCACAATAAACTTAACAAGAAAATATATGTATATATATATATATTTTATGAAGGAACATCTGTAATTTATATTAGATAAGATCACCATGCCAACCAAGGACTTAAAAGTCACATAGTCATTGATTTCATCATTACAGTACTGTAAGCAAGATAAAAATCATTGTAGCAAATCCAAGACAGTTTAATTTAACAAAAACAAGCACCCAATATCAAACAAGAAACAAAAACATAACTACTCTATTACTTATAAAATCCAACACTTTACCAGTCAGTGCACAAATTTGGTCAAAATTGTGCTTGCCATCCAGGAATCGTACGATGGGCTGCAGTTTGCTAGAAACAGCCGATGGTTTTAAAGCAATAGGAAATTTATGAACACGTCTGATGAGACCTTTCATGACACCAAACAGCACAAGCTTTCTAAGAGAAACGAAGTATTTTTGTCATTATTATATATTAATGACATTGCAATGCAATAGAAATTAGTAGAAGAAAATAATTCAATGAAAAAAATATTTATGTAGGTATGTGATCTTACCTCTCATTAACCTTCATAATGTGTGGATTCATCTGTCTAGTACATATGTCCTTTACAGTAGTTCCATGGGTAAATGAGCAGTACAAAGAAAATATATCAACATAGTCAGGAAGAGCACGTTCTGAAAGAAAATATCCGATTCTGTATTCTTCAATACAATCCACAAATTAACCAACATATCCATATATTAGGGTACAAAGGTAAACATTAACATATAGGTAAGCTTATTAGCTTACCAGGATCATGTCACCATTAGAAAAATCCCTTCCCAGGAGCTATCGACTTCTACATGAAGTGGCGACTGAATGCTGCTTAAGATTTGCAGGACAGGTCCATAGACAAGACAAAAAATGTTTACCAAAGTCAGTCATAACATGGAAACCAAAAAGAGGAAAGCAAAACTAAGGTCATCCACATGTGACATGGAGTCTCACCTTCTTAGAGGTCCTAGAATCTTTTGGCATTAGCTGGGAAGTCACGTATGACAATCTTAGAACATGCCACTCTATGTGCCACTGGCCTGGGAGGACCTAAGTCTAAGTAAGTCTAAGAAAGCTTACAAGCACAAAGGAAAAATCCAAGCGCAACTTGATTCAGTAGAGAAAAGAATTCTAGAGCAAAACCATGGAAGAAATGCTAAGAGGTTTCGGGAACCTAAAATTGATTTTTTAACTGCACAGTAATAATGTTCTTGACAATGTAAGATAACTCTTGCTGGAATAAAGTGATCTAGGCATTTGCAAGAATTATGTTTGAGATTGTGAATCTAGTTATGGTAATTCCTCTATTCCAGATGTAATGCTAAACAAATGAGGTGACAGATTAAAATATGCCACCACCATCCAGTCATTCTAAATTGATGTAGTCCATTTCACTGTACAAAACAGTTCCTATATTTAGTCAATAAATGCCCAAACAATTTTTTAAGCCAGATTAGGATGTAATCACCAATAAAAAAATGATTTGTTTTTCTACCTATCACAATTTTAATGGTCATGGTTTTTATGTAGGTATATTGGAAACAAAAGGATGATATTCAATGATATACGAATTAGTTAAATTATATCCCTACAAAGAATAAAGTGGCTTGATTACCAAATAGAAAATCTGCGACATTTTGTGCCTTGAGAGAACTTTTTTCCTTTGCAACTTCTTGTGTGACTAGAGCCCAATCCTTGAAACACAGCTGTGGTCACAGGTTAGGCATCTGTAATTACCAGGCACTGTTGCACTTTCACCTTTCTTTCTACTACTATTGTGTATGGCATCTGAAATCTGGGACCCTTCATTTATGCTTGCTCTCCATGTGGATCTATCCAGTGCCATTTTTTCCCAACTGTTAGTGCCGATTTTGAAGACTTTCATGTCAAGTTTGCATACATCAGTATACCTTAAAAGTGGACGATCTGCGGTTCTCATGCCTTCTGTTAGATCACCGTACAGAATGTCTTGCAGAAGTCTACCTTGTGGCATTCTATGAACATGACCAAGCCAGCTGCTGATGACAGCGCTGATGTCATGGCTCTCTGCTCTTTGGAGCACTTCGTAATTGGTTATTTTATATTGCCACATTATTTTAAAGATCCAACTTAGGTATCGGAGGTGGAAGATATTAAGCTTTTTTTTCTGCCATGAGTAAGTTGACCATGTTTCACTTTCCTATAGCAGAGTGCTCATCACACAGGTCCAGTAGACTAGGGCTTTGGTTTATGCTAGTCAAAAGGCATTGTCCGATACTCTTTTTTGCAGCCATGACATGGTGCCCATTGCCTTGGCTATCCTGTTATTGATGTCCTTATCCAGTAAAACATAATTGGATGTGATGAAGCCAAGATAACAAAAACAGTCAACAATTTCCAGTGATTGGCCATTAATGGTTACGTGAGGTGCAGTATTTGTGTTCTGAACTAGTATTTTAGTCTTGCTTTGACTAATATTTAAGCCAAACTTCTGTCAAGTAGCAGATAGTTTGTCAATCAGGGTCTGAAGCTGAGTAGCAGAATTAACAACAATAGCTACATCATCAGCATAGAGAAGTTCCCTGATAAGTACCTTCCTAACTTTGGTTTTTGCCCTCAATCTGGATACATTAAAGTGTTTTCCAGAGGATCTAGTATAGAAAAATACACAATGCAATAGGCAGGAGAAGAATATGCCAAACCGAGTAGGTGCGAGTATAGATCCCTGCTTGATATCACTGCCTTCAAAAGGTGCTGTATGGGCTCCATTAAATTTCACTGTACATTTGTTTCCTCACAAAAGCATTCCATGAAACTCAGTAGTTTGGGAGGACAACCAATTTTTCCTTAGGGGTTTAAAAAGGCCGCTTCTGATGACCTGATGTATAAGGGTCTGTCTCTCTTTCTTGGAGTTTCTCCTGCAGTAGTCTTAGAGAGGATATCATGTCTATAGTGGATCTGCCACTAATAGAAGTGCAAGCCAATAAAACCAGCACTAAGAGCAGACAGCTCTAAAGATGAAGTGGAAAAGTAAGTATAAAAAGTAAAGGTACCCATGTTAGACCTTGTGATCTTTAGTAATGCGATGATGTAAAGCTCATCTCTCTCTTTGTCCGATGATTAACAAAGGTGTAATGTGACCAGAACAACAACTAACCGCCTTTACTTTCACAAAATATATTAGGTATCCATTAGAATTGGGTAAAGACATTCTAAAAATCCAGTGATTCAAAATCCTAGTCTTCTTGAGGATTCAAGCTCCAGACCCCTTAGTATACAAGCCAAGTGCACTATCACTCGACCACCATGCCCCAGGTAAGAGTAAGACAGCAAACAAATAAACGGATGTAGCAAAAAGAAAGCAAAAGTCTCAAACAACACTTGTGTGCAAATAAAAGTTAATATTATATAAGTAGAAGTGAAGGTGAACTGTACCAGTTAGGGTCCTGGGATCAAATCCATAACATTAACAAAACAATATTCTTGATAACTTATTTGATAAAGAAATGTACATATCTCTACAACAATGATTTTATTTTCAAATAAAACAAAATCAGCACACTATTGCTAAGTGTATATCTATCAGACAATCCAACCAATAATGTAATTGTTTACCTGACTTAGCCACAAAATCTATACATTCTAGTTGCAACCTTTCATCTTCCATAAATGTATTAATATCTCTTGTCACAGTGTAAACATTGGAATACTGTGGGAAAACAAAATGTATAATTGTAAAAAAAAATAATTGGTTTATCTGTTTGTTTATAAGCATATACTTCTATAGCGATTCTACATTACATAGGTCAGGTTACAAAGATGAAATATTAGAGTCAAGCTGTAGGTCAGAAAGAAAGCATTTATAAAAGAAGTTGTTCCTATAGCAAAAATAAAGAAAAAGAGTCATACAAAATTAATTATTGTTCTTCTTTGGACAAGTGCTTTTTGTAAAATTAGACATTATCAGATCATTAAGAACAAAGATTGATACGTCAGTTACATTAAAAAATAAATAATGAAAAAGTATCATATGACAAATAGAACAACTATTAAACACAATGTACTATTTACTAAAGCTGAAGTCACTTGCAATGGTACACTTGTACCATGAAGCAGTCAAACACAATTATTTATTTTCCCAATTCTAAAAAAGGTTGTCTACCCAGTTTTTCAATATCAAGGCCAATCTTGCACAAACCAAATATACAAAGATTTAAAATAAAGACAAAGATACACATTATGTTTAGAGAAAAAAAGATCTATTTCTTTTGTACTGCATAAACCATAGAAACAAATGTAGTCAAAAAATTTTTTTAGAGACAATAGTGAAAGCGTAAAATCAACTTCATTTATAAACCAGTTTAGCAACCTGGAGTTTACTTCTGATATAAACTTTATAGATAAGCAAGACCATTACATATCAAACTCAAGATCTTATCTTATACATTACAGATGTTCCTTCAAAAAAATAAGATAATTACGCCCTACAATATTTTGAAATTAACATTGGTAACTTCATAACAGAATTTAAAAAGTTGATCTAGTGATTACCTGAAAAATAGGAACAAGTGCCAATAATTTATAATATCTGCAATCAGAATACAAATCCAATTAAAGACAGTCTCATGAATATTGAATGTAGAGTACATTAACTAATACTAAGCAAAATGTCTTGAAACAGGGAATAAGTTAAGTGTTTTACTTTCATTAACTTCATACTACATTAGTACAAAAAGTTTTTGCTGATTAGAGAATGGCATTAAAAGAAAAAGAGTTACAAAAGATTCTGTAGGTCTGCCTTGACTAGATTCAACTCAACATCAGCTTCTGCTGCAATCTTTAAAACATGAGACACACCATCAACATAATGAAGTATCTGAGAAATAATACAGAACAGGTTATTTAGAATATTTCTACAGCTTAAAATATAAATATCTATTATAAATATATATTATTCTCTTTGTCGCCCAACCATGCGGGACACCACGCACGCATGCCAACTCTCTAACGATTGATGAAAAAGTCATGGAAAGATAACTTTTTTATTTCTGCTAGTCGGACTAGAGTTACCCCAACAGAGAGCACGGCTCAGAAAAAAAAAAAGGGGGGGGGGGGGGGGGAGAACAAGTAATCTTTCTCTTTACATTCTATATTTGACTACATTTATGTGTGTATTTTTTACACACATCAATATCTGGTGTCATTAAAATGGTTGCATGTTTTTTCTGTAGCTTTGTTTTGATTTTGCCCCTTCGTATTGCCCTTCATTTCCTAACCATGGCCTTGGCTTCACATATATTTTGTGGAGTCAACAGGTCTTTCAATGTAGCCAAAATTCCTGCATCATATAATTGTAATGGAGTGTAAAATTATCGCAGCTGCTACCTCACAAACTGTCCTTATTCCTCGGATATCCCTGACTCCATCAGATTCAAATTTGCCTTTTACCTTTATGCACAGACAATTCCCTGTTAGATTAGCCTTTGCCATGACTATTAATAAAACACAAGGCTAAACGTTCATAAAGATATGCCTGTATCTTCCAAAACCTGTTTTCAGTTATGGACAATTGTATGTTGCTCTCTCCAGAGTTCCTTCTTTTCATTCATTTACAGTTGTTAGCCCAAACCCACCCCATTTGGACAACTGTCTTTCAGGAAGTGTTCACACGTCACTAAATAGCGGCGTATGCTATGCCACGGGTCGACTAGTGAAATATAAGCTTTTTTGTACATAATCAATAAACAATATTTCCTTTTTTTTTTGGATAAATCATTATAACTTAAAAGGGACAGTTTTATTATTTTTAAATACAAACAGCAACAACATAGCAGATAAAAAAAAATATTAGTATATTCATTTCTATAGTTCACCAGAATGAGATATGGGAGCAGAATGATTAACCAAAGGATTTCATATTTGAATCTTATTGAAACATTCATTTTTGGGGTGTTGATAAATCAAATTCCAGCTTAAATATCTCCATGACTTATGTTCACCTTCACCTGTCTCTTAGTCTTTTGGACCAATGGGGCACCATGCATAATCTGTTGACCATCTCTCTCCATTCTTTATCATTAGCTACAATTAGAGTCACATTCAATGGATGGTCTGTCCAGTCTTTGATATTGTCTTCCCATCATTACTTTTTGTCTGCCTCTCTTTCTTTACCCTGGTTCTGTTCCCTTAAGAAAGGTCAAACTGAATTTTTCATTGGACTGACCTGCTGAGTAGTCAGGTCCCACTGATGCTTCATCACAACATCTCTTGGTTTTATCAGCACTGGGACATCATGGTCTTGTACAGTTATGGGCCCTCTGGTTACTGCTGCACGTTTCAGGTGAACAATACATGATGTACCTGAGAAGTATTAACAACAAAGGTTGAGAATAACAAGTCTGTGATATGGAAACATTGCTTTGCTTAACAAAAATATTCAAAACTCCATGTACAAAACCTTAGCCCTAAAATGATTAACACCATTAAATTAAAAGACTACTGCTATTATTTTTTAAAATGCTGATTGCTAGAATTTACTGTCATTGAGACGGGAATAAAACCATGTCTGAAAGGTTCAGATCAAAAATATATTCTCTATTCTAGATGTGAAATTTTTAAAGCAAAATTTGTATATAATCAATTTCTTACAGCTCAGAAAATATCTTAGATATCAAAAGATTTGTACCCATATTTATACTGCAATATCCTTCAGTGTTTAGATCAGTGTGAACTTGTTTTAAAAACTGTGACACTTTCTCTGTATTTTCTGGGTTTGATAGAAAGGCGTGCTCATCCTGTAAATGTGATATTTTAACAGTAACAATAATAATATTTCCAAAATGTATGTTGATTTATAATGTTAAGAACTTTTTTTTTTATTCATAATAATCATTATCATAAATGGGATTGGGTTGTAATAGGGGCACTGTAATGACTCCTACTAATGTACAATATGTGAATAAATTCTCTTTTGATACCTTAAGGTCTACAGCATAAGTGGAGAAAGATGACCTATATCTTCTGCGAACAGTTTGCTACAGTTGTGAGGCCAATAAAAGAAGAAACTGCTTATACCATATTTAATGCATATACCTCACAGAGATGTATACCCCACACAGATATATACCCCACACAGATGTATACCTCACACAAATTACAAAATAAGTAAAAACAAAATCTTACAAACTGCATAATTATATACCCGGCAGGTGCAAAGCATAACTTGCTGTAAACTTGTCACAATGGATTACTAGTATACTAAATATTTTCTGCCATATCGGTACTATTTGTTTTCTTGAGGTTTAGAATGAGCTTTCCAGTGTACATTTCACAACCATGCAGCCATAGGAATTATAAAGACGTACCAGTATGTCAATATATTCCATTATGCTATGTTTATGAATAAAATTAAATGTGTAAACCCAGCACTTTTGCATACTTTGCATAGCCCGTGGGTTATATGTGAGAAAATATGGTATTCCTGAGGGTTGACAGGGTATGACAGGATGGTCTCATATGGATATGTCCAACAGACAAGTGTTATATCACTAAATAACCATATCCCATAAGCAATACAGTCACATGGTGCACCTGTCAAGGTCCCAAGAGAAATGTAAACAGAAAATTTATTTATACAATGACTTCTCAAAGCTTCACGCTTCTATGCAGAAACGTAAATTAAAGAAAGGGAAATAATTTGTTCCTCTAGGAGTACATTCTTGAAACTTTCCAATTGAAAACTTATATAGGAAAGGAGCTTGTTTCAAGGTTTGAAAAATCAGACTGTTCAGTCAATATGTTTCAAGTTTATGTGAAGTCTATGTTTGTGAATCTATTATTGACATTAAGCTACATTGTGTGCTAATGGTTTATGTTCAATCTGTTGATGGTTTGTGCTTGAAGGATTAAACTGTATATACATTTCTAAAGAGGAATTCTGTCATCACTTCACTTTAACAAGGGACTCTATTGGCATACTATTAGATAATGGGTGATCAGATTTAACTTCTGAATATACCAAAACATATTAGCCACTGAATTCCATTGTAATAAATACATTTAGCGTCATAGAGTCAAGAACCTCAAGTTGTGTTAAATAGCTGGCCAGTTTCTTCACTACTGAACAGTAGGGTGTGGAGCTGGAGCCTTCATTGAACACAAAGCAAATGTTGAAGATAAATGCATTGCGTTGATATTTGGAGTTGTCAATACAGACAGGGCAGCCAACAAACTTACAGCCAAAGCTTGTCCTTTAAAATTGAAAAAAACAAACAGAAATAACATGGATTATAACAGCTATAACAATTAATATGATTTTTTTCATTTTGTAATTTTTTTATATCAAGACAGCAATAATGTTATATAACAATGTTAAAAAAAAGTAATAGAAATGGTATAAACTATTTGAGCTATATGTTTCAAAGGCAAATAAAATAAAAATGATAAGGAATGTGTTTTGTATTCTACTTATGAAGTTGGACAATAGCATATGTGCATTATCACAATGTTTTATTCCTAACGTATACAAGTTGATTATTTTGACATTTTGTCAAGTACTGGTAGTTCAGTATTCAAGCAGGAGGGCCTCATTAGTCTTGTCACACACATAGATGAAGGAAAATTCTGAATCTAAACCTCAGTTGCCTTGCAGCTAAACCCAAATTAGGGAAAAGCTTTAGGAGTTAACACTGGATGGATGGCTGCGGTCGTGCGGTTTGCAATCTGGAATGTTGCGCCACTTATAAAATTATAACATTATAAAAAGGGCATAAAAAATCACATGCACAACACTACCATGTCAGGAAACATGAAAAGGACCAAGATGCCTGTGTGTAGTTGCTAAATGAACTCTTTATGTTGTGTCTGTTCTATTTATGTGTATGTTTCTGTTGTGTTATCTTTATATGAGAAAAGAATCCTTGTAATCACCAACAAATTTCTATAAGGATCAATAAAGCAGTCTTGAGAATTGAAGCTTACAAGAGAGGAGATCCGTATACTATTAAAATCATCATCCTAAGAAAAGCTGGCTGGACAATGTAAAAGAATGGGCCAGCCTTTCTCTTCATCTCCAACTAAGAGCAGCTGCTGACAGGGAAAAGTGGAGGGAATTGGTTGCGTGAAGTGTCATAGCACCACTACGACAAAAGTCAAGGAACAGAAAATGATGATGATACTGAAAAATAAATACAGACTGATATACTTACAAAGTAATGATTCTGTTTTGAAGTTCTGGTTTAGTAATAATATACTGTTGGATAGCATCGAACATTTCCTTTGAAACATGTTCTTGGGGAACCTGAAAAAAAAATATTTATAAATAATTAAGTAAGTCAGGGAAAAGTTTTGCTTTGATCCTGATTAATGAAAATATCAAAGGCCAGTGTAGAACATTTTAGTGGATATGCACAATATTTTCAGGCATTTCCAGACTAGAGTCAAAGATAAAAGGACAATCAAAGTCGAGATAGGATATGGAAATGAAAATGTGAAAATCTGTAAACTTTATGTTATTCCAGTGAAACAACCAATTTGTTTTTTTG